>NC_050735.1:956594-1275459 GCF_014529535.1 Bradysia coprophila | reverse complement strand
TATTAATTTTATATAAAGACAACCATTTGGTATTCACTCCAGTCATGGTCGGAGGTGCTAAACATAATCTTTTTTCTTTTCTTTCGGTATTCAAATTTTATTTGAGATATCTCTCGAACTAATTAGTTTTGTAGCAGAAGTGTGGCTGGGTTAAACATTTTCAATCGAACATGACTTGACTTTAATAAATAATTTTCATTTCAAATCGAGAAAGAATAATATCACAATTCCATTTCTTATATGAGATGAGTGAGAGAAAAATAAAAAAATAAAATAAATTTCTTTCAACGAGGCTAACTAACGTACATAAAACCTGAATTAAAGTGTTTTCTGAGTTTACACCCACAGATATTAACTTCCATAGAATTCGTCTGAGAAACGTAAAATATGAATGACTTAGTTATACTCTACAAAAAAAAGTATCATATAACGAAACAACCGCATAGGCTCGTCCATTGTAATTATCAATGTGCATTGTACGATTGTATACCAAAGTTGTATGATTGAGATTGAGAATGTTTTCGAGTCCTACGTTGTTTTCCAACGACCGTACCGAATGCAGTTAATTTTGTTGCGACAGAATTTATAATAAATTTGTTGTGTCCATTGGTAACATAAGACTCATGAATTTTGAAAGTAAAATAAATATTAGAAACGTGACCGTTTCCGTGGTCTCTTCTAGGTTGCGTTTTAACGTATTGGTTTCATTGTTTTCATTGCGATTATGATCTATTTATTGCGATTTATTGGAAGTATGGGGCCGTTCACAAATCGTTTGTGCAGGAGTGGTTTTTAGGAATTTTAAAAATTTTAATTCTGAAAATTCAGAAAAATTCTTTAAAAACTTTTAGGAATTTCTTCCGAATTTTTAGGAATATCTCCGAATTTTGAGTAAACTTTCCGAATTGTAAGATTTTTTTTTCAGAATTTTTAGTAATTTTCTCCAATATTTTTGGAAAGTTTCCTATTTTCAAGAATTTTCTCCGATTTTTTAGGAAAGTTTTTAGGAATTATCCGAAATTATCCGGAATTATCCACAGAAATAAGAAAGGAGGAGTAGAGGAGGTATTTAAGAGATTTTGTGCTATTTCCATGTTACGAAGGCTTTATGACTGTATGTTAGAAATTTGAGAAAATATCATGACGTCAATCGTGCATGACCCCTAAAACAAGATTTAATCGATTGCAAATTCAAATAGACTTACTTTGACAGACTAGCAATACCGATCGAAATAATTGCATTCAACCAATCGAGGTGTGTAGATCTGCACACTGGTAGGAAACCAAAACTTGACCTGTATTCAAAATATACTCTTATAAATTGCTCACACGAATTGTATGTTATTATAAAGCGCTTGCGCATAGTAATTATATGATTTGATTCGGTGATGGCGTTAAGTTTAATTGTATTGATCTCAATATTGAGATAATTGTACACATTCGTGAAATAAGAGGAACTCGTTGCGTTGCAAGTTGCAGCAGTTTTTTTGTTGTTGGTTGGGTTTCTTGCTGCTCTCTGAGTTGAATGATCGCAGAACATACATAGTAACAGTTCACATTCATTTGTGTGTGGTGTGATCACCTTAAAAATTGTTCTGCATAAATTAAGTCATAAAAGAATTTAAATTAAAAAAATATTTTTTTTTAAAGAAAATTGTTTTCAATAATAATTTTTGTAGAAATTGTTTATGATTACAGCGAACAATTGTCTCGTAGTCTCGTTATTTACCGAACGAAATTCCTTCCATATTCTTAGCCGTTCGTCTGCAGCAAATACCAGCAATTATAATTTATTATCTCACGAGATACATCCAGAAGAAAAGACTATTTTGTTATTGTTGTTGTTATTGTTTTTAATTTCTACAGCAACTTGTTAAGTCTTAAGTAGGGTGATAATGAAACCAATCTAGTTTAATGAATTAATTGGACGTGAAGCTGGCACTTATACGTTAACTGAAGATATTTTACAGTTCGCACAAAATCATGTTACTTTACAACGGTTCTTGTTTCCTTTGTCCAAACAAAAACTATCAAATCTCACAATTTCGTCTCGCAGTTGATTTTTCCTGTCAAGACTTCTGTAAATTCCCCATTTCGGTCGGACATATTCAGCTCCCGTTCGCCACATATCCAAATTTTTCTTGTCAACCGTAATCAAATTGGATCCGTCACTTACTTTCGTGATTTTAACATAGTAACTTCCATTGCTCGCATATTTAATCTTCTCTTCCACATGAACCCAGTTCCCTTTAAATGGAGCCAACGGGGTGTCAGCAATGACCGTCTTCTTACCGCTCGAATCCACATGAATAATTTGCAAAACGTCAGGGTTGGCCTTCCGAGGCGAAATGGTCAAAATCGGTGTACCCGATTCTCCGCCCACATCTTTCAATTGATGGACATGCGAAAATGATTGAGACGATTGGAATGCAGCATCCAATTTGAAATTCCACGTTAAGTGAACGGTCTCGTCTCTGAATCCTTTGAGTTTATCGGGAGACGGATTCGATATTTTGATTTCGGTACGTTGTCGGTCGAAATTGCTGCAAGTGTCATCATCTTTATTGACATGGATATGAAACAGAAAGACGTCACGCTTCAGTTCACTATCGTTTGCCACTGTAATGTGTTTCACTTTGTGCTTGCAGTCAGGTACTTCTACTGCTGATCCGCCAAAGACATCATCTATTTGTTTGTACGCCTCCTTACCACTATCTGCTCGTAGCCATGTTTGCGCAGATATTGTCAGTGCATGACAGCACAGCATACAAGCTAACACTTGAAACATTTTTCAATTAATTGATATGATTATCACTGTTGTACTTCTCCAAGTTAACTGTTGTAGCATTTCAACGTCCATAAACGTTTTATACTGTTTTTTGTTGCAAGACAACCTCAATACACTTGTTTACTGTGACACATTTTTTTTATCAGTTTGAACGCAATTTTTTGCTAGAACAAATATTTGTTTTTTTATTCATAGATTCTTGGTACAGCCAGTCACGCTGTTCGCAAGAACTGTTTGTCCCCGTACGAGATAGCATTTACTAGTTTGCATTTTAGTATTTAATGGGGACTTTCCTCTTTCGTTACATTCGTTGATATTGAATTCAATTGAATTACGTACGATTCCAGACATGGACTTTGATTCCAACGTAATTACACTTTCCTTGTCTCGAAGTATATATACACGTCGCTCTCGTGCAGAGAATAAATAATCTGTTATTGTTTAAAGTGTAGCAAAGTCAAGGTTATCAGTCTGTATTGTTTGGTGTAACCTAAGAAGTTTTGGCACTATGAAAGCTCTGAAATTATCAAGAATTGAATTGGTTAAATATACCTGAGACCCTCACATAGTTTTTTTTTCTTTTTCATTCTTTATTAAATTTTACTGCAATTTTCGTCACCTGTGCACATCCAGAACTTCCGCTTCCTCTTCGCTTCTAGTCCGAAAAAGTATTAATGTTAATGCTTTGTTCTACATTTTCGTTCAATCAGACTTGCAATCAATGTATAGATCGTTATTGGTAAGTCTTCCGATTGCAACAGAAGCACATCACATTTTACCACTGTTAGTGACCAGCTGAATCAAATTTCGATCTTTTGGTTGACAATATTGTATTTCCATAAAATACGTTCAGATTTGGGGGTCATCCATAAATGAGGTCCACTTTTTTCAGTGCTGCCAGCATCATTAAATAATTATTAACTCGTAAAGGATACGGTTTCGTGAGCTAAATGTGTGTTCTATCACCCGATTGGAGGATAGATAACGGATTTGACTCACGAAAACGCACATTTGTTGAGTTATTAATGATTTAATGGTGTAGGCAGCTGGCAGCACTGAAAAAAGTGTACGTTATTTGTGGAAGATCCCTCAGGGGAGAAATTGACTAAGGCACACAAACAATGTGAAAGGTGTCAGAAAAATATAGCGGACGAAAGGACACAGTGGATGATAAGGGTTGGTCAGAAACTGCTAAAAAAAAGTACGGACGTCATTTATGGACATCAACTGATATTTTTTTGTCTTTTCTTATCTGACTTAGTCTATGAAAAGAGTTTAACACTCTTATCTGCACTTTTCAGCCAAGAATGTCGATTGTGGCATATCTACTTCATTAGTTTTCTTTATGATCGTGGGAGAAATACAATTTTTAATTTATAAAATCATTAAAATATTCAGCAAATCAGCCAGAGTAGTAAAACAAAAGAAATTTGTTTTTAGTGCCAAAGAAAGCTGTGATCTTTCGACAGTTTTTAATTTAAAAAAATATATGAAAAATCTACTACCTACTTATTACATGTTAGAAGGTTCGATGCACTCATCCGTTTCGAGAAAATTAATTTTAATTCATAAACAAAATTCCCACATAATAATGTAAGTTTTTGAGAAGCTTACTGTCGAAGAGTTTTTTTTTTTGGTTGAGAAAAAATAATTTATTTTCCTTCTAAAACAATGTTCACGAAGAAATGTATGTCTAGGCTGATTAGAGTGCAGCATAGTGTATCGAAAAGTGCTATAGTTCTCATTGTGTGCATAGATATACGTTGTGTTCGAATGTTTCTACAAACTCGCTGGCTAAGCTACATGAATAATGTAGTGTTGTACGTTTTAAATATAAATTTAGTGAAAAATAATTTATTTTTAGCTTAATCTACATATGAAAATTTTAGTGTTACAAAATCGGTTTTCCTACACGAAAATGTTGATTTTTTTCTTCTTCTTGTTCGTTTTATTTTTCTTCTGTGTGCTCGGACGGCTGTACCAAATAAAATTATATGTTTTGTGCCACATAGCATTCAGGAATGCGTAAGCACTTTTTTTTAGTTTTTCAGTCAGTTTACGTTCATAGATACATGAATATGAACTAAATTTAAAAGTTTTGCTCATATTCTGCTATTTATACTTTTCGGTTGGTCTTTTTTTATGATAATTATATGATCTAGAGTTAAATTCTGTCATATCGTATAAACGATACGCGCTATAAGCGTTATCTTCTTCAACATATACGACATAGAATGTATTTTCACTTAGAAATGGAGTGAATGAAATTCTGTGTTTTCTGAGTATTTACGAAACTTATTGAAGCGACTTTATTTTGGGTCACCTTGAAAAATTATAATATTAAGTCAAATGTATACACAGTGTGTGCCTTGGCCAGTTTTGAGGATTATAATGTATTTTGATGTTTTATCTGTGGCATGCGATGACCGATTAAGTGCTTTCTCGAGACTTGATTCTCGAAGATAATTCAACCATGAATTTAAAATTATTTTTCATTTTTCATTCAATAGTTTCGTTGAGTGAATGTAATATTTGGACGGGTGTATGTTGTAGCATTCTACTTCTTCTTCTTTTTAAATATTTGCTGTGAATGAATTTTTGTTTCGAATATTGGCAATATTGCTGATCTAACTCATAGAGATTCACTATTTATACCTCAAGACTTTTGATATTATCGATAACCTCGTCCATTTTTTATAATTATTGAAGATACATGATTTAGACCAGACTAAGAGACAAACGATTCTTTCTAATCGGCTTAAGCCTCGATTAGTGGTGTAGATAATGTTGTAGAGCTTTAGTGTTTTCAGCTAAAAATGAAATATTAATTAGAGCAATCATCTTTTGATGGTGTTAAAAATGCTACAAAATTGCTACAACTTTTAAGCTTGTATACAGCCGATCACTAACACCAACGAGAGACGATTACTCTCATTCATATTTCATTGTTTGCTGAAGACACTTTGGCTCCACAACGTCATCGACACCCACAACCCCAACCAATGCTTTAGCTAATGTAAAAAAAAAATTGATCGGCTCTTCAGCTAGAACCAAAGGTGTTGGAACCACACAACTAAAAATAACAATTTTAGATCGGAGTAGACAAGAGTTTCAATTCTCGAACTTCTTTCACTCTCGAGGAACTATATATAACTGTCTAGGAGTTCTATGGGATCCCCGAGAAGTTTTATGAGACTCTCTAGGAGCTTTAATAAAGCTGCTTTATGTGACTCTTGAGGATTTTTATGTAACTTTCTCGGGAAGTTTTGTATCACTCTGGAGTAGTATTAAGACTCTTGAGGAATTAGGCCTCGTATGGATTCTGAACTCTCGATAAATTTGCTTAGACTTTCAATGAATTTCTTACATGAATTCGTAATCCTAACTTTTGTAATAATTGACAATTCTCGATTATTTCTAGCTGCAAGCAAAGGTTTTTCCGCAAAGGCAGTAGGAACATTAAAGCTACTGTCTTAATTAATCAGTGTCTCTGTTAAGTTTAAGTAACATTCTTAATTCATCTTGTATGGGTTGACCTTGACCTATTATCACATCAAGGTCGTTTAAGGCCAATTGTGTACTGAATGTTCATGACCTCTGCTCAATCTCTTCAATATCTAATTATAAAGCAATGGTAATTGTGATGACTAATGTGTTATTAAAATCGCAGCTGAAATTGAAAATTTGTGCTTGACGGTGTGGACAAATTATTCACCTTGTTAAATGGAAATTTTATTTATTACTCTCGCCGAAGTAAAATTGCTACCAGATTTATGATCTTTGTACCGTAATTCAATTACCAAAACAAGTTCAACGAAACAAGATGCATGAATCTCTGAAAAATTTCATTACAACCAGCCGATGATCACTCACCGGTAATTTCTCGAATAAATATTGCTCATCTTCAGTCATCATTAACAGTTTGAATCAATAGTCGAAGCGTTTTTTTTGGTAGTTTTGTTTTGGGCATAAGGCTCAATGTTTGTGTATAAAATTGTTTCCAACGAAATTGATAAATTTTGGTTAAGTAAATATTTGTGTCGGTTGTGTCGCGAAGACAAAAATTTATAGAATTTATTTATCTGCACTATACAGTTCATTGTGCACGATAATTATTAAAACATTACTAGCCGCATCCACATCACATTAGTCGGCAATTCTATATCATTTTTCAATATTCTAATGATTAGGCGGCATCAGGTTTCCGCTTAATTAGAAATGATTTTGTTTTTGTTACGTTGCCTGAAGACTTTATCAAATTGCCAAAGGGTATGGTAGCGGTTAAAACACAAGCCAATTGAACGATTCACTACAATTATTATTATTGCAATATGTGCACCTGCACCAAGTCTTCAATCTTCTATAAAAACAATCGTATCCTCGGTAAAATGTGAAATTATGAGAGCTCTGTAAAGTCTCATGTCATTTTTATTTTGAAACAGATCCATTTAGACCATTTACTTCATAAGTTTATTGACTCGGTCTGTTAATTAGTAATATACTTGCATTGCACACACATTTTTTTTTTGTTTGTATTGCTTTTAAGAATTGAGTAATCGACCGACACATTACCGAAAATGAACCTTTGTTTCAACAATTCAGTCGAAAATACTTCATGTTTCGTGTTCAAACGTGTGTTGTTAGTTGTCTTATGTCGAAAATTAAAAGCTAAATGTGAGCTAACATTAATCTGAGTGGCAGATAGAAATTTGGTTTAATGGACGCATGCAACTTTGAATGAATATGTACATTTTATGACGATCGTGGGCATTTAAGATGTTTACTTTTAGAGCTATGCATATAATGTATTCGGCACGCTAATCCAAAATGCAATCAATGCCCGATTATACCAATGGGCTATAGGGGCTTCCAAGCATATCTTAGACTACAACATACGACTTACAAATGTTAAGTTAGTTAAAGGTTGTAGACAGGTAACATTTAAATTAGTGCAACTTAGTTAAAACCATGGTGAAGTAGCCAATTTTCGCTATCGAAATGCTTGCAAAAGTTTTGCATAAAAGAAGGTTTATAAGAAGTCTCTTTGGAGGTTGTGCAGACGAAATAGCTTTGATTCGTTTATATAAGACGCTACCTCCTCGTCTATACACCTTGCCCTTGTCCTTTGATTAGTGGCAGTAATAAGCAGTAATAGATTTAAGGAACATACCGGTCCACAGTTAACAAAGTTTTTCTTAATTGATTGTGGGAATTGTTATCGTGACTATCACAAATATCAGGCTGAATCCTGCGAGCTTAAAAAAACTAATCCATGAAAATATTGTTCGTATGAAGTGTAGGGATGGGAGGCGTTCAAAATTATCGATAATATCAATCGACAGAAATTATCGATAATTGATTAATCATATCGTTATTGATAATTTAATAATTATCGATAATTATCAAAATATCGAAATTCGATAATTATCAAAATATCGATATTTTGATATTTATCTGAAAATTCATGATAATGTACCGATATATCGGAATATATCGATAAATATCGGATTTTCGGACCGAAATATCGATATATCGAATTATCGATATCTTGATAATTATCAAAATATCAATAATTATCGATTATCGATATTTTTTTGATAATTTTCGATAAAAAAAGTCGATAATTATTGATTATCGATAATTGATAATTATCGATAATCATTTTCATTATCGCCCATGCCTAATGAAGTGATAGAAGACCGATCTGCCGAAAGTGAAGTAGCACTCAAATCTACAATCTACTGACCGAGTTTTGTGTGTGCAAAGTTGATTCACAATCATTAATCTTCAGCAGTCAATTTTCAAGGCCTAAGAATAGTATAACTCGCTTCGCTCGAAACATGAACATCAATATTAGCAAACTGTTTGCGGTAAACGTAAAAGTTAGCGAGACAACTGATTACTTACTATTGGCGCTGAAAACCAAATAGCCCCGTTGCTGAAGACCTTAATTCGGCTCTGCATACGATTAGGATTTTACGTCCATTCGTACGGGCCTCTTTGCATGTTCCCTTTTGTAGCACATACGTTTTCTGTTTTCTTATGATCTTTCATTACAATTTGATATAGCCTGTAACCAGTTATTGCATAGCTACGTGGTTTTCCTTTTATTATTTAATAAGAGTGTATAAAAATTGTCGTCGCATTACCATGGCATTCTGATATTGTGTTGGTTATACTATCAAAAAAACATACCTTGAATATATAACGTTCGTTGCACTGCACATCTCGTTGAGTCGTATAGGTATGTTAAATAACCCAACGTAGAATACTTTCAATCGAAAGAAAAGAAAATGTTGCAAAACAACATCCCAGAAGCTGAATCAGATCATTACAAACAGCCATACGTTAATGTTGAAACGGGATTGGTTGGTTTTTTTAGGTTGTATGAGGGCGAGTGTAAGTGTATATATAACCAATAAATTAAACTTGGTGATGCACCCATCAAATATAACGGTAAAAATCGTCTTGCTAGTGGAACGGCCTTGACAATAATTTTTTTTTGTTACGCACGTAATACATGCCCATTGTCCGCAGTCCATACAAAAAGTTCGTTTGTTCGATAATTTAGCAATTGTTTCGGCCTTTCATTTTTTTCGTATTTTGTTTTTTGAATTCTGCTTTGTTTTCGTATTACTTATTGTTTTAGCGGATGACGGGCAAATTACCGAAAACCTAATATCACGTTCCAATTCATTAAATGCTTTGTTGTGTGTGGATATGTAAATGAGGTTCTCTCCTTTCAAAAAAAAAAACAATTTAGTGAACGATAAGTTGTCGGATCAAACTATTTTTATAATATGAACAAACTCGTCTCTCGACATTACTAGAATACAATTTTAAACTCGTCTCAATGTATCTATTATGTATCTTTTATGTTGATCGAATGCAAAGCTAATCTCAAACGGAGAAAACAACATCGTTAAATTCATGTATCATTCATCTCGTTTTTGTCATCGTAACAACGTATCCATATAACAACATGTTTGAAGTGATCTCGAATCGAAACAACAAAGATTGTTTTACATTTCACTGTTGTTGTGGCTTTCTTTGCGGTATTATTACATTGCAATTAATAACATGAATTTAGTTAAATGTTAATTTTGTGGCTTAGTGCACGTTGTGGTATTAAATTAATTTTCGTATTTTCGAATAGAGACGGGAAATGGAATAGGCTAAGAGCCGTTTCTATTCAAAATAAGTTTTAGCTGAGTTTCAGAACTCGTGACATTCGTATGGCGAATTAATTTTCGCAATTTTTAAATGGACAGTGAAATTATCTCTGACTTTCTTGATTTATGATTTTTGGTAAAGCCGACAACACACGAACAATTTTACGTTTTAGAAATTGTCAATTTCTGCTGCTTTTTGAATTGTATTCCGATGTTCACCAAAGGCTAAACTATGAAAAATGCAGCATGATTGTCGATCCCATCAAGTCATGCATATAACTACTCGTGAACTCGTGTGTTTTTGGTCTAAGGCCGAGAACACATGAACAATTTTGCGTCAGTGAGATTGACAATTCAGCTGCGTTTTCCATTTATCAACATTCTCTTTTTTGCATCAGCCAGTGGCGGATTAGCCTATGGGAAATTCGGTACCGTGCCCATGGCGCTGTAATAAGTTGGCGCTGGAGGAACTCGAGCACCATACAAATTTGTAATTGTGACAGTTAAGATCAAAAGTCGGTCTATTCCATCTGTCAATGTGACGTTTAAAACGTCAAACCAATTTTTTTATGTAAAATGGTCACAAAATCGTTTATTTTTCCTCAATGCGATTAGTGGAATAGAATTAAGAAAAAATTACCGATTTTGTGAAAATTTCACATACAAAATTTTGTTTGACGTTTTAAACGTCACTTTGACAGATGGAATAGACCGACTTTTGATCCCAACTGTCACAATTATTCTCTCTAAAATGCGTGCAATAAATTCTAAAACAAAACAAAAGCTAAATTTTTCAAATGTGGCGCTGAACTTTTATTTGCCAGAGGCGCTAAAAACCTTAGTCCGCCCCCTCATCCACCAGGTTTCTTGCAGTTAGAAATTTAAGTCTAATGTACTTTGCTAATTCAACTTTTCAGAGACCGATCCGTGACCCAAAGTCCTCTTATTAATCTCGATTTATCTATGAAAGTTCTCATGCTATTGACATTGCCTTCCCATCATATCGCAGCTTGCTGCCACACGTCATGCATGCCGTTCTTTCGATGACCGTGACCTAACATTTTTCTGATTTACTTCCAACTGATTTATCGAGAAGAAAAACGTTTCGTCTCCATAATTGTAAATAATTTGATTGCATTGCTACATTCTGATCTCGGATATATTACGACAGATGTGGTTGAAGATATGTCGCCTGTGTGATTAATTGATTATTTAAAAACGGGAAAATGGAATACATTAGCTGACACGAACGCGACAGTTCTGTATAAGAGAAATATTATTTTGCGTTTTACCATAACAAGAAGTTGAAACAGGATTCTTTCAAACCATTTTTTTTATCCACAACAGCAGCATAAATTATCGAGTTTTTTATTTAAATTTAAATCGTTTCATAATGTGGTCGCTGAAGAAAAACTTGCTGACATTCTCTATGACGATGCTTCTTTTATGTCACAGTTCAGAGTTATTACTATTAGTATTAGGATTAGTTTCGATTTTGTAGATCGTGTCCTGTTCATTCCACAAAAAATGATACAATTAGTGGATCAGCTGAAAAACAGCTGATGAAAATTCATCTCTAAATTTCACTGACGTCGACTGTATTACAGTCTGTAAGAGGGACATTGTTGTATCTTTGCTGAAACCTAAAACAACTAATGCTTCCAATGCCTCACATGATCGACTCATATCATCTGTTCAGGTTTCAATGTGTTGTGAAATGCATTTTTACCTGCAACACAACAGGTAACATAAATCTGAAACCACCAAGTCCGCTGTAAATAAAACATTTTTGGTTTGTTTACAAAACAATGTTGTTGCTGAATTTTTTTTCGGTGTCAATTGCATCATAAGGTATTCAAATGAGTCTTTAGGTTTTTTTCCTTCGTTTTTTTCGTTTTTAAATACAGCCGTAACCGACCATACAAATTTCATTGATCGCTTCCGTCAAGTATCAACATAACTAATTTATTGGAGAAATTATTTATTATAGCTTTTGACTCACCGTATACACCGCATCGTTCAATAATGTTTTTTTTTTGTGTGTGTGTGAAGATATCTTCGAAATGTATTGAGTCATTAAGTCAATAGACTCATTCTTATATCATGGAAAATGTTTTAATAATTAACTGCATGCCATGACGAAGATCTTATGTGTAAGATCTTGAAGTTCTTCGTTTCGAGGCTTTGTCATCACAAAAGAAAGTCCTTCGAAAGTATGGGGGACGTCAGAGAAATTAAGACTTGAATTTTCATCAGCTGTTGTTCAACTAGTCTATTCATTCAAACAAATGTACGAACAGCTAAAAGACGTATGAGAAGTTTGTTTATATGAGTTGTGCAGCTGAAAAACAGCTGAAGCAAATTCATGTCTAAATTTCACTGACGTCACCTGTAACGTTTTTTGAAGCAAATATTTACGCACTATCGACACACGGACGACTTTAATGATAACGACTCGGACGACTTAAATGATAACGACTCTTCATTAAGTAAAATTTCACCAATTTTGCATTATGTTGATTCAATTGTCAATGTCAGGTCGAAGACCCACTAATCCATTTTTATTCATAATCCACATTAACAACACCTCCATAATCAACATTTTCAGAATCAAAACATTTAATAATGAGATCGTTACTCAGTCGTCTGAACATTCCGATGAAATCTAAATGAATTTTTCATTCAAAAAATTTGTCAAAATGTTCCGTCCGATATGAATCGATAACATTCATAAATCTCAACAGTGTTGCAAACAAAATTCTTCTGGCGAAAAAAATAACATTATGCTACCAGCATTGACCGATGTGATGTGTACGTAAACATATGATTATTATATATACATAACATAATATATATGTGCCTTGCAATCCATTTTTGGACGCATGTAATCTGAGGCGAACGTGTGTATAGTAGTTGAATAGTTGAGATTATACTTAACCGAATCATTACACGACAGAAAATAATTTAATTTTACTTGGCAGTCTGTTGGATGCGCTAAGAAGCATTCGCACACAGTTGTTCGCCAAATGTTTTATGTATGGGTTAATCGTGTTGTTGGTTAAACGAAATAAAAAACTAAGGAAAATTCTCAAGAAAGAAAAAAGAAATAAAACAAATTGCAGGAGAACATCGACAAGAAAATTGACTGTTGTTTGCTTTACATTATATTCCTGGGTGGGTGATGAAAATACGAAATTTAGATTTCTGTGTTTAGGTTAATCATCTTGGCGGATTTTAATTAAAAGAAGAAGAAAAAATCGATTTGATTTCCGAATGATTTATACATTCAATGAATTGTGTTACGATATTCACCTCAGTTTATTATTGTCTTATTTACTTCAAGTCATGCCTAGCTAAAATATTGTTTATTTTGGTTGACTATTTTCAACAATAACACAAAAATAAGTAATCAATGTGGGTGTCAAATTGGCACAACCATTCTTTTAAAGTTAATGTTCTGTGTTCTTGACAAATTATTTCAACACAATTATTTTCACTTATCTGTTCATTGCAAGGGGATTTAAATAGCTGCAATTGTCTCCCCCTCATAATTCCGTAAATTGTCCCAAAATAGTATACTGACACTGACTCGCATAACATTTATTTTTAAAAAATGTTCAAAACAAGTAAAATCCTGTGTGTGCAAACAAATATTTGCAGTGGTTGGTTTTGTTGATAATTGTGCAACCTTGTCAATTTTTGTAGCAATAGTACTAAGTTTTCCATACGAGCGAAGCGAGATGTACATTTTTTCATGTTCATAATTGATTATCTTGACTCTATCGTATTCGCATTGTTTCAATTTTTGAACCAAATTATTTTGTTAATTACCTAATCCACTGTCTTGCAAGCATTTCAACGCATTAAGTCCACTTGATTTGTATTTTACGTGTCACACACGGCTATTCATCTGTTATCGATAATGACGACGAAAATAAAGACAAGCTCTAGGTAATTCTTTATATAGTAAAATGCATGTTAAACTAATTGAAGTACAAGATTTGAAATCAACCGATTAAAAATGCTTTGACCGATGGAAGTAATAGACCCGATAATAATACTGGTCATATGCTTGCCGTCTGTAACAGGTTAGATCTCGTTCAATAGTAGGAACTTCCCTTTAAATGTTAGTCCATACGAAATTACCACGCTCAGCACTTTTCACAACTTTTTGCTTCGTACTGTTCCCTTTGGCTATGAGAAGTGGTTTTGTCAGCAAAAATTAGATTCCAGATGTAAATGTGCAGACATTTTTAATCGGTTTTGGTGCGCTGATTACGAAAAGAATGTCAACAGCTGTTATCGCTGCAAAAGGGAATTTTTTGATAAAATTCTCCTTCCATACTGGATTCTTCGAGCAGAGTGTCAATATTTGCATATCATCGTACCAGTAGTACTGATTCACTACACACACATATTTGGTATAACTGGAAACCTCAGGTTAAACCTGTCAGGTTTAGCAGCAACGATAACGAACTGTATTTTCATCTTGTAGTTGCTTTAGATATACAGAGGAATTCTTAGACTGATGTAGTTAAGTTTGTCAATTTTTTCAATTATTATTCATGAATCAATGTCCCAAATGGAATAAGACATTTTCCCCCCAAATTTTGATGACCTCAGCTTTCCGTTGAATCAAAGTGAGCCACATCACTCGTCATTTGTGCAAGTTTGCATAAGAACATTTTTTTTACTGTGGCAGTACATGCACATCGTGTCTGATAATAGTACATTACTATACCAGGGAAGTAATCAATTATTTCCCGAGTGTAGTATAACGTTTTACTTTACATCCCTAGTAAAGTGAAGGACCTCTTCTTAACTAGTACTGAAATGTCGCGACGTCCTCGCGTATTTCTAGCGTCATTTTGGAAAAGACTGTTCTTAACTTATGCTCGCCTCCGGCTCGTGCTGGAAACCTCTCATTCGGTAAAAAAAAGAGCCTTTTAGCATACGTTAGGAAAATAACCATTAACGAACATGTAACAAAAAGTAAGCTCTTAACAATGTTGTCTTTTATGCCACGAAATGGATGTTGAATCTGCTGAAAATTCTCAGATCAAAAGAAAATAGGAAAAACATGAATTATCATTTAATAACAAATTAAGTTCCATCATGACTGACAATCCGTATAAGTCACTGCAAAACTATTTGCTGCATAAATATTTCAACAAAATTCCATTCCAATGTCTGAATCGATAAATGGAGTCAAATCATCAGAACCATCTGTTCTAATTTTTCTTGTAGTCAAGATGCGGATTTTTTTCTCTCTCTTTATAAATATAGCTGCCGAACGAGTATAAATAAACAATGGATTAAACAAAAAAAAATCTCTTAGGCATGTAATACCAACCATGGCACAACTAATAATTTTATCGTATGGATGACTAATTTCTAAATTAAAATCTGTAAATGTCTTATTGTTTTAAATTATTTAAGAAAAAAAACTACTGTTGAGACGACAGCCCATCTATCTACTACATATATCTATCTGTCTGTTCCTAAGACAATTTATTCAAATGTGAACCATTATTACATTATCATTTAAGTGTAACGCAACTGAATGTTCTAAAATGTTATTATTATTGTTATTTGTTTCCAGACATTCACAGCCTGGTGTAACAGTCACTTACGAAAAGCTGGTACAGCTATAGATAATATAGAGGATGACTTCCGCAATGGACTCAAACTCATGCTTCTGCTCGAAGTCATATCCGGCGAAACACTACCAAAGCCAGATCGTGGCAAAATGCGATTTCACAAGGTAATGTTTACAAATGTGTGTTGTGTTATAATATATACGCGTTACGCACTCGACTCGGTACAGTTTAAGTTAGCTGATGATCGGATGTTAATCGACACCACAGCGATATTGTTTATCATCAAAGTTTTTATCTATTTACCGTATTTACATTTCAAATTTTTTTTATTTTCATTTATTTTACCGAAAAAAAGAGAATTCGTTAATTCGTTCGAACTCAACATTTTCTTTGCCTTTGCTTCGAATATTTCACAAAATTATAATACATCTGCGTATACATGAATAGACTAGACATCTGCGTGAATAGTTTGCGAGCTAATGATGCAATAGATTTTTAAATTTATAATTTGATTGTTGGAAATTGTCAAAATTTCCGAGAATTTTCAAGAAGACAATTTTCATGAATTTTGGGAAAATTCAAGAATTCCGATACCTTTCAAGAATTTCGAGGAATTTTGGGAAATTTCATGACTGTAAAAATTTTCGGGAAGTATTTCGGGAAATTTCAAGTATTTCGGGAAATTTCAAGAATTTTGGGAAATTTCAATAACTTCGACAATTTCAAGAATTTCAGGAAATTTCAAGAATTTCGGAAAATTTCAAGAATTTCGGGAAATTTCAAGAATTTTAGGAAATTTCAAGAATTTTTGGAAATTTCAAGAATTTCGGGAAATTTCAAGAATTTCGGGAAATTTCAAGAATTTCGGGAAATTTCAAGAGTTTCGGGAAATTTCAAGAATTTTGGAACAAGAACTTCGAAAATTTTCAGGAATCAATTGCTCGAATATGGGCAATTGAGTAAAGGGTACAATCCAGACTGATAATACTCGAAATCGTGAATTTACCATTCACAGAATACTCGTCTCTATACCAGTATACGTATACATTAACAACGTGATAATGATCAACACAACTTCAATAAAATTTCGTTCTCTTCGCAAACAGATTGCCAATGTCAACAAGGCGCTCGATTTCATCGCCTCAAAAGGTGTAAAATTAGTGTCCATTGGTGCCGAAGAAATCGTCGATGGTAATCTAAAAATGACGCTCGGTATGATCTGGACGATTATTTTGCGTTTCGCCATTCAGGACATTTCTGTTGAAGAAATGACAGCGAAAGAAGGTCTCTTGTTGTGGTGTCAACGCAAAACTGCTCCATACAAGAATGTTAATGTACAAAATTTCCATCTCAGTTTCAAGGTAATGTTGATTCCGGTGAAAGGAAATTGATTTTTTGTTCCCGTCAAACAATCTGAATTTGTTCATTTTATTCACACGCAGGATGGCTTAGCGTTCTGTGCATTGATCCATCGTCACAGACCGGATTTGATCGATTACGGACGGCTCTCAAAGGACAATCCGTTGGAGAATTTGAATACAGCTTTCGATGTTGCTGAAAAATATTTAGATATTCCAAGAATGTTGGATCCAGAAGGTATTTTTGTTTGTTATGTTTTTCGTTTGTTAATTTTTGGGATTATTGGATCGAGAGTTAGGTAAAACCTTAGACAATAAGTTCGGAAGATCATGGAAATCATTTTCCATCAAAAATTTTTGGTTCTCTTAGTCATTAGTGATTACAGTCAGAACGCATTCAGAGCTAGACCAAGAACGTGAACATTAAATTTCTTATTCGTTCTCTATGTACGTTCAACATAAATCATCTGTAGATTTGATCAACACACCAAAACCAGACGAAAGAGCTATCATGACATACGTGTCATGTTATTATCATGCGTTCCAAGGAGCCCAGCAGGTTGGACATATAACACACCCTCCACAACCTCAATACCCCTACAAATACTACAATGTGACTAAAGCGTTCCACATAGTGTAGTTTTTCATGTTGTTTCATGAGTTTTGAGTTTTGAGCGATTGTCTTCATTTTGAATTTTTTTTTTGATCATCATTTAACATCCGTTTGAAATGCGCTGCAGCCAACTAATTCATCATAATTTCGAGTTGATTAATCAGAGACTATTTAAAGACTTAACTCATTAAAAAAGAAAGAAATCGAAAGCTGAACGACTGAATTATGCAAAATTCGTGGCTTTGTTCCGATGAAGGTAAAATGATTCATAAATCCACTGCACCGATGTGAGGCATCGTGGTCGTTCGCCAGAACTCACAATGTGTGGAAAGTTGATACTGAATCGATTAACGAATTCAAGGATTGATTATTCCAAGGTTCACGTATGGAGTGTTAATTGATACTCGCTCGGACCAACACACATTCAACAGTCTAATCGATTGTCGAGGCCTTTTGAAAATATTCCCCTTTTACGAATCATTAAAATTCGATTCGTTTGCAACGTACGAAAAAGTCAAATGAATCCTAGGAAGATTGTCTTCCGTTGCAACAGATTTTTTGCCGAAGAATTCAGTCTCAGTTATTGCTACATACATCACTACAACACAACAACATAGACTCTATCTAATTTCCACATCTTAAAACGAATTGTTTTGATTTAACCCGAGCTTCGACTCTAATAAGGACATTTTGTTTGTTTGTTGCTTTTCGAAACTAACTCTATTGACTGAAGAAGAATGTATAATATAAAACGTTGTAGTAAATCCGCCAGTCGTTAAATTCACTCCACCGCTGCCAACGCGCCGTTTTTGTATTGAAACTGGTCAGACTTTTAGAGTCTGTTGACCAAATAAATAGTTATTTATTTTTCAATAAAAACAGTTTTGAGGGTGGAAAGGATTAAAGTTCACTGAACCATTGTACAAATGCGAGATCCCTGCTAAGCAGGAACTTTTTACGAGCATTTTTATTCTTATCATCAGTTCATACCTTTCCTCCATTTTCGGACTTTTGTAAGTAAAACAATTTGTATGTTGGCATCACGATCTATGGCGGGTGATGAATGAGGACATGGTGGGATGTCATAGATATTTTCTATGTTTTGTCAATAATTTTCACTTCATCAATACCGTTTCTACAGACACCATTTTTCAGCAAGAAGACAATTTTGAACAACAAACGTTATACTCTCCTAATCTTTTCGACAATGTAGTCATTCATATATCGTTTTCAAGGTTGTTTTTTACATACTTATGATTCATGCATCAATTTCTTACTGCAATGAATCGCCGTAATTGTTTCTAAAAATTTTCCGGATGTTACTTTTCAGAGCAAACATTTCACTGTAAACATATCAAAAAAGCGACCACTTAAAGTTCTTGAAGTGGAAGCTGTCTATCGAACTTGAACAATGAATATCTTCGCTTCACATCGACAGATTAACTAGTGAGTTCAATCGGTAAATTTCATTCAAATTTTTACCAGTAAATTTCAATCGAATTTTTACCGGTAAATATCAATCGAATTTTTACCGGTAAATATCAATCGAATTTTTACCGGTAAATATCAATCGAATTTTTACCGGTAAATATCAATCGAATTTTTACCGGTAAATATCAATCGAATTTTTACCGGTAAATATCAATCGAATTTTTAACGGTAAATTTCAATAGAATTTTTAACGGTAAATTTTGTTCAATTTTTTTACCTGCAAATTTCATTCAAATTCTTTACCAGTTTTAATACGTATTTTCTATCGGTTCGATTCACTGCAGATGTTCTAAGTGAATCTTATCTCATTTTCAAATATGTTTGCCCAACCTAAAGTAACTCCTCTTGAAACGCACTACTTGAATGACTCATTGATTTGTACAGAAAAAAAAACTCTTTACACAATAAACAAACAAAGAAAAAAATTACACAAATTTACCCATAAAAACATTGTTAAAATGAACATTGTCCACTATTTCATGTAAATTTCTTGCATTTTTGTTCAGGCATGTTATACGAATATATTGATTTTTGTAATAATTAAATCGATCCCAATAATGAATCTAAAATGCTCCATTAACGGATATGAGTTTTAGGTTTTTGTTTTTTTATTTTATTTTTAAATGTTCTATCATTAACGACGTATTATGCTGGATAGAATGTGATTATAATGATGATTTATCGAAAGGATGTTTTTAAGGTCCATTCAAGTGATACCATTCCTAAATACTATTTCGGTGACCAAAATTTAATTTCTCCAATTTTACATGGAATTTTAATCCAGTGCCTAGATGAATCATAAGAGCTAGTGCATGTCAATATTAGGGATCGTTCATAAAGTACGTAACGTTCTTTCAGTGCTGTCATCAAAGTTGAATCTTAAATAACTCGGGAAGAACACGCTCTGCGAAGTTACAACCATGTCCTACCCTCCCAAATGGGTGTAGAATACAGTTTTAACTTTACAGAGTTCGTATTTCTCGAGTTAATTAAGATTTAATTTTGATGACAGCACTGAAAAAACGATACGTTCTTTATAAATGATCCCTTTCAGCTTTAGTTGATTGGTCGGATATCAGAGATCCGATCATCCTAACATTTCAGATCCTTTGTTGGATTCCCTACGCGTTCTGAATAAATTTAAATTTTACATTTCTACCGACCCAACCTCGGACCCAACTATCTATTCCATCCAGCATAATTATAACCTTCCAAATAAAATTGTTACAATTTTTTTTGCAATGATGTGTGTGCTTTTTTGCTATTTGACGTTGTTATTTATAGACCTGCAGAATACAGCAATGCCGGACGAGAGGGCTGTTATGACATATGTTTCATCATACTACCATTGCTTCAGTGGTGCACAAAAGGTCGGTTCAAAATAGTCAAAATTCACAACAATTAAAAAACAGAATTTCGGTTTGAACAACAAAATTTCTCTACAAAATTTCCCGATTGGCAAAAATATTTTTTTTATCGAAATTGCAAATCACAAACCGTCGAATGATGATAAGATTGTTATACATTTTGGTAAAATGTTTCAAACGACCGCCGGTACACAAAAAAGTAAAAATTTAATTTCTTTTTTGCTGCAGCTTGACGCGCCAATCTGCTAGTGTCTTGTATTTTTGATAAGAGTTGTCGGACGTAGGGCCCATACTAAATTGCATTTTCTTTTTGTCCCTAAAATCGTCTAGGCTGAAACTGCAGCAAACCGTATCTGCAAAGTGTTGAAGGTCAACCAAGAGAATGAACGCCTCATGGAAGAGTATGAACGATTAGCTAGTGATGTAAGTATGTCCAGTCCATGGACGAACTAACTCTTATGAAATTCGGTTAGTTGTATGGCCTACTGACCATTTCACTTCCATGCAGTTACTCGAGTGGATCCGTCGCACCATGCCATGGTTAAACTCGCGTCAAACCGACAACTCCCTAGCTGGAGTTCAGAAGAAACTCGAAGAATATAGAACCTACCGCCGCAAGCACAAGCCACCACGCGTGGAACAAAAAGCCAAATTGGAAACAAATTTCAATACGCTGCAAACGAAACTTCGTTTATCCAACCGACCGGCCTATATGCCCACCGAAGGTAAAATGGTGTCGGACATTTCGAACTGCTGGAAGGGTCTAGAATTGGCCGAAAAGGCATTCGAAGAATGGCTGTTGGCTGAAACGATGCGTCTTGAGCGTTTGGAACATTTGGCTCAGAAGTTTAAGCATAAGGTTTGTCACGAATCGAATTTCCAAGCATCAATGTGACTGATTTCAACCAATTTTTTTTCCAGGCCGATACCCACGAAGAGTGGACCCGTGGAAAGGAAGAAATGCTTCAATCGCAAGACTTCCGTCAATGTAAGTTAAATGAATTGAAGGCATTGAAAAAGAAACACGAAGCATTCGAATCCGATTTGGCTGCTCATCAAGATCGTGTTGAACAAATCGCTGCCATCGCTCAGGAATTGAAGTACGTTGCAATTGATCGATGTAGAAATTTTCAATTTTCTTTTAATTCGAAAAATTCCGCCCCAACAGCACTCTTGAGTATCACGATTGTGCATCGGTCAACTCCCGTTGCCAACGTATCTGCGATCAATGGGACCGTTTGGGAGCTCTAACTCAACGCCGTCGTCAAGCTCTAGACGATGCCGAACGTATTCTCGAAAAAATCGATATTCTCCATTTGGAATTCGCTAAACGCGCTGCTCCATTCAATAACTGGTTGGACGGAACACGCGAAGATTTGGTGGACATGTTCATTGTTCACACAATGGAAGAAATTCAAGGTCTGATGCAAGCTCATGACCAATTCAAGGCCACCCTTGGAGAAGCCGACAAAGAGTACAATGTCATTGTCGGACTCGTACGTGAAGTTGAAAGTATTGTCAACCAAAACCAAATCCCCGGTGGATTGGAGAATCCATACACATCAGTCAGTGCACATGACTTGACCCGCAAATGGTCGGAGGTGCGTACATTGGTACCACAACGTGACCAGACATTGGCCAACGAATTACGTAAGCAACAGAACAACGAGATGCTTCGTCGCCAATTCGCTGAAAAGGCAAATTCAGTGGGACCATGGATTGAACGACAAATGGATTCAGTTACGGCAATTGGTATGGGACTGCAAGGATCGCTAGAAGATCAACTACATCGTCTCAAAGAATACGAACAAGCCGTGTACGCCTACAAACCACACATTGAAGAATTGGAAAAGATTCACCAGGCCGTTCAGGAATCGATGATCTTCGAAAATCGTTACACCCAGTACACCATGGAAACGTTGCGTGTCGGATGGGAACAGTTGCTCACTTCCATCAACCGAAACATCAACGAAGTCGAGAATCAAATTCTGACACGTGACTCGAAAGGCATCACTCAGGAACAATTAACGGAATTCAGATCCAGCTTCAATCATTTCGACAAAAATCGATCTGGCCGCTTGGCACCGGAAGAATTCAAATCGTGCTTAGTGTCATTGGGATATTCAATTGGCCGAGACAGGTAACGATTGTCATTGGCTACGATCATCCCTGGCCGACAATTCTAATCTCCGTTTTTCTTCTCAATGTTTTACAGACAAGGTGACATGGACTTCCAACGCATCTTGGCTGTGGTCGATCCTAACTCAACCGGATTTGTACACTTTGACGCTTTCTTAGACTTTATGACACGCGAAAGTACCGACACCGATACAGCAGAACAAGTCATTGATTCATTTAGAATTTTAGCTTCTGATAAGGTCAGTTTTTTGATAAAGCCTGTTAAGGCATAACGACGACTAACCGAAAATTTTGCGTTCTTTTCCAGCCATTCATTCTGCCCGACGAACTCCGACGTGAATTGCCACCAGATCAGGCTGAATACTGTATCCAAAGAATGCCACCATACAAAGGACCGAATGGCATACCCGGTGCTTTGGACTACATGTCCTTCAGCACAGCACTGTACGGTGAAAGTGATCTGTAAACATTTTTTTTTGCATAAGCGTCAACCTATTTAACTAACCAATTTAAAAATTTTAAAAATGAAACGGAAGGGAAAGGAAAACGAAACGTTTAAATCTTAGCACAACCTCTAATAATCTCTGAATCAATCTGAATCTGGAAAAAATTATCAAATTAAATCCTCAGTTTCATACTAATTTATGATTGACACAATTTAAATGTAAGAAGGGGAAAAGGAAATTTTCTTCGAAATTTTATCGGATAGCGGAGAAGATCGTACCGATCGTACTGGAATATTTTCCCATCTGTCGAAACGAACAATTTAATTTTTTATTCAGTCATTGAAGCTTATCGGTTCGTTCTCATATAGCTTCGATTAGAAAATATTTCGATGTTTTTTGCACGAAAAAAAGAAAGGATTTTTCTGGTGAATTGTCTATGAATCTTTCGGTTACTTAATTTCACTTTCGTAGATTTTTTAATAGAACATCAAGTGGTCATACTGGTTGGTCACACACACACATTGTTTCGTTGAGTTCAATTGTAGTTTCTTTATTATCTCTCTCTCTCTCTCTCTTAACATCGCATGCGCATAAATTCGACCCAAACAATTGTTGGGAAAATTTGAAAATCAAATTTTTTTTTTTTGAAAAGAAAAAGAAAAATGAAAATGGAAAACAAAAACGTTCGCGTCGCGCCATTACTAAGCCAAAAGCATAAAATTTATCTTAATTTTTAAGTTAATTTTATTTCCTTATTTTTACGTAAATATTTTTTTTTATTTTTTCTTTTGTTTTAAATTTTATTTTTTCTTCTTTTATTTTTAACATGAAGGTTTGATAAAAGAGCGAATTTAATTTAATTTAATTAATTTAAAGAACATAAATGGCAACAAACACACGAAAAATAAATAATTATTGAGTTACAGCTGAATGTAGCTTCGCCCCCAACATCATTATCCCACTTTTAAAATCAACTTTTTTATTTTTATTTTTTTATTTATAATTTTTTATTTAGTTACATTTCAAAGAGCATAAAATCCCGCTAGAAATATTTTAATTTGAAATTTTAAAAAATTAATTTACTGGAAAACTTTACACACAATGTACAGTAATAATATATACAATAAATGGATTATGTTATTCTTAGCCCATTTTGTGTATTATTCCGTTTCAGTGGCTAGTGTCTTTCAACGACTGCACAAAGACGATTCGCAGTCTCGAAAATTATTCAGTGTCATACAAATGTCTGCTGTCTACCTTCGATATTGTACTAACAATAGCCAGTGCAGACTTGTGCAATGTTTATTAATTCTCATGGCTCTCTCGGTACCCGCTACACCAATAACTGTCGCGTTTCCAAAAGTTTCTAATTTTTTTTTGGTGAAGCGGCTGCAGCGGAACCACTGACGTCTTTGGGACCAACGGATGCTTGTGCTCATTCCGAAAGTTTCCAGTTGTTGCCATTGATTTTGACACTAGTGACACTAGTATTGGACATAGAATTGAAATGAAAACTTGGTCAATCGATCAGCTAATATCCAGGGAGAAACCATTAGTGGAATTGGTGGTGTCGGTAAATATTCTGACCAATCGAATCTTTGATCAAGTTGTCGTTAGAGAAAGTCAAATTAAAAGTGGTCAAAGGAACATGGAACAAAAAGTGTAGAAAAAGAAGAAAATAAAATGAGTTTTGAACGAGAGGTTCAGGGACAGCATCCCCAAGTAAAGTATTTTCAATTGTGGTGAGTAGAATTCCTGACAAGTGGCGCAGCAGGAAATATAATTTTCGGAATTTAGAATGCAAATTTTGACTAGTGGCAACACACTTCAAGCATGAGTGCTACTTTAAATAGAGTACTGAAACGGGACAGTGTATCGAACAAATTTTGACACTGTAAAAAAATCAAGAAAATAATATTATTTTTAGCAGCTGTCACGCGAGGCACTTTTGCTTGAAGTGCGTGGTTTCCCCATCGGCTAATATCTATTTGTCTCTAATTTCATCGAAATTGGAGCGTAGCAAATATTGAGGATGATACTTATAATATTGAACGTGTTATACACGGTAATAAATGATGTGAAATTTGTCCGACTCGAATCGAGTCACTCGATGACGACTCGTCGACATTTTTACTAAAAAAATATGAGGTAAAGCTTCTCAGCTCCGATAGAAAAGTTAAACAGACAACTGAACGGTTACGTCAAAATGCATTTGATGCTTTATAAACATCAACCGGACCTGGAGAGTTTTAGTTTATATTCCGGTCGTAAGGTAAAACAGAAGGAAATGGCTATTTTCCTAACGCATGCTGGAAGGCGTTTTTAGCGATTAGGAGGTTTCCAGCACGATCCGGAGGCGAGTTCTGGAATCGAATTCGCTATATAAGAAACCCCAATGTCGTGCCCTACATTGATCCCAAGCAGAACACACATGGATGTCGCGTGGTGAGAGTTGTACTTGGTTGAATACGTGCGATTACGTGTACTGAATGTTATCAAGGAGAACGAAAAGGTGGATTAGGGCGTGATCTTGCCGAAATTCTCACGTTCAATGTTTTCATGGGAGATGTTTGGTTACTTAAGTCAAGTCAAGTCAACAACCGAAAAACGTACTGATCCTGAAATGACGGAGAAAGCAATTACAACTAAGTTCCATTCAAATAAGATTTCTGAATCTGTTATTTGAGACCCGACGGGAAGAAACCTGATGGCCTCAGTCTTATACCTTTGACCAATGGAAAATCACTGTTATGGGACTTTGTGCTGATACCTTTACATGGCATCGGGGAATCTGGCGCACGGTGCCAAAAGAACGAACTTTTAAACTACGTAAAAGGTGAACTCGCACACGCAAGATCATTGCTGCAAATGCTTTTTAGCCATGTCATCGACTTAATGACTCCTTTTACAAAATTTTGGTATCGAAAAATCGTGTGCGAGTTCACCTTAGTTGAAAAATGCGTTGTTTTAGCACCGTGTGCCAAATTACCCCACGCCTTTTACATCGTCTTATAAAATCGAACATTAAAAAAATTAGGTTGGGCAGCAAAACACGTGGAAGAAAGAAAAAGTACGAACACTACGACGATTTGCGAGAACAATTTATTTTCATTCCAGTCGTCACAGAGACGTTTGGTGTGTCTCAATTCAGTGGAAATGTTGCATCGATTCTTGGTACAATTCCACCTTCCAAGAACTTGGTAGAATGATTTTATTTATAAATAATGTAAAATACTGTTAAATAATATCAGTCAAAAAACCCTTAAATGGTAAATGTGACGCAAGTCCTTTATCTTACTTACAAAATAACTGATATCGCTGAGGGTGACGCATTGTGCGCCGTACGCAAAAGTTTCATCAACAAAAATTGACCCAAAAAATTTGCGAAAGAAAATTTTACAAAAATTAATTTGCGTCACAAGTGGCAGATGATTCGGTTTTCTTCCGTTTAAATTCCTTACAATCGCTAAACCGAACTGGTGTGCATACGTTATTTTGCACCAGCTGGTCCCATTTGGAATTGTATGTGACCAGCTGGTGCAAAATAACGTATGCACACCAGTTCGGTTTAGCGATTGTAGTACATTTTTCACCATTTTCCTAATAATATGTTCCTCAACATCTGCAATCAATATTTCGAAGTTCAATATCTCGGCCAATTTTGAAGCTGCAGTAACGTGTGATAGCTCGGTGAACTCGTATGGATTCCTAGATTCCATATATCCTAGTTTGGGGGCCATTGGAACAAAGGGTGAGAAGTCAAAAAGTTGCTGTAAAAATTCAAGTTTATTTACTCCGTAAATTCAAACACGTCTTATTCTAATGACTTTCGTATAAGAACTGACTCGATCAAAGGGTTGTACGCATACACGTACGACTTACTAACACATTCCCACAATATGCTCCGCCGTCCCCAAAAAACATTTTCGTAAACTTTTTTGGTAGTGGACTTGCGTCACGCCCGCTTACTAACGTGCGGGCATGATAAAAATACTATGCATTATTTGAGTGTGAATTTGTAATTCAATCGTCAATTATTGTTGCTTAAAGACGGCCCATCGTCTACTTTCTTTAAGGTCGATTCACAATCGCGTCGTTGTGACTAGTTTTGTCTATGAAGGTATGTGAAGTTCTTGTGATAGAAAATACTGGAGCAACTTCGAAGGCAATAACCAAAAAAATTTGTAAAGGCAAGTCTCTAATTCGAAGTATAAAAAGACTAGTTAGATGTTCCCCAGTTTACATTTATTTCAACGAAAACGTCGAAGCATTTACTGACAAACTATTTTTGGGCACCTTGTTCTTTTCGTGGACCTTCCTCTTGTGCGTCTTCACGTAGGCGGGATTTTTGAATCGCATATGGCATATATCACAGGCGAAATTTTTTTCCGTTAAATGGATAGTTCGATGGACGTACAGCATACTTCTGGTACGGAATTTTGAACCACAAATTGGACAAGGAAACGGTCTGAAAAAATTTGAAAATTTCTATTGAAATTAAAATAAATTGGTTTTATTTTAAGATAAGCGAAAAAAGGACTGCTCAAGTTGCACAGCCAGTAAAAAATCGATCTTTTCAAAAACAGAAATTTTATTAAATAAAAATCGTCCACTCTATTCCTTCCCCACGTTCCAAGATCCATGCTGCGTTTCCCCTTTGAATAGCAATTGAAATTCTTTGCAATAAGTAATCTATTGAACGCTTTTCCCCTGATACATGAAATTAAAACATTTTATTCGAAGGATTCATTCGACAGAAACTCACCTTTCACCGGAATGCACCCGGTTATGATCGGCTAGCGATGCAGCCGATGCAAATGTTTTTCCACATATAGAACACGGTGCAGCTTCTGTTGTCCGATTGTGCTGTCGTATGTGCGCTGACAAATC
Organism: Bradysia coprophila; assembly: GCF_014529535.1. Lineage (NCBI taxonomy): Eukaryota > Metazoa > Arthropoda > Insecta > Diptera > Sciaridae > Bradysia > Bradysia coprophila. The sequence continues at coordinate 1,247,595 of NC_050735.1, read as the reverse complement.
AGCACTGACCAAAAATGTCTTACCACAAATGGGACAGATGTGACTTGGCTTTTGATTCGTGACGTTGTGTTTCTGTACGTGCAGATTCAGATATTTTCGATTGAATGTTTTACCACAAATGTTGCATGTCGCCTTCGCTTTCGGCATGCCCGAATGACGGAACAGCATGTGGCTCAGCAGGTTTTTCTTTTCTTTTACCCGGCGGCCACAAATATCACATTCGTATAACGATGCCGTTGTACCGTGGCTCTGAATGTGTCGTTCGTAGGCACTGATTCCGATGAATTTTTGTCCGCACACACTGCACGTTTGTGGCTCGACGAATTTCTTGGAACTAGGATTCTTGGTCGCGGCTGTCGAATGAAGTTTTAAGTGCGCTGTGAGATCTCCGGCCATAACAAAAGCCTTGTTGCATATCATACACTTAAAATTTCGTTCGTCATTGTGCCGCTTAAGGTGAGCAATCCGGTAGTTCTTCCGTATCATCTTTTGGCAAATTTCACACTTTATCTTGCTGGTGTGTTTGTAGCGAAAATGGTCGATGAGATACTTAAATTTCGACGCCTTGCGTCCGCAAATGTCGCATTGAAACACTTTGGGAGTAGGACCACACTGGTGGATCCGAATGTGTTCCTTAAATGTGTGCCTGAGCTCAAACTTTTCACCACAAATTCCACATTCCTTCGGCTCGGTAAATTTTACAGAATTCTTTGGTCTGCCTCGCCTCTTCGCTGTAGAACGATCAACCTCATCCAATGAACGATCCATTGAATGGTCCACCTCATCTTCATTCGACCAACTATCTTCAGCATCTCTTGGTTCTGGTTTCATTTCACTGGAAACGAAACTGTTGGCTTGTGGAATTTCTATTTTAATTTCTTCGATTTCAGGGACTTGAGCAATTCTGAAATTTGATTCTGGCACATCTTCTGGTGCTTCTTCTTTGATGTGAAATAAATCTCGAAAATGTATCATGTAATGGACGAGAAACTCGTCGTGATTCATTTCTTCAATTGGACATATTACACAGTGATAGGAAAGTACACCCATGTAATTGCCACGTATTTCACCAAATTTTTGACTGGTTGGATTTGGACCCAACAGCGGATCATATTGACATTCCATGTTGAGGTGATGCTAATGTACTTCTTTCGAAAATCTTTTTAATCTATCATCATCGATGGCACCGATTAATTTTCTTGTTTATGTTGTTGCTTATCTGTCAAAATTTCGTTTACCTCTACCGTCTCTGCAAATGTCACCTCGAAAGAGTAAAGGTCACAATGGAAAGTATTAGACAAAAAGACAGAGATGTGACTTTATATTATTCGTTTGTTCCAATTAACTGTAAACCCGAACTTTAACAACATGAACGACAACGATTTCATCCATAGAGATGAACGAGATGAACCTAACCTAAACGTCAACAAATTTCTTTGGAACAAACCTATATCTACCGACCTTGGTATATTTTGGAATGTGTTTTACATGCCTTCAAGGCATAAAATTCGGAATTTTTCTCGTATGAAAAATTGTATACGCATCTGAGGTGAACGGTTGATTTTAGGCAATTTCGTTACAAACTTGCGAAATTGCCTAAAATCTACGGTCCACCACAGAGTGTAAATAACTATTTCATGTAGGTGGAAGCCAAGAATATAAACAATGAAGGTAATGCATGCCCGCTGACATCGTCTAACGCACTATAAACTGAGTGTAAAGTCTTTTTTTAATGTTGCGATTTGGCAACGGACTAAATGCAACACTCACACACAGTGCAAGGCTATCAGAACAACAAACAATTCAAAGAGCTGTTGCTAAGTTTGGGTGGAATCGAATTCGAATAACCACTCGGAACTCGCCACAACTTGACGCAAACGAACTCAATATAACTTGACAAAACAAAATTCACCTGAAATTAGGGATCCGGGCGTAACTGCATTTGCATTATGCTGAGTGTTAATACACTTTGTGTGGACGCCCGTGATTTTGGTGGGTTATGAAATTAAATTTCTCTATTTTGCTTACATTTCAGTGACAAATATTTATGACCAAGGTCTTTGAATGTGCTAGGTGAAGTCCTTTTTTACCAAGCGAATTACTTGTCAACGGAAAACACATGAAGAAATTCCGAAACAATATTGCTAAAAAAAAACGTGGAAACCGAATTGCTAGACCAGTTTGTACAAGGACGACTCAAGGTGCTGCTGTCGAAACACCCAATTGATAGGTCAGCAAAATAAATAAGGCTACTACGATAATTCAGGTCCCTAATCAAACAAGCGGTTCTGCCTGGGTTACTTTACTCTGCTGTGATGAAAATCAGTTGAGTTTTTTAAAATAATATCGCTATTTCCTCCAGTTTGTATGGACAGGCCATACCTGGTTTGTACTTTCATTGCTAATATGGACCACCGCATCCCAACCATTTTCAATAACTCGTAACCAGTAAGAAATGTCATTGTGAATTTATTTTGACGTTTAGCAGTTTTGAGGTTAAGTTTATTTCATTGTCAACACGCAGGACCTGAAAGCAACGTGCGACTATTAAAATCTTCGATTCTATCACCCAACCGACAGGATAGACGCTACTATCAACTTTGTTACGCTCAACTAAAATGGGGAAACCTAAAAAGAGTAAGAAATTTGGTCATGCAGCTGCTCCAAGTAAAGTTGCGCTGGACGAACAAATCACCCAAGGGCGTGTAGCCAAATCGAAAGGAAATTTGAAGATTCGTCTACGTGCCGAAGAGGAAATGGTAAGTGGTTTGTTGAATCAGCTGAAGCCTGCAGATTTACCATAATTCGTCGATTGATTTGCAGTACGTTGATGCCAAATCGTCGCAAAAAATTTTATCGGCTGCCCGACAACAACAAGCTGAATTCAACATTGAAGACGATTTTGGACCGCCGTTGGTGAAAAAACTGTCAAACCCGTTTGGCCCACGACGAAAACTCAATAAGTTGGACAGTGACAATTCCGACTCTGAGGTGGAGGATCAACCAGATGTTTGCGAACAAGACTTTTTCGATGACATTAAATTGTCCGAAGAAGATGCACGCGCCATGGAAATGTTTCAAAACAAGTAAGTTGCATCCGTTAGTGGAGATTGTTTCTTGCAATTCATGATTGTCATTTAGGGACGGTCAACGAACACGCAAATTGGCAGATGTAATCATGGAGAAAATCTCGGAAAAGCAAACTGAAATTCACACTCAATTGTCGGACGTTGGTTCGTTGAAGATTGAGGAACTGGATCCACGAGTCAAGGAAATGTACGAGGGAGTCAGAGATGTGATGAAAAAATATCGCAGTGGCAAGGTTCCGAAAGCATTCAAAATCATACCGAAACTGCGTAACTGGGAGCAAATTCTGTTCATAACGGAACCACATAATTGGAGCGCGGCTGCCATGTACCAGGGTACTAGGTGAGTGCATTGAAATGGGTCTGTCGTTCGTCAAGTGCTCAAACGTAATTATCTTCCAGAATATTCGCATCAATTCTGGCACAACACATGGCCCAGAGATTCTACAATTTGGTTCTACTCCCTCGCATCCGTGACGATTTATCGGAGTATCGTAAATTGAACGCTCATTTGTACAATGCCATGAGAAAGGCCCTGTTCAAGCCAGCCGCATTTATGAAAGGAGTTATTTTGCCTCTGTTGGAGGTAAGTGTGACGAACGCCAGGTCGAACATTTAAAATTTTTAACCATCCATCATTTGCAGTCCGGCGATTGTACACTTCGTGAGGCAATCATTTTTGGCAGTGTAATCGCACGCAATCAGATACCGGTGCTTCATTCGTCCGCCTGCCTTCTGAAAATTTGTGTAATGGAATACAACGGCGCCAATTCGATATTCATTCGAATATTTCTCGACAAACGGTACGCGTTGCCGTACCGTGTAGTAGACGCAACCGTTTTCCATTTCATACGCTTCGAAAATGACAAACGCGAGATGCCCGTCCTGTGGCACCAGAGTTTGTTGACGTTTTTGCAGCGATACAAGAACGATATTTCGTCGGAACAGAAAGAGGCGCTGTTCGGACTGTTGCGGAAGCAACAACATCCTAAGCTCACGCCGGAAATCCGTAGAGAGTTGCAGGCAGCCAAGTGCAGAGATGTGGAAATGATGGAACCGAGCCATAATTTGGGACCAATGCCGATGGGAGATGATACGTTACCCGATTACGGGCTGGGTGAAGACGATGTAAATATGCAGGCGTAGAAATAAGTTTTAGGGAAATACAACCAACACATTGGTTTATGATACAAAATGGTTTTCATTTCTTAATTCCACGATTTATCGGCGTCGGAAAATTGCATTGAATCGATGGAATCAATTTTCTCTGACATGACATACTGTTTCGTGGCATTGTTTTCATGAAATCACCTTGGAAATAGTTACAATATTGAATGAGCAATCTATCTACAAGCTCCAGGTTTCGAAATTAGAGGTAGACTAAGTTTGTACTGATTTTTGTGTACTCAGTCTTCAATCTTTTGATACTCTTGATTATACACGGTGGGTGGAATTTTTCACTTTATTTCTTTTTTACGTCTGATCCCTGGTTTCTTTCGGAGATTCTCTGGACCATCCTAAGTGCAACTGGGAAAGGAATATTTTTTGACGGTTACTCGTTCGGGGTGAGAGCAAGAATATGTGTTCGAGGTTCCACAAGTTTGCAACGAAGTGATCGAGATTTCCTTTTCGATGAAGAGGGCTACGATGGTCACTTCCGGCGAAGATGCTTGCACTGATATGTCACAATATTTTACTGTGGCAACCAAAAACAACCGCACAGTTCGGTCTTGGCTGGACTAGCTGCTTAATTATCATCAGTTCAACATGTTAATTTCGAACATAACTTACCTTCCTCTTGCCTTACCTTACACCTTTTCTGTTCCTTTTTTCACCTTTTACCGTACACGCAGATGCTTGTCAACATGATTACTCCGATCATACCACTTCAGCATAAATGTTACCATCTGATCAAAGTGATTTGAATTGCCCTACTACCGGAATTAAAAAATTCTTCTCGTTCATTGTCTTGTCACATCGTTCGTTATAACTATATTTGCCTTTGATGGTCTAAGTGGCAGGAATTTCAGGTGCACTTTCACGCACACATCCACGTCCACTTGGACGTCCAATGACTTTGAAAACGCTGTGAGCCTCTAACAGTCCAGTTTGATCACCGCTGTAACCAAGAAAAGCCTAGTGACCTAAATACAAATTAATGTGAAAATGGTTCCAAATGACGAATGAAAATTTAAAAATGGAATTTTTATTGAAATGCCGCACCAGTTAATTGAAAATTCAAAATTTTTACTTTACTTGTCAGGCACGACCGACTGTAAAATAAAAGTTTTATTTTTGAATCAGACACGCCGACTTTCGTTTAGCCCGTTGGGTGCTGAACCATAAATTTAACAAAGGATGGTAGTTGCATCGTAGTCGCGAGCGGAGCGAGGGAAATTTTTTGCCATTTTTGTCTTTTATCCATGAAGTGGAAAGTAGTCTGAAGTTTTAGGAGTGTCAAAAGACTAAAAAGTTGTTTAGAAAATCTAGTTTAGTAATTAAATACATCAAGAAATGAATAATTGTGAGCGAAAAAATTTGTGTCTCGCTCTCTTACCTTCTTCAGCAACTGAAGTTCAGTTCGACAAATGTTTTACTGAGTGAATGTTTCTCATTCCTGAGCTCGTTTTTTCGCATTTTGTTCTAAAATATGTTATTTGCAGGTGTCTAACAATTTTGCTTCATATAATTAATATAATGAAGATAAGATGATGAAGATGCATCACCAACGAATGTTTTTCTCCAATACAGATTTTGGTGTTTTTCTTTCAAAAAAGGAAAGAAAATTCTCACTAGCAGTCGAATGCTCACGTGCAAATGAGCTAAGAATAAGTATTTGGTAATGGAATTGGTAAAATTGCGACGCAGTCAGGGCCTATTATGTAGAATTAAATTTGCAAAAATTCCCACAAAATTCTCCACAAATTTGCAAATTTTTTCAAAAAAGTAACTTCCACACACCTTCAAAGTCAAATTAATTGCTTTATTAACTTTAAATTGTACTAAAACAGACAAAAGAACGCAAAGACTTGCAAAATGTGCTGAAAATGAAGCGTAAATTTGTGTAAATTTTTGTGAATTTCTGTGAATTTTTGCAAATTTTGCAAATTAATTCTACATAATAGGCCTTGGACGCAGTTGAAATTTCTTAATATGATAGTAGCTATTCTAACAAACTTTCCTTCAAAATTTTAGCTAACTCAATGCTTTTTAAAGCTGTTAAATAGCTTTTCGTTGGGTCCATTTCGTCATTTTGAACCAATTCCTCCATATTGACACATTCAAAATAATTGCGGCTTGTCAACTTTCGGCACCCTGGACTTTACTTAAATAGTCGTGGAATACCTCCAAATAAATTTCTAAAAATCTAGAATTCAGTTTTGAATTTTTAGAAATTTATTTGGAGGCATTCCTCGACTATTTAAGTAAAGTCCAGGGTGCCCAAAGTTGGCAAGCCGCAATTATTTTGAATGTGTTGACACCATTTCACATTTTCTACGATTTAAAACGGCCGCGAGATATACACTAGACCTGCCGTTGCTAAGGCAAGGATTTACAAGGATTGTGTAATAACATGGCATAGGTTTCAGTTTCAAATCGTGGCCCAATGGGACTATGCCCTCTAGCCACGGGCTGGACACTCAATGAGTAGCAGCATTTAAAAAATTAGGAGTAAAGTGTCAGGCCCGTGCCTCTAGCCTGAGACAAATATAGCCAATAATTGTCGCAGTGCTTTACTCGATGATTAAAATCATGAAAATGATCGACGAGGATAAAATAAATTTCAGTAAAGCCAACTGAAATCTTTTCAGTTTTGTGGAGACCGAGTGGGTAAACGTATTGCATGTTTGTCTGCTCCAATTATTATACTCAAATTCAAGCACAAAATAAAACGTATCTCGAATAGAACACTAAAACCTAGACAATGTGACCGATCGATGGCAATTATAACATTTCGAATCAATTACGCGAGGTATTGTTGAGATAATTCGAATCAGCACGACAGATCCAATTTTATAATCAATGCAAAAATCTATAAATGTTCCGTTTGAGCGTTTCCATATCTCATTACGGTTTATAGTTTGATCAAGATCAAGAGACACCCATCGAACGTTCAGACAACGAAACAAAATGTATTCCAAATGCATCTTGGCTCTGTTCATATTGATCCAACAATACAAAGTCCTAACCTACGCTAGTGATGAGACGTCATCAGGTAAAGAGTGGTGCTTGAATAAAATTTCCTAATCCCATAGAGTTCTACTAACCTCTACTCCCGCGTAAAGCGGACCTTTGTGAAACATCAGTAACGACGAATGATATCTACGTGCAGCACACTATGCATCGGATCAGTGATCCGAAAGTGTCACTGCCATTTTATACAGAGGCATTGGGACTGACTCTGCTGGACACTGCGGATCTTGCAATGGATAAGTCAACTATGTTTACAATGTTTTTCCTGGCATACGAAGATCCCGACAACATTCCCATCGACGATGAAGAACGACTATCATGGGCAATGTCTTATCCGGGAGCTATCAATCTGCAATAGTATGTTTTTTGGTAGGGATTCTTAGTGGAGCGACTTTTATTTCTTACATTTGCTCTCGAGCTTGTCGGACAATATGAATTCTAAACGGTTGTAGTATTAAAGTCTTCTTATCTAATGACCGAAGAGTCCCTTAAGTTCAATTAGGATGTGTCATAATAAGCGTTACACTCAGAATTTTCCAGCTCCAGTGGTACTTGAAAGCCTTTTGCTTTGATCAATTTTGAATATCTTCTAGCATTTGGGGCGATAATGTTTCGCAGCACGAATATTCCGATGGGAATGCGAGACCAACCGGCTATAGTCACATTGGAATTTTCGCATCCAATGTCTACGAGTTCTGTGATCGTTTGATGGATTATGGTGTGACCTTCATAAAAAAACCGGATGAAGGCGTAGCACATGGAAATGCTTTTATTTTGGATCCTGATGGCTACTGGATCGGTAGTTAAACTAAGCTTCGTATAACACTTTTGAGTTTCTTATGATTTTTCAATTTACATAGAAATCATGAATCCCTACAGAATGACGCTGGCGGAGTAGAAAATTGATTTTTTTGTCCATAAAGGCTATAAAGGAGATTTCACACATTTCGTTTTAGAGACGTAGTACTTCATATTTTGGACAACTGTAGTATATGAATGGGTCTAAGGTATTTTCAGAAGTTACACAATTTCGTTTTCAGTAGTGCATCACAGTGTTGTTCAGTAAGATTCCAATTAAATAAAGTTTGTTCACTGTAAACATTGCCAAGATTTCGAATGCTATTGAATGTACAATCAGATGTGGCTTTTGATCTCTGGAGGGTTATTTTTCTCTGAAATAAACTACGACAAGATAAGAACGCAAAAACTCAGTGTAAAGATATAGATTCTCGACTGGTGTGCTCTACTGGTGTTCCCGAGTTCAAATCTCGTCACTTAATTTTTTTTATCACATACGCGCGGTGTTCGGATATCAAAATTACTTCACTAGAAGTTTAATTCAAACATTACACTTCAGGTCTATGTTGTTGTCTCGTTTTCGCTTATGTGATAAAATAGAGTACACACTTGTCACTATCAGTCTCGGCAAGCCTCGACTTCTTCGTGACAAGTGTGTAATATATATTTATCTCCTGCAAGCTGATATTTCATACATTACGCGTTTCTGCATATAAACACAAACGTATACATAACCACAGCCTATACGATTGGATAATTCACACATAACCCACCTAGGGTAAATTTACTTTCCATCTACTTATTTGAAAAAAAAAATCGCCGAACGGCGGAAGCGAACACGGGACCAGCAGCATATCAACCAAACATGCTGACCACTACGTCAACAAATCACATAATGCGATGCAATTGGTGTCGGTAGTGGTTCGTTAGTCACTTCTACATCGATCAAATAATCAGAGTAGTCGGAATGATGTGATTTGAACGAAATGTTGAGGTGGATAGTATATGTGTGTGAGTAAGTAAATAAAGGATTCTCTGTATGATGTTTTTTTTTTGTTGTGAATGCGTTTTAAAACAACATGCTTAATTAATTAATTTTAAATCCAAATTTTTGTGGTTATTTCGCTAATGTATGAAATATCAGCTTGCAGGAGATAAAACATTGTTCTACCTAGGTGTATATTTCTCGAATCACTTCTTATGTCCAATTGTATATACACTCGCTGGCGCTCGTTATATACAATTGTACATACGAAGTTATTCTCGAAATATACACCAAGGTAGAAAATGTACTATTACTTTAAACTGACGTCTCGAAAAATTAAAATGTAGTCACACTAGTGGCCTAATGATTTGGGGTTAAATGAAAGTAATTCCTGATGGAATTAGATTTTAATTCCAAAAAAGATTCGGTCGCATATACTGTTGATCCCTAGAAGATTAAGATCTAGGTCGATATTTCTAATTGTGCTGGCTAAGCAGACCGCATTTTATTTCAAATAGGCAGTAGAGCAAAATCCGTGTTGCACGAGTGGCTCAAATGAGGAAATTTTTGTCGATGAAGTTTCTCACATGATAACAGTCGATATGTTATTTAAGCAAGTGCATCAGCATTACGAACTAGAGATTTTACGTATACTGACTGCTCTAGTGGTATGCTCAACACGACAATAAGACCTTTATTATATCTCGAAAATCACCAAAAAAGAATGGAAATACCAATATGATTATCGGGAAATTTCTTATGATTTAAGCATAGCAGCTCTCTATAGCACCGACCCTACACAAAAATTTGTATTTGAAAAAAGGAAGCCTCAGGGGGATTCTTCTGAAAAACAGAAGACTGAAATCGGACGCATTTTCTATTGTAATTTTTTATACGTGTCCATTAAGGTATTCGACCCCAGAAGCCAAAACCACTTTCAAAAAAATTCTTCGAAGCTTGTGTGGCTAGTCTAGAGATGTGCGGGCCGCCCGAAATTCGCCTACCCGACCCGGCCTAGCCCGGCCCGTCCGGGTTTGGGTCCGGGTTTCAAAAATTAGTCGGGCTCGGGCGGGTTCGGGTTTCAAAAACAAAGATTCGGGTTGCCCGGGAATTTCGTACTTTAAAAAAAAATCAGAACGTTCAGGTTCAGGCTAAACTTACATTTAAAAGTCTGGAATATTGTTAATGTTAATAATGTTTAATTGTGATGGAGAGTTAAAGAAAACTTTTTTTTTTTCAATGATCTGTTAAGAGATTCAACTTTCATTGTCATTCGAACATTTTGAATTTAAAAAGAATTAGGCTCTATAATGGAGACTTTCCAATAACTACATAGAATTCTCACAGAGGTAGACACTGTAAACACTGAAAAAGGTTTTAATTGTGCCATTATTGCAATAAAATTCGGTCTTTCTGGCTAGTCATATTTTATGGTTGATACGTGAATTACGTAATCTGAATTTTTTTCATAAAATTATGAAAAAAAAATCAATATTTGTGCAATTTAATTAATCATTCGCATTCAGGACTTTTTATTTTATTTCGATAAATTATGATTTTATAAGACAAAAGTACTTCTACGGCATGGGTAAATATTGTTTTAATTTTTTTATAAATCAAATTGAAACTACATATTCAAAGTATTCGCGCTAATATTCACTTACTGCATAGCAAATGGTACCAACCAAAAAAAATAAAAATTTCATAAATTCCATACATTTCAGTAGACAGCAAACTGACAAGGTGCTGACAAGGTGCGATTTCGCAGTCAGTGCAAAAATGAATTAATTTTAATTTTATTTTTATAAAACTAATTTGAACGCGTAGATTTTTTTTAAACTTAAATTTTGAATGAACATAGTGTCTTTGATCATTTAAAAATAAAAAACTTTTTGATGCGAATGATCAATTTAAATAATAACATAATTAATGCGCTAAGCGCAATCTGAAAAGGTAAACATATTTATGTTGATTTTTCATAATTTTTTTTGTAAAATGACTGTAACTGATTCGATACAGGTAAACTTCCTTTAAATTTAATTTGTCATCTTTTTCTTGTGAAATTGAAAGATAAAGAGATCAAATAAATATTTTCAAAATGTTGACTAATTTATTGTATTGGATGTCAGGTCATATGCGGACACTTATTTTTGTTCAAATATAACAATTTTAGGTTTTTTCGTTCATTTAAAAAATACGGGCCGAGTTGGGCCGGACCGGGTCTTGCTTAGAAATTCTCGGGTCGGGTCGGGCTCGGGTTCAAAAAATTGGATCGGGCCGGGTCGGGTTGGGCATTGAAAAAAGGTCGGCCCGCTCATCTCTAGGCTAGTCACCTCACGGTGATCAAAAACCGAAAACTTACACTTTTCTTACAGCAATTTCTCGAGGTACACGAAACGTACATGGTCGTGTGGGGTGTTATTAGAAAGGTAATTGCATATACTTTTAGGGAAAGTAGAGCTTACGGAAGGTTGGTAGCATCTACGATTCAATATAAGCACTTAAACATTTCAACTTTTCATAATACGTCGTAGATGCTTCTAAACCCCAATAAGACCCTACTTGCCCTAAAAGTACAGGCAATGACACCCCACACTACGTTTCGTGTACCTCGAGAAATTTCTGTAAGAAAAGTGTAAGTATTCAGTCATTTTTCGGTTCAAAACTTCAACTGCACGTATCTCAGTGTGGATGAATTTTAAACCGAATAAGACCCTATTTGTCCCGGAAGTACATGCAATTACCTTTCTAATGACACCCTACACGACCCTTTACGGCTCGTGTAACTGGAGAAATGTTTGAAAGAAAAGTGCAAGTTTTCGGTTTTTGATCACCGTGAAGTGACTACCCACACAAACTTCGAAGAATATTTTTGAAAGTGGTTTTTAATTCTAGGGTGGAATACCTTACTGTGTACGTATAAAAACTTCCAATAGAAAATGCGTCCGAAGCACACGAGTGAGTTTGCGAGTATCACAAAGTTTTTTTTTCCGAAACAATGTAGTACGTATCAGCATCCAATGTATTCTGGTTTACGACCTGCCCCATGCGAAAGTTACTACCCGAAAAATAGTTCACATGTAAAGGATCATTTTCACGGAGGGCAAATTGCTATGCAATGGTCAACTTTCGCATGGGTCAGGTAGAAATAGTACATTACGTTCTTGATTGAAGATTTTTATTTTGTCGAGAGTTGGGTTACAATCCCTCTTGGCAAAATAACAATCTTCAAACAATTACGCATGGTATTTTACTTGCGAAGCACCGTGAAAATGAAAATATCGCAAGTGTGCCCCTTGCGAAAAGTTCATTTTTGCAGGGTTTTGCAAGTAAAATATATCAATGGACAGAGCTAATTTCTTATTTGCCGTCTTTGTCGACAACAATTTGTACATACAAATGAACCAATTTTCTAGAATGCTAGAAGAAATGCTATGCATTCCTTTGATGAAATTGAAACATCAAACTTACTCAGCAACGCATTGATGACTTGAACGTTGACAACACTGGCATTAAGGCGCGTAAATAGACACGACCAAGATAAAATTGTGTTTTGTTTTGATTTCAATTAAACATTTTTTGTTTTGCCGTTCAGTACGGTCGTTTCGTATATCTCTTCACATAAATACCGATTTCAACGTAATTCGCTGATTGAGAATTACCATGGGAATTCTAGGCTTATCGAAATTGATTGCAGATATTGCACCATTTGCGATCAAGGAAAATGAAATCAAAAATTATTTCGGTAAACGTTAATTTCGTCACCGGCCGGTTTCCTTCTTTCACTTAGCGTTTCACTCATCAATTTGTTCGCAGGACGTAAAATTGCCATTGACGCATCGATGTGTCTCTATCAATTTTTGATTGCTGTCCGAGCCGAAGGTTTGTTTGGAAATCTGTTCGAACGTAAATAAATATTCCCCTAAAAAATCCCATTCCGACCACAGGCGCTCAATTAACGTCTGTTGACGGCGAAACAACATCCCACTTAATGGGCACCTTCTACCGTACGATTCGTCTGCTCGAAAATGGAATCAAACCGATCTACGTATTCGATGGCAAGCCACCAGACATGAAGGCCGGCGAATTGACCAAACGAGCTGAACGACGTGAGGAGGCACAAAAACAATTGGACAAAGCTACCGAGGCTGGTGATGCGGCTGATATGGAAAAATTTAACCGTCGACTGGTGCGTGTAACGAAACAACATAACGAGGAGGCAAGACAATTGCTTAAGTTGATGGGAGTGCCATACATTGAGGCTCCGTGTGAAGCAGAAGCTCAATGTGCAGCAATGGTCAAAGCTGGTAAAATCTATGCCACGGCCACCGAAGATATGGATGCTTTAACATTCGGCACAACAACGTTGCTGAGACATTTGACGTCGAGTGAGGCGAGAAAACTTCCGGTACAAGAGTTTTGCTACGAAAAGGTGCTGAAAGGATTGGAATTCAGCAGGGAACAGGTGAGATAGTATAATTGGTATAGCCCTTCGCAACTCGGGCCTTTGAGTGACTTGGAATTTGTTTCGTTTCAGTTCATCGACTTTTGCATTCTGCTCGGCTGTGATTATTGTGACTCGATCCGTGGCGTCGGACCGAAGCGAGCGTTGGAGCTCATAACTCAGTACAAATCAATCGAGAAGATCGTCGAAAACATCGACAAAAAGAAGTACCAGATACCGGAGGATTGGAATTACGAAAAGGCCCGTGAACTGTTCCTCAATCCGGAAGTTCTTGATCCAGATTCGGTTGAGGTTGGTCAGGGTTTTTGTTTTTAATATTCTTTTGTTCACATTCCTCCACCGATTTCCAGTTAAAATGGACGGATCCCGATGAAGATGGCCTGGTGGCATTTCTGTGCGGCGATCGCCAATTCAATGAGGAACGAGTTCGGAATGGAGCGAAAAAAATTATGAAAACTCGCAGCACATCGACACAAGGCCGACTGGACAGCTTTTTCAAAGTGATTCCGAGTGCTACTCCTACGAAGCGAAAATTGGAAGACGTCAAAAAGGAATCGGCGAAGAGAGCGAAAACCAGCAGCACACCGAAACGTGGCGGTCGAAGAGGAAAGTAGGGCGCACAAAGTGATTGATTGACACAACTGGTTTTTAGTTTAGTTATTGAGCTTCTGTGAACATTTGTAACATTGATTCTGTGGATGAATAAATGCTTATTGAGCCAGTAGTGCTTTTCGTAATGTGTGGATTAGGTGAAATTATGAGCAGAGCTAAACCTTGGACAACAATCGTTCAGGGGGCTTTGGCGGGTATCCTGAACAAAGTAAAATATCAAGGTGGTCAAGGTCAATCCTGCAATTGGTCGACGAAATAGTTTTCAGTGAACTAATTTAAATGACGAACTTATTTCCACTGGAAGTCCGCTGGTAGCTGATACTTACGTTGCAGAACCATGTTCCCAACATCTTCATTCAGAGCGTATGGAATCTTTTGAATGCATATTAGATACATGTTCCATGAATTATCTGACTGAAAATAATGAGATTCATCCGATTTTTGGTGATCCCCTATGTAGTATGTGCATCAGTAAATGTCATGGAGAAGTAATAAATCAGTGAGGCTAACAACGAGAATCGAGAACGCATTTAGAATTTAGAACGCATGGACGAGCATTTAGAATCTGTTTCAATAAAATGTTTGCCGTTGGGGAGGTAAAAGTGGTCATTCACAAATTAAGACCCAACACAACACCCTTGCTGAGCAGAGGAAAATACTCTTCGGGAAAATTATATTCCGGCAACGGAACCGAAAAGTTAATTTCAACGCTTCCTTGTATGGAAATGACGCTGCGTTAGGAAATATCACGCACTTTCCATTTTGAATTTCGACCGCACTTATGGCGTCAATTTACCGTAATTTCAGTCAATTTAGACAATATCAATGTCACGATGTCTCAATTGTTACGCAGGCGGTCTAGCATTAGGTAATATTCACCATTCCTAGAGTGGCGACGTCTGCTCATTTTCATAGCAAATTATCGGTTCAACACAGAACTAGTCCTCATTTTGCATGGGGGGCCATCCTTGCTTTTACAACTGAATTCACGTCGTAAGTGTGAATAAAATTTGAATTTTAAGTGCGATTCGATGAAAAATTGAACCAAAAACTACATTTCAACCATTCGCTTCCCTGTATGAAAATGACACTACGTTAAAAAGACCTCCGCACTTTCCATTTTGAATTTCGACCGCACTTACGGCATGAATTCACACCATAAATCTGCTGCAAATTCAGAATGAAATGCACAACAACCAAATCATAGGCAGTTTTCTCGCACTGAGGTGACATCACCACAAACATTTAAATTTTTACTGAAAGCTCGCATTTCAACACCAAACGTTGGTCGTACTTTTTCCAAATAGAATGCGAGTCCCAAATTATCATGAAAATAATAATAGAGAAACGCTATAATCCGCGACGAATTCTTTAAATTTTCAGCTTAGAGATACTAGAATCGAATTGGATTTGAAATAAAAATTTTTGATGTGCACGGGTGAGGCACGAACTCACAACCTATTGAGCTACCGTGGACATTTTCATTTCAAATCCAATTTTGAACCGTTGGTACAACACATGATGTGTATATTCTTTCTTCTATATGTGTATCTCAATCTCCATTAGATGTGTTTGTGTTAGTTAGTATACATCGGTTCGATGTCATTTTTCAGAACTGTAGAATGAAAATGTCCACGGTAGCTCAATTGGTTATGCTCAAAACAAACGAGGCATTGAAAACATGTTTTGGTCCTATTTTTCATGACGAAATTTTCGAAACTGTCAAATGAAGTTAGAACTTTTTCTATTCAAAATCGCGATTGCTGCATCTGTCAATGAAAACTAAGACCAAAACACGTTTTCAGTGCCTCGTTTGTTTTGAGCATTAGAGCATCAGCCCGGCAAGTTGAAGGTTGTGAGTTCGTGCCTCACCCGTGCACATCAAAAATTTTTATTTCAAATCCAATTCGATTCTAGTATCTCTAAGCTGAAAAAATAATAATAATTTGGCCCCAAAATGTAGGCAACAATTTACCCATGTGTAGATTCCTCTTTTAAAACATCATTTATTTGTTAACAAATTGATATTTTCGATAAAGTTTTCCGTGAAAATATTGTACATACTTAAAAGGAACTCAAAAGACCGACTCGACTGCAGTATAGGCTTGGTAATATTTACGAGAGTGAGGAGAACAATTCCTACTATCTCACTATATCTTACCTTGAATTTACCAACCATTTTACTTTCGATTAATCTTTTATTAATACAACCAACCGTAATTCAATCAGAATATCGTTAGAGGTGTAAACCAACAGTGAGAGTAAGGCTATGCAAGGGCTTTCTCAACACAACAAACTGACAAATTAAAATGAAAAATCATATATTTAAATGTGTGTGTGACAGCTTCGTGTACAGACAGTAAAAAGGGACTCTTAATGTGAAAAGTAACTCATAACGACAAAAGAAGCAAATTTGACGTTTTCGTGTTAGTAGTGTGTGTGTGTGTGATAGAATTTTTCAATGAATTTGGGGTTATAATTTCCTATAGGTAGCCTACCTCTATGGGCTTATGTATGTGTAGACACGTCGACAATAAATTGCATTTTAAAAAGTAATTCCTGCAGATTTTCCAATTTTTTTTTTAAATCATAACGGCAGCGCATCATTATAATTACGGCTCAGCTGCCACAGGTTTCGAACGTTTTCAAGCATGAAACGCACTCATTCCAAAAGCGGATATGTCAAGCAATCATCCGCCGATCTGTCATTTCTTTTTACATTTGTTGTGGCCGTAAATAGACGTCTGCGATGAAGGTATTGACCAAAAATTGTTATAAATTCCTTAAATTGTGAACTAAATCACGAAATTTGTGCAAACTATTATTCCTTACCATGCAATGCATCAACTGAATCGGCATTTGTTTGAAGAAAACATGAGATGATGTGAAAATAATCCGATTGAAAATCTTGACTGTCGACCGATTGTGTTGATGTCGTTGGATGTGTAAATTTTGTTGTGGGCATGTGAGTGAAACTGATCCAATTCCAATTTCTTTTTTGTTGTAGTTGAATGTATCTTTTCCCGCCACGGGAGCTCAAAAGCTTTTCGAAGTTGTGGACGAACATAAATTACGGATTTTCTATGAAAAGCGTATGGGCACCGAAGTTGAAGCCGATCAGTTGGGCGATGAATGGAAGGGTTACATCTTGAAAATTGCCGGCGGTAATGACAAACAAGGTTTCCCCATGAAACAAGGTGTCCTTACACACAGTGAGTATTTTCTGCCTGCAGTGGATCGAAGACGAATTGAATCGCCGGACGCTAAAATGTTTTCCATTTTGTCAATGTTTAGCCCGTGTACGTCTTTTGTTGAAGAAGGGACACTCCTGTTATCGTCCACGTCGTACTGGTGAACGTAAACGCAAATCGGTTCGAGGATGCATCGTTGACGCCAATATGTCAGTTTTGGCTTTGGTTGTTGTACGCAAAGGCGAGAAAGAAGTGCCCGGATTAACCGACAACCAAGTACCACGTCGTCTTGGACCGAAGAGAGCAAGCAAGATCCGTAAGTTGTACAACTTGACCAAGGAAGACAACGTTTGCCAATACGTCGTTCGTCGTCCATTGCCGAAGAAGGAGGGCAAAAAACAACGCCACAAGGCACCGAAAATCCAACGTTTGGTTACACCGGTAGTGTTACAGGTGAGTCAATCTGACGGAATTGTTTCGTAGATTTTGTTGCTCAATCGAATCCAATTCATTTGCAGCGCAAGAGACGTCGTTTGGCCATTAAGAAGAAACGTCAAAGTGCCGTCAAAGAACAAGCCGCCGAATTCGCCAAATTGTTGGCTAAACGCAAGAAGGAATCTAAACAAAAGCGAGAAGAAGCAAAGAGACGTCGTTCAGCTTCGCTCCGCGAATCCAGAACCTCACAATCGAGTGACAAGAAATAGACAGTTTGCCGGGTGAACTTGATAAAATGGATGAGGAACAATAAAAACTAAAATCCAAATTCGGAAGTGGTTTTTTGTGTCGTTGATGGATCGCTGAATGGAAGTTTTCTTTCGTTTTTGCTGTGGCGATGAAATTTGGTTTTACGTTGAACTTGGATCAGAATTTGTTTCCTGGCTAATTCACGTTTTGTGGAGGTGGGAGTGAGTATTCCCTCTCGTGACATGGACCTTGAAATACATATCCGGCGGTTCCGTTATGGTTTTAGTTTGCTGTCTATCTTGATCGTCCCGAAGAATTTTTCCATTTCCTCTAAAGTCACGGACAAAGGCGGGTACGTAAAATGGGATAATTTACCTTAGTATCCCCAGTATCGTTGTGGAGTTAGCGATTGTTGGTCTCCTCAACGTTTCCTTGTGGTGCTCATTCCTTAAAACATACTCTGTTATACACATGGAATAACGTATCCTGCTGACGTCGTTGCGGTAAAAAATTTCGTCAAAAATTTGTTTAATCGGGAAATGAAACCTTCACCGAACAATCGCCCATGAAATACATGATCCGGAAGCCAGTTTTACGTTTTTGGTAGCCGGGACCTTTTGACTCAGTTACCAAGAATGAAACATTATTTACATATGCCCGGTTACACAAGTCTGCTCATCCACTTCCCTCTTCTTTTACGCAACGAGACTTTTGAACAGTCCGTATAACCCAACCAGTGAAGTTTTTCCTCTTTTCCGATATAGACTAAGACTTTTCGGATTTCGTGGAAGCTATGGATGGATAGATCGGAATCAGGGTCCCTTTATTGAGGGTTATCAAGTTATAGGCGAAATTAGGGTTTCATCATGTCATTTCTGGTAGTTATCACCAATAATATCTGCAGAATCGTTTTCAGTCTTCCAGTCTGGATTTACAGCCAAATTTGTTCAAATCAGTGAGTTTCATAGTATTTTATCAGAAGAAACGTCGCTGATGACCTTACAATTTTGAATTCGTCCTGCTCAAACTTACTTTTTTTGGAGTCAAGCTATGCTGAGGCTTTGAGGAAAGTTATCTTCTTTTGTTGAGGATTTCAAAAATATTTCCAAATGAGCGCTTTGACAAAATATGCTAAGATTGGACATAGGCTGCAACCTGACGGGAAAGCAAAGCATCCTTTTATATTTAATAATGGAAAATATCCGCTTCCTAGACGGAAATACGTTTCGTTGGGGTCAGATTTTCGTCATTTTGCCAAACCGAAAATTCTCGCACCGTAAACAATCCACTGACTACGGATCTGCAGTCAAGTAAAATGATTGTATAGACCACCAGAAATATCAGGAAACTTCTTTTTTCACCGGAAGCTGTTGCAGAAAATCACAAGGACAATTTTTAATAAGTTCGGCAACTACTGTTGGAACTACTTCAGACGGTGTCGGTATGTTGTAAAAGAAACCCATTTATGTTGTTTCCCTCGTTATTGCTTGTTTATTCACATCAAAAAACGACCTAACTTATTTTGCATGTGCAGTAAAGCCTTTCGTACTTGTGTTAGAATGTTGGAGAAATCTTCGCGCTTCTTTTACCGCAGATACGTGTACCAAGACGAGCTTTGCAGAATTTCAAGAGACGCTTATCTTTGGTGATCTTCAGCAATTCCATGCATCGTTTCTTGTACGGGGCATGCATGACGACCTTGCGAAACAGCGCTCTTACGAATTTGGTGTGAACCTGGAACAATTGAAAAAAAGGCAAAATTTTTAGCTCCATTGACTGGTAGTGAGACTGTTAAATCGTTCAGTTCATTTGTACTCGTGTGTGGACAATCAGAGCCTAATCTTAACCAGTAGCAAGAAGATCAAATCGAATCAAAAGTCCGATTACAAAAGAATATTGCAGCGGATTCTGGGCGATAAGATCTGTAATCTTACTGTCTGTGAATGGATAAATTGGTTTTCATCATTTCGGAGGCACACATACTGACACGAAACAACAACCTGCAAATAAATCAACTTACGTTCTTCAGCCGCGACGACCGTAATCCTTTCAGTATCTTATCACCAGTGTTCTTGACGTTCTTGATTTAAGCGGTTTTGTGTCCCTGACGTTCTTGATTTAAGCGGTTTTGTATCCCTTGTTGAGACCGACGCATACTTTGTATCTCAAGCATCGTCGCGCTGCTTGAAGAGCATAAATAAAAGACCGTCGAGGTTATGTTGTCCGGCTTTTACGGCAATTATTTTTTCCATGCGGAAAGTCATTACACTAGCACTGCTCATGTAATCGCTTAAGAGAAGCAAATTAGTCTGACCAATTTGAAGAACAATTGGTTGGATCGGATTTTGCTAAACTCCGTCGGAAAAAAAAAAATTTGGAATGACAGTCGGAAAGAGTTTCACACGTTTCACACACGTTTTACAGGTAAGGGCATGGTGCCGTTCTATGTAAACTTTCGTTGACAGCTCTGAGAGAGGTAATTTTAAAATAATAATCCAATGTCACCGCGGATTAGTTGTTTGTTAACCTAAGGAAGGAAAGTTGGAAATTTCATTTCGAAGGTGTTGTTTGTATTCACAGAGTGTAACGAGGACCACTTGTCAGAAAATTAAATTTCACACAACACAACTATTTCACCAAGGTTCTGAAAGAACAGGTAAAGACAGCCACGAAGGCGGGTGACACCGAAATTGATAAACTCACTCAGTCAAGATTGTGTAACCTGTTCTTTCAGAACCTCGGTGAAATCAACTTCAAGAAAATGTTCTTTAGGAAAAGTCAGAATTTTGATTTTGCTTACTTGCCTTTTTCATATAAACTTCTTAGCCGTTGACACAATTTGTGTGCCACCGCCTTCGTGATCAACTCAGAGTTGTCTTAACCTGTTCTTTCAGAACCTTGGTTTTCACAACAACGGCTTCCAAAGTTTCAGCTGAGGTGAGAAAATGACTATTTTCTCTCCTGCATTGTGAAAAGTACTTCGAAATTCTCTTTTTGTCCACTCATAAAATGGCATATTCTACTTACTCTGAAAATTGACAATACAGTTGAGAAATAGTTATACTATGTCGAGGGTGGCAATATACGCCGTGTGTCTGTAAAATCATTTGGCACTGAGTTGAATAAAAAAAAATCTGAGAAAAAATCCAACAAAATTTGTACTTTTAGTCACTGAGTTGAGAAAATAAACATTGGGTCTACTGAATGGTCAATTCGGTTTTGTTGTTTATTCTTCAATATTCGTACCTCCCGTGCCTCACTTCGCTCTGGTCGCAAACATAGCTAATGTTGGAATTTCCCCTTTTGTCCGCTTGGTAAACAAATAACTACTTTAGGTACACATACTACACTACAACAAGTTGGTCGAGTGCTTTGAGCAATTGAAAATGTAGTGCTTGAAACATGAAATATTTGTTCTTGTTCACCAAGTTTCTCACCGACCATCTAAAGTTTTATTTCTCGACTTAAGACTCAGTTTTAGATAACGTTTCTGAGTATTTACTACCCGAATCTGTCGAGCCTATGAGTATAGTTCATGGAAATGGATTCAACCAACAAAAGACTTTTGAAAGACAAAATTTAAAACATAAAAAACAAAATTTAATAAATAAACAAAAATTACACTGAAGGAACTCCCAATTCTGATGCAGAGCTGCGAGTGATGGTTTTTCTATCTTCGTCGATGGATGAAACCGGCATTTTTGAATATTTTGAACACTTGTTCGCGTGGAATTTTCTCGGCTTCGCGATCGAATACGGGCATCTCTTTGTCAGTCAACCACGAATCTTTAGCCAATGCATCGGCTGTTTTCGGATTACTGTAGAAATTGTTGGAACGTATCAATTCAGCAGGCAATTGGGATTCGCGTATCGAATTTTCGACTACAGCTCGATGAGCCAATGAGGACACCTCGTGCACTACCTGCGCCGAAGCTTGTGGCTGGAGGGCATAAGCAATTGGCTGATGCGGAACGATGTATTGGGCTGATGACCATCCCAGAATGGCGAATAAAGCGATCAAGTATTGCATGGTTGGAACTGGAAAAGAAACTGTTACTTTAAAGTCATTTCAAACTGATGTTTTGTTAGTTGAT
Source organism: Bradysia coprophila (assembly GCF_014529535.1). Taxonomy (NCBI): domain Eukaryota; kingdom Metazoa; phylum Arthropoda; class Insecta; order Diptera; family Sciaridae; genus Bradysia; species Bradysia coprophila. The sequence continues at coordinate 1,225,486 of NC_050735.1, read as the reverse complement.
TTCGAATGCGACTTGGAATAGAACGATTTACTCCTTTCTGTCAGGGAAATTCTTTTGAACAACAGTTTCTTTTGGACATACTTTCTCGAAGCAATTCACGTCTGGTCAAGTCATAGCACGGCTCCTAGCATTAACACCCGTATGTCAGACGAGACAAATATAGTATTAAATGCTTTTTTACAGTCGTTGGTAGTTTTGTGACACACTGTCAAGTTTCAGTACCCTATTTAAAGTACCACTTATGTTTGAAGTGCGTTGTGGCAAGTCATATTATTGTGGAACTTCCAGAATTCAGCCCGAATCAGTCCTGAGATGTTAAAATTCTAACAAACTTCAAACATTTATAAGCCTTGGTTGGCCAATTTGCTTCAATAGTTTGAATTTTTTCACAGATTTGATATATAAGGACACTGGTGACAGGTATAGCAGGTCATAGGATTAACACTCATATTTCAAACGTCAAGAAGCCTTCAAAATTTTGATACATGTGTGCGAATTGTATGTATTGTGTGACTCATCACACCAATAAAACATTAATCCTGTTTCGGCAGATCCTATTTCGACTTCATCAGCCTCCGAATATTTTCTGTATTAAGGCTAGGAACAGAGCTATGCACAGGCTCAACTATTGAACGTTTACGATAGGTTCATGTTACAGTAAATTGGCCCGATAAAAATAGTCCGACGTTTACTCATTGATGTTCATACAATGGGACACACTCAAAGCTAATTCTTGTCAACCAAGAACAAAGTTTGCTCAATTTTCTCTCTAAAAAATTTGGCTGAGTGAGTGAGGCGAAACCAAGGACGAAACTTTAAACCCTTTTTTTCTAAACTTAACAAACGATCGACTATTAGAAGCACAAATCACGAATTTTCTTTCCACACAACAAAAAATATCAAAATTTAGCGGCTCGTCAGTTAAATAAAATCAAATCAAAAACAAGCAGAACCGTTCCGATATTCTGCTATACTAACCGACTAACGACAATAATTCACTTCCTGAAAGTTTCAGTTCACGTTTCTGTAACAACTGTCTGATCTGCAAGGCGGAAATGTGCTTTTATGTTATTCTTTTGCACACACCTTACACACTCTACCTATCTGTTGATCAACACAGTGTATATGTTTACCAAATTATTCTCATAGGCGATCAACAACATATATAGCGATAGTTTACACACAAATGAGACGACGTCTGAGACACGATTATATTCAATGTAAGATTAACAATTTATTAGTCTGGTGCGTATTTAGTGTGTAAAACTGGAATCTGATTATACAACTCAACGAATTCCAATTTCGGATACATTAAAAATTAGCAAAGAAATTGTGATTTTTAAATTTTTCGACGACAATTCGTCAATATTTGCTCATTGTATTGAGATTTGTCGATATTTTATTTGACGTCATCTTTTCGCACTTCAATCAGAAAAAAGATAACAGATGACGTTGCATCAGGTGCATTAGTAGCAACGCCATCTGTTATCATTTCTCTGTCTCCAATATGCAGGCGACCAAATTTTCAACGAATTTGTCCCTAAAAGTTACACTGTAAAATGCTCCTGAGAGGCGCACGAAGTCTTTTTTAAACAAAAAACCGATAAATTCCTACGCGGTACAAAAGAGGTACCTACTTTTCCTGTCTGTATAATGTGAACCAGGGTGAAAAATATTTCTCTTTCGTAGGATAATTGACCACACGACCAACTCCTGATCAACCAATGTTTAAACTAAACGTAAACTTTTCCTCCCCAGTCGTGTAAGTGACTATTTTTTCGTTAGTTATAGTCCCGACTATACGTCCGAAAACCGCATAAATTTGTATGTAAACGATGCCATTAATCTCAAACCGTCTATACTCACGTGGAAATAAAACTTTAAAAAAACACAACGTCACGAGTTTGATGTGATCATAATATCTTGCACTCGGTTTGTATGTTATTAACAAATGCACATAGCAAGACCTTGTTGCGTAACATCAAGGGCGGATTTAATTAAGGCATTGATCTTAACCGAGGATTGCTACTTTCCACGCCAAATATAGGAAGTGTTCGTGGAGGTATATAATGAGAATTTTGTAATGTTTGATGTGTAATGTTCAAGTGTTTGCTATGAAACTTTATGAATAATTTCAATTTGTTTTATGTCAGAAAGTAGGTTAATCATTTCAAAAAAAAAATAATGTTTTCATAAAAATATTGCTGCGTGCATTATGACACTCGCCTTAATTGTCTTGTTGGCATTCTGCTGAATAAAGATATTAATTCAAAAGTTGGAATTGTCCGTTGCTTGTCTTAGAATGGTCGTCGGAAAGAGAGGATTAATCTCATAGCACTTGCTGAAGGTCATGGTAGGATTTAGGTATATATCAGAACCGGACGATCGTGTATAAAGGAAAGATTACTTATGCTTACACCTGTCTCTAATTTCACACAATATGTGCGTTACAATCTTCTTTCTCTTACCAACTCTTACCTGCATTGCTCTTACATAATTTCCTAGCACAATGCCATTGTTAACATCTGCCATTATGCATCAATAATAGAGTAACTACAAGAACATCACGAACAGCACTAATTCATTGAACAAAACAATTTGCAATCACTTTCCAGATCACTTTTAATGTTTTGATCATTTCATTTCGCTAATAAAACGTCCTCGTAAAGTTCGTTGAATTCAATAACAATACGAACTGATCCAAATTATATGTTTTAATAAGCAATGATTGAACTCAGGCCATTTAAGAAAAATAAAAATCAACAAAATTCACCTTGATAATGAGCTAAGGTGTACTACCTTTTTCGGTTCTTACTGCCACACTACTGTTGCAAACGTTGCAAACTCAAAATATTGCTAAATAAAACTTAGAGACTTCATTTAGTCGGGTTTCGTTGTGCTACATTTAAGATTGGGAACCAAATTTCTTTCAATTTATATTTTACACCAAGTTGAAGTGATGACCGAAGAGAAGCCAAATAAACAGTCGATTTTTTTTTCTTAAGAAAATTTTGGGCAAAGTATCATTCTTAGTGTAGTACCTAGTACCTAGTTTACCTAGCATTAATTCTGAAAATATTTGGAGGCTGATGGTATCAGAATAGTATTTTTTGTACCAAGCCATGACAGTTGTCCTTCCAATTTTCCTGTTGAGGTACAAACACCCAAATAAATCAATAAATCACTATATATTCATTTTTGAAATCGAAGTGACTATTTGCACCCGGGTGCAAACAGTCATATAAAGACTATTTGCACCCAACTCCAACGGAAATCACGCTTTTGTTATGGAAATTATAAGAAAAACGTTGCCGTTTCACTGGAAAAACCAGTCGGTTTTGAAGCCTGGCTTTATACAAATGGAAATACTTCTTTGAAGCTCATAAAATTCACTTTTCCTTCAATAAATATGAACAATAATATACTATATTGTGCGTTATTATTTATTTAACAAAAAGGCTCAAAAAAAGGCTAACAGAACGGTTACAAGGGATTTTCCCCTTTTACAAAACGTAACGAAAGGCTCCATTCCAGAGGATTTTTTCCTTTTACAAAACTTGACGCAAAAGGATTTATTCCAGGAGTTCTTTCTCTTTAATAAAATGTAAAGCAAAAGGTCAAATTACAGTGGATTTTCCCTTTTACAAAACGTAATAAAAAAGCTAATGTAACGATTTCAGGGAATTTTCCTCTTCACAAAATGTAATTGATCGGTCGAGATTGTAGTTTCCTTTTTTTATTAAATACAGCAGTTCTAATTGTAGTACTCGCACGGGGGCCTCCGCTGGGCCCATTGTACCATAAAATCCCTTTTACAAAATTCCAGATGATTTTTCCCATTTACAAAACGTAACGAAAAATCTTAATTCCAGTGTGGTTTCCCTTTCACAAAATGTAACAAAAAGGCTATTGGAACGATTCCATTGAATTTTCCTTTTCACAAAATGTAATTCGAGATTGTAGTTTTCCTTTTACAAAATGTAACGAAAAGACGCAACTTTAGAGGATTTTTCTCTTTTACAATACGTAACGAAAGGCTAATGAATGATTTCCCTTTAATTTTTCTCTTTACATTTTTAAATGTAACACAGATCGAGTGTGCACGTTCCCTCTTACGGGATAACTAAACTTGAATTAAAGCTAGGACGGGTTATTTAAGGCATCTTTGCTGCCGCCTCGCATCGGTCTCACTGTAAGCTTCCGATTTTCCGAACCCAATGAAGTTTTTTTTTTTAATTTGTCTCCTGCCAAGGGATAGTGACAAAACATAATAAAGAAAACAAATGTCCAACCTATCATTATAAAACCTTTGTACTTCTTGACGACATCCTTTTTTTCATAGTTTGAAAAGCAAAATTATTTTGCTGACCACTAGCTTGTTACATAATCCAACTTTGTAAACATTGTAAAAGCAAGTCTTCAATAAACGAACTTACATATAAAAAGCTTCCGATTTACTGATTGGCCTAATTTTCGCCGACCCATACTCACTCATCACCTCCTATGTATGGATATTCTTCTATTACCATAATATGGTAACCATATTGTATTGGAGGATTGGATTCCACTTGGAATAAAGTTCTTATCAGGACTTGAGAGTGTAGACTTGTTCGTTTGAATGGTTTAACAGAAGTGAAAATTTATTATAATGTAAATTAGACTACTAGAGTCGGGTTACTACATTTAGTTCACTAGAAATAACTCGGAATCTTTGCTCCCAACACACCTTCAAAAATTATGGTTTATTGAAGTCGCCAAGTCGAAAGGCTCTAAAATTTTTGTTATTAACTTGACTTCCCTCAATGTATTTGGGATTATTGATCACTGGTTCTTATTGTCCTCCTGTATCGCTATAATCAGTTACGTTTGCCTTGGTGTACCGGTCTTGTTTTCGATCGAGATTCAGTTTTAATGCATTCTCGACGTTACCGTATTCTCGATTTTGCTTCGGTCTTCTGATTTTGGCTCTATTCACTTTATTCGATAAATGTTGACAGTTCTTCCGGTGTTTCGATGGAAACGGCCCTCATTTACCACATTTACGTTTCGACCCAAACCTTCATTCACCCCGGTATTATTTAGTTTCGGTTCCTTTGAGTGTTCACTCAACGAATTTTTCTTTGATTTGTTTTTCAACTCCAGTTCAATCCATTAACATATTTGCGGCCAATCCGTTTCTTTATTGTTCCATAGTTTCGTTGATTTCTCTTGTACGATTCTTCTTTGATGTGCAATTGATAAAGGTTATTCTCACCAGCTGATCCTTTAGCGATAGTTGTACCTTCCTCGCAAATGTGACATTCGTCACCTTTGAAATTTACCTGGAATCCAAGTTTCGTCAACTTTCGCACTGATAATAAGTTCTCATCCAGTTGTGGCACGTACAGCACATTTTTCATTAAAATTTGCTGATTTCCACCTTTTTCATTCATGCAATATATGAATCCTTCGCCGATACCTCTTGCAAACACGACTCTTCCATCAGCTAATTTAACTGGACAATTCGTACCCATTTTGATTCTTGTGAAAAATTTCAAATGATTGCTGATGTGACTCGTGACTGCGGAGTCTATGTACCAGTCGTTTACTGTTCGTATTGCTGATTTCGGTAGTACTGTACACCATGAAATATTTGTATTTTCGATTTTGATTTTCTTCGTCTTCAGATTCGCTGGAATCACCTGCGACGACTTAATCCTCTTCTTCTCCGGAGCTTTGCGATTGTTTATACAAGTAACAATCACGTTGAAAATGCCCTCGCTTATTGCAGAAATGACAATTGAATTTGTTGTATCCATTTCCTTCGGCAATCTTCAATGCACTTTCGTTCGGTAAAAACGAATTCGCTTCTGTACTATTATTTCGTTTGTATTCGTTGTTCAGTTTTGCCTTTACCATTTCAAGAGTCAAATCTTTTTCGTCGCGACTTTCGAGTGCGGTAATCAACGGATTGTAGCTGTCTGGTAAACTGCATAACAACAATGCGACCACCAAATGATCTGCTAATTTCTCTCCAAGAGCTTCCAATTCGTTGACCGCATCAAGTAGGGAATTTACATGTTCTTCCATGTCGCCGTTCGTAGGCATCTGCATTCTGCACAGCCGTTTCAAAAGAAAGATTTTGTTCGTTAGCGTCGATTTTTCGTGGTGAGCTTTCAGTGCGTTCCATGCTTCTCCAGCAGTTTGTGCTTTTCGGATGTGACATAACTGATTGTCGGCGACCATAAGACCAATTCGTGCACGAGCTTTTCCATCCTTTTTCAACCATTCTGCATTTGGTTGATCTGGTCGGTCTTCGGATATTGTTTCCCAGACTTCTTTATCGATGAGACTTGTTCGTTTGAATGGTTTAACAGAAGTGAAAATTTATTATAATGTAAATTCATTTAGACTACTAGAGTCGGGTTACTACAATTTAGTTCACTAGAAATAACTCGGAATCTTTGCTCCGAACATATTGTTGAATAGATTCCAAATTATGTTTTGCGGTATCAGTACCATTGGCGCTTCTCTATTAAAGTGGCTAGTCAAGTATTACTTTGTTCGTTACTTTTTAAAAACAATCAGCTCACGTTTCTGAAGTAAAACGGTAACTTTTTTTTCAATAATTTACATTAACGAGCCATCAGAACAGTCGGAGCGTTTGCTGCGACTGAGCCCCGTACAAACCCGTATATCTATTGCGTACGTGACCCTAGTGCGTCTGTCACCCTACTTTGACCTTAAGCCTATGCGCCGGTTAAAGTAGTTAAAGTAAAATTATTATGTAATGTGTACATCTTAGAAATTGCGCATAGCGCAATTACGAAGCCCCGTACGACGTTCCTTTCAAATAAAACAAAAATTTCAAATAGCCCTAAAATTTTAATTTATTGAGTATAAATACACATAGGGCCTAGTATCGGCCTCAGTCCTAGGATCCAAATATATTTTTTTTTCAACTACATTCTATTCGGCCTTTGATTACCTTCCAAATGAAACAAAAAATACGAAAAACGGATGAAATTTGCTCGAGTTATATGTAAAATACACATAGGGCCCTAGTAGGGGCCTTAGTCCGAGGACCCAAATTTAATTTTTTTTTCAACAACATTCTATTCGGCCTTTGATTACCTTCCAAATGAAACAAAAATTACGAAAAACGGATGAAATTTGCTCGAGTTATATGTAAAATACACATAGGGCCCTAGTAACGGCCTTAGTCCAAGGAACCAAATTTAATTTTTTTTCAACAACATTCTATTCGGCCTTTGATTACCTTCCAAATGAAACAAAAATTACGAAAAACGGATGCAATTTGCTCGAGTTATATGTAAAATACACATAGGGCCCTAGTAACGGCCTTAGTCCAAGGACCCAAATTTAATTTTTTTTTCACCAACATTCTATTCGGTGTTCGATTATCTTTCAAATGAAACAAAAATTACGAAAAACGGATGAAATTTACTCGAGTTGTATGTAAAATACGCATAGGGCCCTAGGGCCCTAGTAGCGGCCTTAGTCCGAGGACCCAAATTTAATTTTTTTTTCAACAACATTCTATTCGGTGTTCGATTATCTTTCAAATGAAACAAAAATTACGAAAAACGGATGAAATTTACTTAGTCCGAGGACCCAATTTTTTTTTTTTTTATACAACATTCTATTCGGCGTTCGATTACCTTCCAAATGACACAAAAATTACGAAAAACGAATGAAATTTGCTCGAGTTCTATGTAAAATAACATAGGGCCCTAGTAGCTTTTCACTTCTAAGGCCCTAATTCACGGTCCACTCACCCGATTTAAAAAAAACTTTTTTTTCCTGGATTGGTATTGACAATAACTATCATTTGCCGTGTCATTTACATTTCCATCGTTTATTTTGCCATAAATATCACCAAAAGACCTTAAATCACTTAGGTGGCCCTAACTCACGAAGGGCCGACCCGAATATGCCCATCTTCGAACTTAGCCTCACTATTTTGACTATCTTTCAGGGAAAAAAAAATTTTTGAAATCGGATTTGATTTACTCAAGATATCGACGTGACGGACAGACGGACAGACGGACAGACGGACAGACGGCCCAAATTTTTATTGCGGATTCGTCATCTATGAACATAGGCAAACACTTTGCCCTTACCGTCTGCTTCGAATTCCATCAATTACACACGGCATCGTAATCCTATAAGCCCCTTCGTACTTCGTACGGGGCTAAAAAAACATGATTTGCGTCGATTTTGTTATAGTTGGGTGCAAATAGTCTTTACCTTTTGAAATAATTGGATACGTGGTTCATATTTTAGAATTTTTAATTTCCAAGCTTTCAATTACAAACAGTAATCTTCTTCAGGGAATTTAATTTGTGATATAATTATGTATCGTTTGCTATGTTTATTGTATTATTTGTATTGGTTTTTATTTAAATTCTGATATTTTTGGTATTATCGGCTTCCACCAAGCCTTGCTCAAAACTAGACCTAGATGGTATGTTGTATGTGCCAGCAAGTTCGTTGACCTCTTTGTCTTTTTATACCATTTAGCATACTTTGAATTTTGATAAAAGGTGTAAATGTTATCTTCCATTTCAATTTGTTTCACGTAAGTGGTTTAAGTTATTTGAAGCATTTCTTACATTAATTACGTGTATCTGTAGTCGGTTAAAGCTGATTTCGCTACATATTAGTGGAAATTTACCCCAAAAATATGTGGAAATCAGCTTGAACCGCATCCAGATGCACATAATCATTGTAAAAAATGCTCCAAATATTTCAAACCACTCATTTATGAAGAATAGATCACAATAGCACTCATCCTAAAGGAACGGGCGCTTGAAGATGGATGATAAATTTAAAATTTCGTCGTGCAAAACCTTGCTGCAAACGAAATTTCGTAACAGATACTTGTTGTGAGGCTGGTATGGCAAGTTTGGTATCGTTGTAAAGCTGCAGGCTGATCAGGCATTATTGTTTTGATACAAGAAGGGTCTACCTGTGTATTACAGTTGAGTTGAAGTTTCGTCGAGGATGGTGAAATAAACTTTTTCAAATAGTGTACAATTCAGACAGATTTTGTAAAATCCATTCTCTGCATTTAATAGAGCATGGAATCCTCTACCATCATTATCGCCATTCAAAGAGTTTCAAACTTTTTTCGTCTTAGACATATCACCATTCAGAAATTGTCGAAATTTCGACTTTAGCTGGCTGTTGCTCCGTGGCCTGGTCAGGTTGTTGAGAGAAGCAATTTTGACACGAATTAACTTACAATTAGTCCCTCTATCCGTTGCTATAACAATCTGTATACAGTTTCGTTTAGTATTCGAGTCCCTCAACCATCAGAACATGAAAAAAATCAGAGGTGGTGTCACGACTCTATTTAAATTTTGTTCAACCCCACCGTGGATGATCTAAAGATAAACATTCGACGGGTTCGAGATATCACATTTTGAAGTTCATCAAAATTACGACCTTTGACTGAAACAATTTTTTTTTTGTTTTTTTCGAACAATGGTACAGAACGAGGGACAGAACTTGTAAGATATCTGAGCTTGCCCCGGGGCCCCTGTATCTCCTGGACAATACCTATACAATGAACCCACACATGTATGTCCATAGCCTGTAGCGCCAGTAAATCACGGAGCAAACAACACTCTTTTTCGACTTTTCGAATCTGGGCTTGTAAACAAAGCGTCGCAATAGCTTCGACGGAGCCTGACCCACTTTCAAAAAAATCCCTCAATACAATTTGAAGAAGAAGGCCATTACTGACAAAGTTGTGTGAATTATTGCAGAACTGAATTTTTCGACAGTGAAGAATTACTTGAAACGATTATCTATTAGCATAGCAATTGAAAAACTAACGATATTTTTTAAAAGTTCCATTTGGCAACTCGTTGCTGAAAACGTTGCATGCAACACGTTGGGAAATTGAGATCACAAGAGAAATCGGTTTCAATTTGATTCGAGCTTTTTATTTCCTTTATTTTCCTAATTTTTTATCAAAATTTTCAGCAAAGAGTCGTATGTCAGCGCCTGTTATAATTATGCTGGCGGAGCAATGCCTGTATTAACAACGGGAATTCCTTTCATTAGTATATCGCGTATATTCTGAGTATATCCAGTATAACTAACGAGTATGTTGTAACGTGTTGAGACGCTACATGAATTTTATTACATTGTAAATAGATTTAAGAATAATAAAACCAATTTAATACGAAGGATCCAGCCACATAAATAACCAAACTCAACTAAATAGAATAAGAAATATTCAAATTATACCGGTCATTTTGTCGGCCAAATTATAGATATAAGAATCAGTGCCATCGTTTAGCAATTCAACAATTGTTCTTGTATAATCATTTCGAAATGAAATTTAATACGCGAACGGAACCATTGTAGGACCGAAGGTATAAAAATGATTGTTAGTTTGTAAATCTTCCTCTTTTTCCGTTAAAACTCCGAGCAAACCACTTCGGGGTAACAAGAGTAGTGGTGAATGGTTCGAATATTAATTTTATCCAAGTTTATAATTAAAGAATCGATAAAATCCGTAAAAGTTTGAGTTTATTCTTTTACCTCGCTGCCGTACAATATTCACTGCCATTCATTAACTAAATTGATTTCGTGAGTTGAAATATTGGCCACGTAGATCAAGCTGAAAATACACTTTTCATTACACCAACTACGAAAGTTGTAATTTTCGCTTCCCGAATGAGATGCGAAAGTATAAAAATTCAACTCTCAGTTAGCCACGACATCACAAGAGGTGCGAAAATACTCTCGCCTCCCAACAGAGGAGAGAAGGTACTTTCGCCCCTCAAACGAGGATGCGAAAGTAAATGACAGCAACAACATGTGTTCCGTCTGGTGTCGTTGTGATCACTGTGATTGTTGTGATAGAAAAGAACGTTGCCAATAATTTATAAATTTTTCTTTTACCAGGGGGCGGCAGCCCCGCATATTTCAGCTTATTTCGGTAAATTTCATCAGTTGGAACATTATAAGGAAGCTCAAATTACAATTTTCGTAGTTGTTGTAATGAAAAGTTGTGTGGATCACATGGCACGACGTAAAAAAATTCAACCTGTGCGATTGCCGCCCTGGCCTTCGGCCACGGGCTGCAAACTTCGCACACGGTTGAATTTTTTTACTTTCGTCCCTTGTGATCCAAATAACCATCGCACATTGCGCTCCGTTTCTACTTCGGTCGTTTGGAATCTCAATTTCGGAATTATTTGGTCGACAATTCGTTTGGATTGGTTAAAACATCATTAAGACAAGATTTGGTGGCCGTGGTCAGATTGTTGGGTCGCTATAAACGAGGTCTTAAATGTTCGTCCTCGAGACTACGAACACATGGCAGTTCTAACAAAGAGCACTGTTATAATGTCTTCATATATTCCATGTGTTACATGAGATCCAGTTGAATGAGAACACTAAACACTTAAAGAAACAGTGAAACAACTTAGCATGAGGTAAGATATAGAAAAGAGAAAATTATAAGAAATGATCAGAGCAACTCGGGAAAAAAGAAGAGAAATTATTTAAGAAAATTCGCATTCAATAAAAGCAAGTTCACGGGATAACATCCCAGAATAACGACTTTTAGTTATAACAGCATGTGTTTGACAACAAATAGTATTTTTCGTCACAAGTTAGAACAAGCTTAAGACTAGTCCTGAAAAAATTCTGCTTTCGTCACGAGTCATGAACTACGTTTTCTGTGCCGTAAGGATCATAATGAGACGAAAAACAAAACAAAAACATAACAACAATTTTAGCTTTTCTTAGCAATCACTTTTCGATCGTAGGTGCAGTGACGAAATACGTCGAATTATGATTCTAAGGCACAGAAATGAAATTGTTTACTCGATGGATTTCGATCAAACAACATGTCAGTGTGTAGCTTGTGATTTTAGGAGTCTGGCAAGGTAATTAGTTTTTCAATAAGACCAATAGGACCGATTGAAAAACTAATTACCTTGCCAGACTCCTGAGATCACAAGCTACACCCTGACATTTTGTTTGATCGAAATCCATCGGGTAAAAAATTTCATTTCTCTAAATGTGGCAGTTGTCAAACACATGCGACTTATACTCGATATACGGAATATTTGAAGATATACTCGTTATACTGGAAACTGGATATAAACAGAATATACGCGATATACCCACTACAGTATAAATAAAATGAAAGGAATTCCCCTAATCTGTCTAACGTTTAACATGCTGAAAATGTACCAGTATCTGTGTAACTATGTCTGTAAGTAAAATCAAATTACGAAAGATGGACGGGTGAATGTTAGGCACGTAGTCTACAGTAGGTTTATAGTCTCAAAGTGTCTGTCTGTCAAAGCAACAGAAACTAGTAGATGTACACATCACCAATGAACGGATAAACCAGGTACGGTCTGTCCATACAAGCCGCAGGGAATAGCGATTTCGCTTATATTTCATCCTCATTGGAGGTCATATTGTTTCTGGATGCGCTAATTAAAAAAATGTTTAAAATTTCTAATTTTCCGCAAGTGAGTTTGTTGAACTCGATAGATTTGGTGAAATTTAAATGAAAAATGAGTGATTTCCTCCTCTATATACAAATTCTGACATTAGTATAGTTTTTCTCTCTGTTTTTCTAAATCCCAAACGTTTCATCATATCTCATAATGTTGGTATCTAGTACAACATGAAACTAGTTGTGAGAAGTGAAACTGTTACAATTTGATAAGACTAACTAATTATTTTGAGGTGAGTGTAGGAAATACTTATCAATTTATGTGCAAAGGTTAGTACAGAGTTCGTGAAAAATGCATGCAAAATCGACCTCTGCAAAATGCTTGCAAAATATGACACAAAATGTATGAGCTATATGTCAAATAGTTTGCAAACTCGGTGTAAACCTGATGTTTACACTGTGCTTGCAAAAAATTTGACAGCTGGCTCATACATTTTGTGTCATATTTTGCAAGCATTTTGCAGAGGTCGATTTTGCATGCATTTTTCACGAACTCTGTACTCATCTAAAAGAACGAAATTCTACTATTCTACGGTGGACTTTTTCTGTTGATACTGACAATGTGTAAAAATAAACAGTCTACAGTTCCCAGAGCGAATGCGACGAAACCTCGTCAAACTAGCAACACATAAACCATCTCCCTTCCCTGAAAATTCACTGAAAATTTTTCAAAATGTTGAACATGCTGTATGCACCATTGATTATCTGTTCGTAATAAAGAAATTTGTTTAGAACGAAAAAAATTCAAAGCATTTCACTCACCGTCATAAAAGTTTCCAAATTCATTGGATATACCAAGATTAGCAGTTCTTGCGGTTGCTTCACCACTTCACCCACGATTACAACATATTTTTTACATGATTCTGTCTGCTCAATCCAATTTGACTCAAACAGACAGTCAGATAGTTTGCCGCTTGCAAGTGTAATGGCATTTGCCAGGTACATAACCATAAAGATATCAAAAATTGCATAGAGCAGTGTAATGACATACATTTCTGTTTGAACAATGGTTTGGTTCGAAGTCTGCGTTGGAAAGGGACTCTGAGTTGAACAATATTCCGGTATTTCAGTAGTACTCACAAAGGCTAAATTGTAAATTGTAGCACAAATAACAATGCCACTTGTTAGAATTTGGATCAAAAATATCGTTGAGAAACATGATCTGAACCGCTCGATTATTCTGTTTTGGAATACAATTTTCCAGTTAACTTGAAATCGTTTTTGAATGTGCGAAGTCGTACCCGATTAACTTTTGATGAGCTTTTATCAAAACAATTAGTTCTTCTACGAACATACACTGTGGTGTCAATCTAAAGTTTTTCTGGCTCTTGACTATCTTCTTACCCACTTTCTTTCTAAATCCCAATCTTCTGAACTTATTTCCCAACAATTCATACTCGATGGAATAATTCAACATCAGGTACCAAATTAATGGTGTAATTAAGTTAGTCATTGGGTATAAGAGAGCCGACAATGACACGAAGAAATACGTTAACCAATAGATAATATCTGAATCGTTCCACGAAAAACTGACAAAAAAGGGCAAACTTTTATCGTCTGTGAATATTGGCAACTTAGAAACAATTAGCACAGGAATAGTTGCGAATATAGCCGCACAATATGAACGTACGAACTTCATAAATTTCTTTATCGTTTTGCTAGCTTGCTCATATTCTTCACGGTTTTCAATTGAGTGAACTACAGTCTGATCATATAAGAATGCACGGATTTCTTGTTTCTTGAACATAAGATACAAAAATTTCACGTATACAACGGCCGATATAATTGCAATCACTACTGAAGAAACAGATTCATTTCGATCGTCACAAAGATAAGAATTAACTACAAAAAAAATTGGTAAACCAATAATGCTGCATAATGACTTCTGGCCGATTTTTCGGATGTTAGATTCTTCATCTCTCTGCCATATTCCACTCAGGTAAAATATTTTTATAATTTGCTGAATCGTTTTATCAGCTCGAATCGAAAACATTTTCTTAGAAAATTTACTATCTACCGTTACAACCCTCTGCCAATATAATACTAGTTGCATTCATTCATGTGAATCAATTATCGTTGATCGATATACATATACACTGTATTACAGTGTTGTACACCATTTATCAAATTATATCAACCTATTTTTGAATATGTTACCTTTTACACAACGAGTACTCAGGCCCGTACTGGGCATACTGGGCGATTCCCAAAGGGCCTTTTGCCTCAGCCGGGCAAGACAAGACTTTTTAAAATTTCAACAATTTATTGTTCAAACAAATGAGCTTTTTTCAGCGAACATAGGCAAAATCTTTAATTTTCAATCGACATTTTTCTACTGAGGCCTTCAATTTCGTACTGTTGATTTTTTTTTCTCCAAAGCAAAAAACTTTGCAGATGTCATTTTTGTAGCTCGTGCACTCAAAATCGATGCCAATTCTGCAGTAAAAGAACTGAAACATTTTTCTGTTAATTTTGGTTCGCTACCGACAATGACCATCATCACCGATAACATCGAAACTTTGTATTTGAAAAACGATGAAGACTGGGACGATACTGATGAAGAGAGAGTGGTTTCGAAACTTAAGATAATTAAGTTATAAATCCGTTCGATTGTACAAATGTAAACACTCTATAAAGCTGTCTTTAGTCTATTCTTAAAAGAATAAACTTGATCGTGTTATGGCGATACGATAGGTCAGAAATCTTGATTTTTCTAATCTTCATAAAAAATTATATTAGGTCTGCAACGTTAAAAGATTCTGTGATACGACTCTTTGGAGACGCTTTATTAGTAGTTTAACTTATAACCAGGCATCGTCTATTGAATGGAACTTCTTTTATGGGGATCCTACGTACCGGTTCCATGCCATTGGCTCATTTATTGTAAAAACTAGGCCCCACCTTTTGGGCGGGTCAGGTCCTTTGATTGACAATTTTTTTAATATATTTTTAATCAATTTCATTTTATTTTCCGTTGTTAAACTTCCGAAACATCACAAATAACTGATATAAAAACCTTTGCTTGAGTACAAATTCTTTGGAAAAGTACTTATTCTGTTCTCTATTTTCTTGTAAATTTGCGGCCAGATTTTTAATCAACAATAAATCATAGATAGACAAGGACTCGTGTGAATTCAAAAATTTGACAAAATTCAAAAATTTGACGAAATTCAAAAAATTGTCTAAAATCAAAAATTTGACGAAATACAAAAATTTGACGAAATTCTATAAATTTGTCCTTTAAAGAAACTTTCTATCTGCTAAATATCCCGAGATATGAGTCACATAGCTCACACTGAAAACGCTCATAGCTCCCAAATAAACGACCTTTTAGGAAAACCATCGAATACATTGTGAAACTCTATAACTTTGCCTTTTAAACGCACTTTCTATCTGCCATATTTTCCGAGTTATGACATAGCTCGCACTTAAAACGCTCATAGTTCACAAACGGGCTATTTTTGTTGAAAAACATGAAACACGAATCGACTAGAATGTGAAACTATATAACTTTGTCTTTTAAACAAACTTTTTATCTTCCATATTTAAGGAGTTATGGCTGACGTAGCTCGCACTTAAAACGCTCATAGCTTCCAAATGGGCGATTTTTGGGGAAGACCATGAAACACGTGTCGACTAAAATGTGAAACTCTATAACTTTGTCTTTTAAACTAACTTTCTATCTGCCATATTTTCTGAGTTAGAGGTCCCATAGTTCAACAGCTTAAAACGCTCATAGCTCCGAAATTAAGAGCTTTTATGAAAATTCCTTCAAATTAGTATCTTAGAATTACGTCCTGGACATATCCTGAAAATTTCAGCTAAATTCACAGGTAAATTAAAAAGTTTCGCAGTAACAAAGTAACAAAAGTTGGTAGAATCCATCAATTTCAAAATGTATGAAAATGAATTTCTTCATACGATTTTCCAAATTTTGAAAATTAATATCTCGGCCAAATCTGAACTTTTTGAGGCGTGTGGACTCGTGTGGACGCCCAGACTACGAATAAAATAAGAGGGAAGTAGTAGGAGTGGAGGGGGAAAAGTAAAAAAAAGTCGTGAATATATGTTCCTCAGTCCTGCGAAATTTTTTTTTCTCAAATTTTTCAGTGTGAACGGACTTGCGTCACGGCCCTTAACTACGTTAGGCCATGATAGTACGGTAGACGTTTTTCCCTTACACTTATGTACAAAAAGGAAGCCCCCGGTACTTACTACATTCACAAAACCTTTAGTCATGAGTAAAATAGCACGACTCGTGCGAATTACGGCCCTCGCTTCGCTCTGGCCGCAAACTTCACACTCGTGGGAGTTTTAAAGTTTTCTGTTTGATTGTTTTTTTAGTGTCATTCCATACATTTTTCATTGGTTTTTCATAAAATTTTATAAATATTTTATGTTATGGCGTGAAATCTGCAGCCCGTGATAGCTGACTATTACCGTAATACGAAAACTATCATGCGTGATAGCTGACTTTCACGTGACTAGTGACTATCTCTGACTATAGCCAACTATCACCGTGATAGTTGACTTTCACCTGACTATAGCCAACTATCACTGTGATAGCTGACTATCATGCGTTATAGATATAACTAACCGACAAATTCAAATTCCATCAAAGTAATCTTTTTCGGTTGATTGAATTTCCACCAGTGGAAAATAATGTTTTTCTGGAATAACTTCCATATTCTTAATCACACACACCCCATCTTCGAACTTAACCTCAGGAATTCAATTCTGCGTCGATTAAAAAAAAATAGTAATTGGTTGATAACTACTCAAGTTATTGTGTTTACAAGCAAAATATTGGGACAAACAATTCCGTTTTTCATAACATATCATACAACCTTTCATACAAACATTTTAGGGTATTTTCCGGCATAAGACCCTGACTTACAGTTATGGGAATTACCGATAATACCGAAAGAGTTCTTCCCTCTCATAATCAACACTTGTATACTTTCACTAGATAAGAGAGCGAAGTGAGCAAAATTTCTTAAATGGCAGTTTCCACGCTCAGTGAGAATTCACAATTTGTACTAACACACATAGGGACAGTAGTACTAGTGTTAAAAATATACATTCGTAGCACATTTTTGTTTGTTACCGGTATTTTACAGAAATTTGTAGCGGATTTTTGGTTTCTACCGGTATTTGGCGTCATTAATCTTTTGTTTTCAATGTAAAATAGCGCACAAAGTGCTATTTGCATACCAATTTGATGTAACCAATTTAACTTAGTAGCGTTTTGTTCGAAAACTTTCTGCCTATCGATATGGTGTTTTGGATTTTTTTTACTGATGAAACGTTCGGAACGGTGATAATTTTAATTATTTTATACTTATTTTACAATCAAATTTAACTTAATCCGTGATCAAAATGAAGTTTTGCCCTTCTTGTTATTTTTAAATGAAGTAATGGTTCAAATTGTATTGTGAAACTATAAGAAAACACCTTTGCCGTCGATGGCTGCATACTCTTTTTCTCACTTTAGAAACGTTCGGAACGACGCTTGATTTGGTTGTACTTGACAGATTTTTCATAATACTTTATATTTTTTTTGTTTAAATATGAAGATTCATCTTTATTTATCATTTAGAAACAGTTTTTAAATCATTTTTAATGTTTAAAATATATTTATTTTGCATTGAAAAAATACCATGCACGAAAATGTTACAAAAGAACATGCCAAATACATTTTTCGTTAGTTGTACATTTTTATATTCCACTGGCGAATTTCACTGAGCTATTTCCAATTTTTTTTTATATAATTTTGCGCCCCGAATCTCTGCGCCCTAGGTAAATGTCCCAATTGTCTGTGTGATGTGGTGGCACTGAGTGATTCTTTTACACTGTGTAAGTTACACAATTGTAATCGGTCATACGAATCGAGGGCCTAATTGGAAACAATCGCCCGAAAGTAAGGGCCCTTTGACTTTTCCTAAGTGCTTTTTTGAGCCAGTTCGGACCTGCGAGTACTGTTGACCAATAATGTTGAGATTTGAAATGTGGTGAAATCTTTCGGCTAGTTGTAAAATATTCAATTTTCATTTACAATATTTTTTCCTTAAGACAATAGAACTAGCTCAACCTGAACGTGTAATAAACAAATAAATGACAGCTGATCATAAAAAACCTTGCAAATAAAAGCACAACTTCGTATTTACGGCCGGAACTGGGAACGCATCCCTCTTGAGGCATCTTCCATTTTCAGAAAGTCAATAAATTCTGTCCAAAGCAAAGATAATGCTTTGTACGACAACAGCCGTGCATTGACTGGTTTCTTTTCTGGAAAATAATTGTAGTCTACTCTTCGATAATGATATTTGTATTGACTCTACAATCTACTCTTTTTGTAGGCCTTGATACATGCCAAAGTCTAGCGAAATTTAGCTGATATGACAAAAACCTAACTAAATTAACTAGAAGAAAATCAATTTGTTGTTGGACCTAACATTAAAATAAGGTAGAGATATGTGCTGTTGCTGTTAGTTTTTCTCTAACTTTATCATTTGAAAATAATACATGAAGTGAATCTAACTGACGTGGTTTATATCAACTCTTACAGGATGTCATGGTCATCCTATTTACATACAGTCACTACAACTCACTTCAAGTATTCATCATGGACCAGTGCCGCAATACCCTGGGCTAAGCCCACTGGCACTGTATTCCTATTTGTCATATGTTTATAAAAGTTTAAAAACGTTTTTGTTATCTTATATTGGCACTGAAAATTCCAATAGACCATGAAGCTTAAAACCATAACCCGGCCCTGCACTGGCTCACTTTGAGGACAATTTATGTTATGCATTTCAATAATTCTACCGTTCTGTAGAACAGACTTGGTTATATGATGCAATGACATAATAGTTACTATTATGACATTGATATGAACTCATAAATTATTGAAACTCTTTTGCATGTCAGTACGTGCAAAGAGGATGGTAGCTTAAGTGAATTTTTAATCGAATTTTATAAAGGCATGTTCACTGAAAAATATTATCAATCGATGGTAAAATTTCCAAATAATCGATACAATATCAATCACAATGAGAAATGAAACAAGCTACGACACAAATTTAAAATTGTGTACCCGGGTGGTTGTTCTTGGTTTCAAAGCTTAAATATAGAGTCCATTGATAATAGCAACTGAGCGGAATATCTTATGGAATACAATAAAAAAATTCGTTCGTTAGGCTGTCTCCAAGGTAAATATAGTCAAGGTTCTGAAAGAACAGGTTAAGACAACCCTGAGTTGATCACTAAAGCGGTGACACACAAATTGCGTCAACAACTGCGAAGTTTATATGAAAAATGCAACTTAACTAAAACAAACTTCTGAATGTTCCAAAAAAATATTTTCTGCAAGTTGATCTCTCAAACTATGTGTAGTGAGTGCGTTTAGAAAATTTGGTGTCACCCGCCTCCGTGGTTGTCTTAACCTGTTCTTTCAGAACTTTGAATATAGTGTGGTCATGTCATATATAGCCGAATCAGATGTGGTGGCACGAAAATTCTATACAAACGATCTCTCATCCCTTCGCTAAAATCAAAAAATGGAAGAGAAAGTCGGGCATATGTTGTGCTTTTCATGTAAGGTGCAGAAAAAGCTAAAAAGATTTAGAAAAATCCTCGTTGATGGGCCCGAAACATGGAAAATATGATTCAGGCCATTTAGTGTTTTAATTCTATGACAAGTAGAACAAAAGTTTTATTTCGAATGAAGAGATAATGTTGTCTTTGTAGAACACGATTTCAGACAATAATGCATACCATTTTTGCATTACTAATACATGTAAGAAGCAGATTCACTTTATTGTCAAAAAAGTAATAGTATATTACATTGGATGCTGCGGAGGTAGTTCATTACATGAGGGATCAATTTTGTGATACGAGCCGAACTCACAAGTGTGGTTTTAAGCAACAAGCTTTGGAAACGGTTATTTTGACAAGTGTAGAGTTTGCATATCCGAGCCGAAGGCGACTATGACTCTTATAATAAATTTGAAAAATCGAAATTTTGAGATGCGCATTGATACGACTTGCATGTGTTGTAACCGGTTTTCGAAATAATCACATTTACTTGATGCCGTTCCATATTTCTTAGATTTTGGCATTGTCTACGCACCGAAAATAATAAAAACAAAATTCATAGTGGTCATCGCAATTATTTTGTGCGAAAATAATTCTCTTAGACCTCCAATTTTATTGCAAACAAACTGTTCCTAACGTTCATTTGTGTTAAATTTTTAATATGGAGGCGTGGTTTCAACATATCTCTTCATTCGAAATAAAATATAGTATAAAACGATGTGCTAAGGAGAGTCAACATCTCGTATGTTATACATATCCTCGAAGAATACAAACAAAACAAAATTTACTAACACTCGTTCAGCCTGCGGCTTCACTCGTTGTAAATATTGTTTGTTTGTATTCTTCTCGGTATATGTATAACATACTCAATAATGACTCTCCTTATCACATCGTGTTATAATATACTATTATTGCATTGGCGTGTATATATCGTCATTAAACACTGTTTTTCGGAGTAAACCAAACATTATTTCTCTCAATTATTCCATTGATATGACGTCATTATGACGAACGATCCTCGTTACACTCGTGTTTGTGTAATATACAGAAGAGTATTAATTCTCGGTATATTCACCGGTACCTTAATGTACTATTATTTCACAATAAGTTTATTCTATCAGAAGCTGTTACATAAACCAGACGGTTAACTTTGCGCTGCCGTCAGGATGTTTAATGTGTACATCAATGTACACATCATTATCGATGTGCCTCAACACTAGCTTTATATAATGGATTCAAGAGCATGTATAATTTGAGCAGTGTCATTTGAGCAGAGGATTGTGACGGTCTATAATACAATTAGAGAAAATGTTTACGATTTAAATGGTCAAAACGATTCGGTAAATTATGGAAATATTTTACCAGGTTGAAGTATAGCAACGTGACGAAGTATCGAAAAACCGTACAATTGGGAAGAAATTATTCTACACGTTGTTCGGTGCATTGTCCCCGATATTCTTTGCAACAAACGCTTTCATGTGTGCCGATCGCGATGAGTCTATTTTTTCAGTACAGGCTGCAATTGCAGCGTCAGTTATGTACGTGAAATGTTGTACCTTCTGTTACAGAAAGAAGAAATCCTCGCTTTTTTGTACGATCCGATCGTTGTTCATTCTATTGAAAATCGTGATGAATATGAGAAAGCTAACAAAGAAATACGAAAATTTATGATATTCGGTCGTCCATACTGTTCGGCTTTACTTATAACTTCGTTTTTACTCATTGTTATTAAAGTGCCAATATTCGCAGCCAATGTCTCCCTGCTTTTATCAGTTTCTCGTAGAACGATTCGGAAATTATCTATTATTTGGCGTACTTGTTCATGTCTTTGTCATGTATCTTGTATGCAATAGCTAACGTAATTGGTACATCATGCTTACATCATCGAGTACGAATTGTTGGGAAATAAATTGCGAAAATTAGGAATGGAAGGGAATACTATCACGAGAAGAGTCAAGAAGTAGAACATCTTTAAATTGCCACAGCGAAGTAGATTCAGATTGAAGATTTAATCGTTCTGATAAAAACTCATCGTAACTTGTCCGAGTATGATTTTTCAAACATTCGAACATCGATTTCCTATTAAAGGTGAAAATAATTTCAATACAGAACGATCGAGCGATTCAGATCCTGTTTCTCAACATTATCTTTGGGTCAAATTACAACCAGTGGCATTGTTATTTGTGCTTCAGTTTACAACTTAGCCTTTGTGAGTACTACTGAAATACGAAAAGTGATTAAAAAGCGATTAAAAAGTTAAACTCGCAGTCTCATCTCAATTTAGACGTTGAACCAAAATATTGTTCACACGGAAATGCATCTTGTTTTACTGTTATATGGAATTTTAGATATTTTTTCGGTTATGTACCTGGCAAACGACATTACCATTGCGAGTGACCGATTATCTTACTGCTTATTTGAGTCAAATTGGATGGATCAATCTGAACAATGTAAAAAATATGTTCTCATCATAGGCGAAGTGCTAAAGCAGCCACAACAGCTGGTTATTTTGATTTTTCCAATGAACTTAGAAACCTTCGTGAATTTGAAATTTTCTTCCGTTGAAATTTCTTCATTTTGCAAACAGATTATTAACGGTGCCTACAGCATGTTAAACATTTTGAAATAGTTTTAGTGAAAAGACGATGCAATTAAAATTGTTCTTATTATTAATTTGACACACGTGCGTGCATGTTTGAACATTTGTGCAACATGAAGAAACTGCATTTTTCAATATTTCTGTTGGTAATAAAAACCTACCAGGTTAACGCCTTGGCCTATTTTAAGTGAAATTAATTAGCTGACTTACCAAAGATCGAAAACAATTATCCACTGGTTTTTCAATGTGTAGCCTTAGAAGTCAAAAATAAATAAATGTCTAAAAAATTAATGAATTTGATTCTCTTAAGAAAAGTTATTGGCTTGACTACAGGTGCTTAAGAGTAATCTACACATGGCTAAATTGTTGCCTACATTCGGGCACAACATTATTATTATGATGATAATTTTGTGTTCGCATTTTTTTTTTTTTTGAAAAAATACGATCGTCGTTTGGTGTTAAAATGTGTTAGCTTCCAGTAAAAAATTGAAATGTTTGTGGTGATGTCACCTAAGTCCGACAAAACTCAATATTTCACGAAAATTGACACATTTTTTGAGTTTTCATTTCAAATTGCATGCTCACAAGCACACAAGCACACACATACCATTATTATTATTTCGTATGGTATTTGTACATCGGTATTGTTACATTTCATTTTTATGTGTTCATTTTACATTGCACTTAACCTATTATACATTTTATACATTATAGTATTCTATTTTTTGTATTCTGCGGGTGTGTTGCGTTGTACGTTTTCGATGTAGTGGTGTGCCGGGAGGAAGGTGTGAACCAACAGTTCGGCGACCATATGCGATGACGATTATGCCGATGGTTGTATGCGTGATCCCCATTTTTGAATGTACTGGGCTGTCATCATTCACGAGCTCTCCACTGTTATTAGCGCCATCTATGAACGGCTAGCAGCGGTAGAACTTTCCAACCACGTGTTTCTCCAGTGCCATTGTCTTTTTTCGTACACAACCTGGCAACTTTGTGAGTGACGTCATCAGTGCTGATGATTGTGTACATTGTCGTTACGGGCATCGAATCCACTTAGGGACGTTCTATTTATCAGAGAAAAATTCCTATGCTTGTCAACACCGGGAATCGAACCCGGGCCATTTCGGTGGAAGTCCAGTGCGTTCACCACTGAACCACCCGTCCCATAACACATACCATTACACTGACTCATATCATGATCCTCCAATGGTCCGTTGCCAAAGCGTAACGTTAAAAATGTCGAATGTCAAATTGGTATGTGACGAAATTTTGCAAATTTTCAGTAATTCCAAAAAATTTAGAAGAAGAAAAATCTTTATTTATAAAACAAAGTGTGCTGCCCTCTTAGAGAAGGTTGCCCGTCCACGCAGCATATCCAACAATAATAAATTACAAAATATTTACAGCGAAAAGCTAAGTCAAAATTGAACGTTAAATTATTAGTGACTAGGTACCATATATGTGGTTCTTAATAATCCGGATCGTATCGACCAAAATGTCTTCCGTAATTAGATTAAGCTTTGAAATATCTAAATTAAATTCTCTGAAGAAATCTATCACACTTTTCCCCACCGTTCCGCGCGACCCAAATCAAAGCCCACGAACTGACCATTTGAGCTTTCCGAAACTTGCACCATATTTTTCTTTATAAAATGGTATGCATTTTTCGTAGATTTGTATCTTTTCTGATTGGATCTTAGAATCTTGTTCGGTGTCGCTGGTCTCATATCGTACTGTTGGATCGATTATGAATGCATTCCTCGATTTGCTGTCTATGGCAATGATATCACTGAATCTGGATCGGCCTTCGGTGTCAATTGCGTATACTTCTTCGAAGCAGTCGTATCCTTTCGGCCGCAGCAGCTCGGAAAGTTGATGTTTCGCTTTGTGATGTCTGGATGTAATATGCTGGTTGTTTGAAGGACAATTGAAGGAGCTCCGGTCACGTGAGCTATTGTTTCGTTCTCTCTCTTGCATTTGCGATAGAGGTTGGAAGCGCTTTCAACTCCAGGAACTCCATTCAGATTTGAAAAGTTACTGTTCAACTTGATGGCAGCAGTCCACTCGGATGAAGACAGTGAATTTTTGTAAATAGACCCTGTGTTTCGAATGTCAATAACTTTGTGATAAAACAACTGAAAATAGCGAGTTTAAAATGTTTTGGTGTTCGAATCGAAACAGGGCCTATTTTTGGATTTTTTTTTTGGAAATTGCCGAAAATTTACAAAAACTGCGAACGTCCACAAACCGAATTTTTCGATAATCTGAACGTTTTTGGCAACTACTGAACTCAGCCTTGCGTTTTAGCTGACTCTCAATTATTTTGTTTGATTCTTGACACTATCAGCTTTCAAATGAAGTCGAGAATGACTAATTTATAAGATGATAGCGTCAATAATCAAACAAAATCATTGAGAGCCGGTTAAAACACAAAACTGAGCTCAGTTGTTGCCAAAATCGTTCGAAATGATGGAAAATTCGGTTTTTTTACGTTCGTATTTTTTGAAAATTTTTGCAATTTTTTGGAAATTTTGAACAAAATTTCCAAATAACTTTCCAAAAATAGGCCCTGGTTTAAGGTATTTCCAATCAACGCCTAACAAATGTACAATTTCGTCATATTTAGGTGCTCCACATTTCAAAGGGTTTCACATCATCCAAAAGGCACTAAAATTTTTTTCATGCTTCGGGGCCGAAAATGAGGGCAATTTTTCGAATTTTCTCGGGTTTCCGGCCCTCTGCATGAAAACTCACATGTGCACCTGTTTGGGACGGTTGATTTAAGGCACTTTCGCTTGTAGACCTCACTTCGTTCGGCCTACAATCCGCGAAATTGCCTAAAATCAATCGTCCAAAACAGGTACACAAATGACTATTTCATCACACGAACTACGAAAATTGTAATTTTCGGTTCCCAAATGGGAAGCGAAAGTAAAAAAATGCAAGTTATGTATCGATATCGGTTAATACATAATGCGAAAGTCGATGTACATAATGCGAAAGTCAAATCTTGTCAAGATGTTTACTTTGATTAATATTGAACAAACCGTGCGCCAGTGCTCTGATTAATGTTAGCATACAAAGTTGATGACGACAGGTTCTGAACAAAAGTAAACATACGACTTAGTATTCTAGACAATGAGGGATGTGACCCACCCCTAACTGATTACATTCAACAAGAGCAAAATCCCATGAGTTAGTTTTTACGTTGCGGTTATTGCAACGGACTAAAAACAACACCAGAGCTCACCCACAGCGCGAAGCTATTAGACTAACAGAGGAAACCAAAACAATTACTCCTTTCACAAATTTATCCGAAATACCAACCCACAAACTCCTTTCCGAATTTATTAATATTAATATTAATATTTGACAAGAAATCGCGAATAAAATCGATAAGTCCCTCCCTTATTGGCAAGTTTGTCCTTTGTCTCTCGGACTGATAGCAATCGTTCAACGACTGGTGTGAAAATTCAACTTGAACCAAATAATTTAAATATTTTTGTTTTTGATAAGTTGAAGTCGTCATATAAATATTCATCTCGGTGTGTTTGGGACTAAACCTACCTTGCCCGTTTCTCTCCTATATACTCATTGAAGAGTATAACCTGAAGTGAATCATAACTCGCTGATCCATGAAGCAATCGTCTCCTCCTCGTCTTTTAGGTGTGTATAAATAAATAAATAAATAAATAAAATAAATCACTCATACTTTCTGAAGACGAGGGTTACAACGACGGCGCTTTGGTCTCCATCCATTAATTTCTCGTAAATTTGAACTTTCTACTTCTTCCTCTTTGGAAATTCATTTCTAGTGTAAAACAAACACCAAACACACCGGGCAAGGCAGGTTTAGTCCCAAACACCAATGAAAGTCTATACATATAAATCTGAACATCGGCGCACCACGACGCCCCTCGGCGCACCTCGAAGCACCTCGGGGCACCACGGAGCACCTCGGGGCACCTTGGAGCACAATTGGCTTCCGACGGATCATCCGGTCAGTCCTCCGAGGCAGATTTTCAAACTTGGCCTCCAACGGATCAGCCAGACAGTCCTCCGAGGCAATTTTTTAAAATCTACCTCTGAGAAGTCAGGGGGTTAGCTTTCTGAGGCCGTTTTTCAACATCGACCTCTGACAGATCAGCCAGTCAGCCCAGCGAGGCCCTTTTGAAAATTGGCCTCCGAGAATTCAGTGGGTCAGCTCTCCGATGCCGTTTTTTGAATCTACGGATCAGCCGATCATTCCCTAGATGCCGTTGTTCAAAATCGGCTTCCGATGGAACGGCATGTTAGGCAGGTGGAGTGTGTTTTTCAAAACGTTTTCGCGACAAAATTTACAAAATCTTTTTTGGGATTTAATTTAAATCCCCGAGCGAAGGAATATTGGGAAATAAGACACGGACAAAGGGATAATAATAACGTTAAAATGAATGTATATATTAGGGTAACACTAAATACCCTTAAAAGTGAAGACAATATTACCCACAAATTATGGGCTGATCTAAATAGTTATTTGGATCACAAGGGACGAAAGTAAAGAAATTCAACCGTGTGCGAGAGTTGCTGCCCGCGCCGAAGGCAAGGGCCGCAATCGCACAGGTTGAATTTCTTTACGTCGTCCCGTGTGATCCACATAACTTTTTATCACGAGAACTACGAAAATTGTAATTGAGGCACATAAACTCGAAGAAATGCGTTAAATGGTTTAAATCATCATACGATATGATGATTTAAACCAACATATGCTGACATTTGCGGAGGTGCAGGGGGCGGCAGCCCCCTGGTAAAAGAAAATATTAATATTATCAACCATCACAACAATCAGACGTAAAAAACAACAACAATATCCTCTGAATAATTGTCATCAACTTTGTATGTTAACATTAATCAGAGCACTGGCGCACGCTCTGTTCAATATTGATCAAAGTAAACATCTTGACAAGGTTTGACTTTCGCATTATGTACATCGACTTTCGCATTATATTCATAGACTTTCGTATTATGTATTAACCGATATCGATACATAACTTGCATTTTTTCACTTTCGCTTCCCGTTTGGAAACCGAAAATTACAATTTTCGTAGTTCGTGTGATGAAATAGTCATTTGTGTACCTGTTTTGGACGATTGATTTTAGGCAATTTCGCGGATTGTAGGCCGAACGAAGTGAGGCTTACAAGCGAAAGTGCCTTAAATCAACCGTCCCAAACAGGTGCACATGTGAGTTTTCATGCAGAGGGCCGGAAACCCGAGAAAATTCGAAAAATTGCCCTCATTTTCGGCCCCGAAGCATGAAAATTCTTTTTCATGCTTCGGGGCCGAAAATGAGGGCAATTTTTCGAATTTTCTCGGGTTTCCGGCCCTCTGCATGAAAACTCACATGTGCACCTGTTTGGGACGGTTGATTTAAGGCACTTTCGCTTGTAAGCCTCACTTCGTTCGGCCTACAATCCGCGAAATTGCCTAAAATCAATCGTCCAAAACAGGTACACAAATGACTAATAAACAAATTCTCTGTATATCTTTTAAAGTTAATCAATGTAAAAACAAATAAATATTCTCGAATTAAAGGCAAGAGACAAATGTATTCGATGGCCTTTCATTTTTGGCAGTCCGGTGTTCAGGAACGAGTTAATATTCGAAGCGATTAACACCGCAAGGAATTGAAAACTGAATTAAAACCCAGTTTGTGTTGTATCGCTGGTCGCAAATACAGAATTGATCGCTAAAAAGTATAAAAATTGATCACTGTGACACTTTTCGATCACTTATTCTATTTTATATCGATCAATTCTTTAATTTTTGCGATCCATTTTTATGTTCTTGCGGCGAGGGGTGACCCACTTCTAGATAAAATGGATTAAATGGAATAAAAATTGGATTAAATGGATTAAATAGGAAAAAAGTTCATTTTACCAAATACTGTAAAAGTCTTAAAAATGGTTGATTTTGATCAAACCACGTACTACAACTCATACTACAATATTAAAAAGCGAAAAAATCCACTTTTAGGAGTTTTTGGTGTAAAGTGGATTAAATGGATTAAATGGAAGTGCGTCACCCCTCGTCTTGCGGTCATTTCTTATTTTTCACCATCGAATCCAAGCTTGAGTATTCGTTGTTTCGCTTATCATTTTTCATTGTCAATTTCAATGAAACTATAGCCTAGATTTGGACGTTTTGTACTTTCAGTGATTTTTATATTTTTATAATCCTTTTTCCAAAATGCAAAACAATTATTTCTACAGCATATGTGTCAAGGGATTCTTTTGATAACGGCCTTGCCGAAGTCAGACGCATTTTTCAGTGGACCTATTTTTATGCGCCACGTTAGGTGTTAAGCACTAGAAGCCGAATGAATTTTTTCATTATTTCTTTATCAAAAACAAAGAAAACCAACATGGGCGAACTTTGACACTCTGTCACACTATGTGACACTCTGATTCCTAAAAAGTAAGTACAACACGTATTTTGGCCAAATCTTTCCTGTACACGAAATTGTTTGAGGGGATTAAGCAAGTCTCAAATTTTCACCCCAAAGGTCCATTAAATGTGTGTCACTACCCATGTATGGTTGGTGTTGTTGCAATCCTGATATCAGTAATTATCATAAGAAAGGATGTTGTCGTTGTATTTTGCGTGAAGAGGAATCATTAGGAGTTCGCCGAAATAGAAAAATGTTTACCCATTTTCCAACTGCTCATATCTCAGTTTAAATGAACTTTCACCCCACAAGACCCTTGCTTGCCCCAAAACTACTTACATGTAATTATATTTCCAACGATATGTTCCACGACCTTGTCGGCTTTATGTATTTCGGAAGTTTTCCGCAAGTAAAGTGCATCTTTTCGGCTTTGTATTGGTTTTCTCGTTAAAAATAGAATAGTTTGTCTCAGATATTTTTGTTAAAGAAAATAATACAATTCAACTTGTAATTTTCCTTTCTAATATTAGAGATATTGATCAGATGCATGTGATACGACACTTTGGATTGATAGTTTCACAAGTAACGAAACTTTATTTTGAGTAATACTCCTGGAATCAGCACGACCCGGCCGAAGGCCGGGAAACAGTGCTATAAATAGATAGGTATGGCCAAACGTTCAAATTTGTTCTAGCCGGAGCACATACGCATTTGCATGGCGCCACCTCAAACGAACTCATTTCTAGTGCAAATTTCCACTAGAAATGAGTTCGTTTGAGGTGGCGCCATGCAAATCCGTATGTACTCCGACTTGTATGAACTGGCCATACCTACTTATCTACTTTCATTGCCAAACACACCGAAGTGAAGAACTGGGTAAGGGAAGAGTGTTTTAACTCTGTAAAGATTCGGGTAAACCCTCAACATTCTTCATATGAGAATGTTGAGTGAATTGAACGTATTTAGTCTTCAGGAAGTATGAGTGATTTATTTTATTTATTTATTTAGAAATATTTGGGTCACCGCCTTCGGGATCAACTCAGAGGTGTCTTAACCTGTTCTTTCAGATCCTTGGAATGCTCCACCGCATTTAATCGTATTCATTCAATAGTTATTTGCGTGCCAGTTTTGTACGATTGATTTTAGTCAATCTCTCGAGTTGTAGCCCAAACGAAATGAGGACTACATGTAAAAGCTTTTCTAAGGTATGGAAAAAGCTAAA
The DNA here is from genome assembly GCF_014529535.1 of Bradysia coprophila. Classification (NCBI taxonomy): domain Eukaryota; kingdom Metazoa; phylum Arthropoda; class Insecta; order Diptera; family Sciaridae; genus Bradysia; species Bradysia coprophila. Next base: position 1,195,144 of record NC_050735.1, on the reverse strand, counting down.
GGGATTTAGAAAAATCCTTATTTATGGCCCTGAAACATGGAAAATATGATTCAGACTATTTAATGTTTAATTCCGTGACAAGTAGAGTCAAAGTTTAATTTCACAATACGTTTATTCCATCAAAAGCTGTTACATAAACCAGGTGGTTAACTTTATGCGGTAGTAATACTATCCGAGGAAATGCTCTTCTGTACAATTTCATATCAAGTGTTAGGAATCTGACAATGATCAAGAAGGCTTTTAGAATGAATTGAATCTAAGGAGACTGTGGTAAGACGATAGAAGAAGAAGAAAGGATTAATAAAAAGATGGTTGAACAAGAAGTTCAGGGGACAACATCCCCAAGTGAATTGTTTCCATTTTGTGTAGTGAATAGTTGTGACAAGTGGCGCAGCAGGAAGGATTTATTATTGCCACTGACTAAACCAATCTTGATGAACCATTTTCCTGTTATCATTGGATGAAGACAAATGCCTTCATAGTTGCCCCAGGTACTTCACACCGCCATACAAGAATCAACATAAATTCGTGGAAAACAAAACGTAGTACAGTTTGTCATGGACAAGGTTATGGTCCAGTCGGTTGTGAACTTCAGTTGGAGGTGAACCAAGGTATACTTAAGTTGGTTGTGGAAACGGTATGATGCAATCGGTTGGAAAGATACATTCGCTACAACTACTTCATAAAGAAAAGGTTTGTCTGTTGACAAAGTAAAGTTAGTTTGTTGTGTAAAAATCCAAAGCGTTCAGTTCCTGTGAATGAAGTATAATTATTGGTTGGTTAAGACATCAGTTAGTTGACAAATGTGGCCGTTGGATATAGAACCATCAGTATCCATTTTCATCCGTCTATGTATACCTGGCTTGGACGATTCATTTGAGACACTTTGCTTGTAGCACTCATTTCACTCACGAAATAGCCCCAAATCAATAGTCCAAGACTCCAAGACTTGGGCTTCAGCTAATATTAAGAATGCGTGTGCAGTATTCTAATGTAAATGATCAAATGAAAATGAGTAATTTATGCAACAAGTTGCGAAAAGAGGTTGTTTATGTTACTAGGTGTGAAGTTGATAACCACGTCGTGTGACAAAAACAACAGCGATTCACAAAGTGTTGCATAGAACGTTTTCTGAAACTAGCAGCTGAACTTTTAAATTGCAACTTACTACAACATTTGATACGAAATTGATTTAATTTTGACTGTTATTGACTCTACGTTTCTTAAAAATATAAGACACCATATATTTCAATGCTAAACTCTTGAAAGTGCTTAAAATTGTACACCTTCAATGTAAACCAATCTATCGAATTTCTACTCGTACTTTTTCACTTATTGCGATCATCACTATCAAGTTTTTCAAGTATTAAATCACCGCCATAGTGTCGACTGAAAATTTAGTTGTGCAACCGTTCTGTGGTAGTTTACACAATTTCAATGTCAATAGATTAAGATTGGCTCATTCGGTTTGTGTATTCTATGTAGATGAAAGCACGGGGTTTCGATGGGTTTTGAAATTAAATTTCTCTATGTTGCTCACATTGCAATGTCAAACGTATGACCAAGGTCTTTCATTTGTGTAGGGTGAAGTCATTTTTCACCAAGCGATCAGCGCAACCCCCAATTAAAATATTTTGAAATTGTCAATAACGTGTGGCAACGTATAAAAACAAAAATCAAAACCCACCAGAAAAAAAGGTTCTGAAAGAACAGGTTAAGACACTTCTGAGTTGATCACGAAGGCGGTGACACACAAATTTTGACAAATAGATGCTTTTTATTGAAATGACTCATTACAGATTGTTTGAAATGTCAACTTGATAAAAACTTTTTTTGAGTCTGTTCAATAAAAAGCATCTATTTGTCAAAATTTGTGTGTCACCCGACTTCGTGGGTGTCTTAACCTGTTCTTTCACAACCTTGCCAGAAACCGGTGGCATTCACTCGACAACGTACAAGTTCCTTAATCTATCAGCTTTTATCAAGTAATTTAATTTCTTAAAAACGTGGTTACTACTTACTAAATCTGTGCTATTTAGGATTTCGTTTCGGCTATATATATAAAAATCAAAAAATCATAAAATGGTGCTACTGTCACAAACATTCAACTATACCGTCTTTTTCTAAATTTCTTATTTCTCTTATTTTGCTATATATTCGTTTTGGAGAAATTAGAGAAGTTGGATAAATAAGAGATTTACAAAAGACGGTATAGTTGAATCTTTGTGACAGTAATAGACAGTTTGCGCAAATGACGTACAGTGAACGACATCTCAAATGTCTCACTGTCAAATTTTTCTGAGAATTTTATTGTGTAATTGCAAATTCACAATGACATTCTCTGAAAAAAATGACAGTGAGACATTTGAGATGTCGTTCACTGTATAATTTATAAGTCAACTTATAAGTTGGAAATTATAAGTCATATCTTCATACAAGACGTTCTCAAAGATTACTTATAATTTCCAACTTATAAGTTGACCTATAATTTATACGTCATTTGCGCAAACTATCTAATGTTCCAGCAGACATTTACATGGCTGAATTTTTGTCACGTTGTGATTTTTTTCTTTAATTAATTTCATGAAATATCTAACAACTTCAGTAATTGCTTCACACATAATTTCATTAAAATCTTATTCAACAAAAATTTCCATATTTTATTTTGACATTGCACCTATCTCTTTCTGTAACCACTTTTTATCACTAGTGACAAAAAGTAACCACAAAAAGTTAAAGCATCAGCGACAAAAAGACCCTTTCTGCAGAAAAGTGAACTTTCTCATGCCTCATTGGGGTGACGTATGAAGGGCCCTTTTCACTGGTTCACAGGTGGATTTAACTTTCATCACTAGTTACGAAAAGTAACCGTTGCAGAAAATGTTTATTCGTTCATGATTTAAAGGGTAGCTGAACACTCTGTTAAAGAATATTTATTCAAGTCTATGTACTATTACACGTGGAAATACCAACGAAAAGGTTGAACAAAATAATACACGAACCAGTTTCATTTTATTGTAGTTTCACTGAACGTTTTTTAAGATGTTGAACATGCTGTAGGCACCGTTAATAATCTGTTCGCGATGAAAAAATTTAATTGAAGCTGATTCAGATTCAAAGATTTTTCTCTCACCGTCATGAACGTTTCTAAGTTCATTGGATATATCAAAATGACCAGCTGTTGTGGCTGCTTTAACACTTCGCCCATGATGAGGACATATTTTTTACACGATTCTGTCTGATCAATCCAATTTGATTCAAATAAGCAGTAAGATAGTCGGTCACTCGCAATGGTAATGTCGTTTGCCAGGTACATGACGAAAAAAATATCAAAAATTCCATACAGCATCATAACAGCATACAATTCTACTTGAACAATATTTTGGTTTGAAGCCTAAATTCAGACGAGATCACGAGTTGAGCCGTTTATCTGACCTACGGCATTTTAATATACTCACGAAGGCTAAACTGTAAACTGAAGCACAAATAACAATGCCACTGGTTGTGATTTGTCCCAAAAATAATGGTGAGAAACAGGTTCTGAATCGCTCGATCGTCCTGTTTTTAGTTACAAAAAATTATTCGAAATCTATTTTCAATTGGTAATAAAGTCGTATACTCGGTCAAGTTGCGATGGGCTTTTATCAACACAATTAAATCTTCAACGAACATGCTTCGTTGTGGCAACCCACCATTTTTCTTAACTCTTGTCTTCACAGTTTTCTTTCCCACTCCTAACTTCTTAAATTTATTTCCTAACAATTCGTACTCAATGGAATAATTCAGCATTATGTACCAAATTAAGGGTGTAGTTACAATACCTAAGACGTACAATAACAATGATAATGACATACAACAATACGCCAGCCAATAAATAATTTCTGAATCGTTCCACGAGAAACTGATAAAAGCAGGCAATTCTTTATCGGCGGAGAGAATTGGCATTGCTATGAGCATAGGAACAGTTATATAGAAAGCCGAACAATATGGACGTACGAATCTCATAAGTTTTTCTATCTTTTTGTTTGTTTGCTCGTATTCGTCACGATTTTCAATTGAATGAAGAACGATCTGATCATATAAAAATGCAAGAATTTCTGGTTTCTTGAGCAGAAGGTACAACAATTTCACGTATATAACCACTGCAAAAATTGCACACTGTACTGAAAAAATAGACTCGTTCCAATCAGTACATAGAAAAGCATTAGTTGCGAAAAACATTGGGAGCAAAGCACCGAAAAAACTGTAGAATAATTTCTTCCCGATTTTCCGGTATTTGGGTTCTTCGTCACTTTGCCATACTCCACTCAGGTAAAATATTTTCATAATTTGCTCAAATGTTTTGTCCACTTGAATCGTAAACATTTTCTTAGAATTTTATTATCGACCGTTTCAAACCTCTCCCAAACTGACACTGATTGTATGACATGCACTTGAATCCATTCTTATGAAACTTAGTATTGATCCAAAGTATGTACAATTATGGAATAGAATTCACCTCACCACGTCACCTCACTAGCTGCAATTTGACGCAAACGTAATCTTAAAATTTCACGTACTTTTCAGATTAAGTATTACCGAAAGGATGACAAATCTGTATTCGACCAATGGTACAAAATTTTATTTTAACTGGAAAACACATTAATTCCAGGGGTGACGTTATCTAATATGCAGAACAAACACCAAAACAAACAAACAGAGCATAATTACTCTTCCCTTTCCCATGGATCCGTGAAGCGAGAGTGGAGATAAAATGCTGTTTCGACCTCCGGACACTGTGGCGGTCAGATTACTTCAGAAAGAGCCCCTATAAAATAGGTTTCTTCCATCGTACGGTAAAATTCAGGCAGGTAAGTTTTGACAGGCCGAAAACAACTGACCGTCATCCACAGAAGCAAACATAACCGCAACTATAACAAATTTGTTCGTTAAAACTTCAAAGTGATGTTGTGTTGGCTTCTCTGTGGATGACGATTGACATTTTGAACGGCCTTGGAAGAAACATATTGAAACGAGAGGTTTACTAAGCTCAATTGTGCAACAACTCTTTCTCACTTAGAAGTTAGAATATAATATGTACAATCGCTAAACTGAACTGGTGTGCATACGTTATTTTGCACCAGCTGGTCCCATTTGGAATTGTATGTGACCAGCTGGTGCAAAATAACATATGCACACCAGTTCGGTTTAGCGATGGTGCAAAATAACATATGCACACCAGTTCGGTTTAGCGATTGTATGCTGAGTACTTAAAATAATTCCGAAAAAGAGCTAAACTTTAAATTCTTCTGGACTTGTCGTCTTTAAAAATACAGATTTAATACGTGTATACTATCCATTCATATTCATATTGTCCATTTACTCAACAAATCAATCTTCGCAAGTTCAATTTTCATTTTTTCAAATGTGGGATCATCGTTAATGATGAGCCACTGTGAAAATTATTAACGATTCCTGCAACTCCCTACACAAAACTTGGAGTAAATAAAGGCAAAATTGCACCAAAACTCGATTGAAACTTGCAAAATTAAGCTAAAATATACGCTAGGGACGAAGAAAACCACTTTTCGCAATGTGTTGCATACAACGTTTTCTGCAACAAGTGTGAAAGTAAACTTTTGAAATGAAAACTCACACAAATTGTTTTTATCAAAGTTTTATTTTCCAATCACGGAGTAATTGATTAGACAAACGCAAAATTTTGACGATATGACTCATTTTATTGTAAATGATTGAAAATTTCAAGGTTCTGAAAGAACAGGTTAAGACACTTTCGAGTTGATCACGAAGGCGGTGTGATCAAAATATTCCTGTAGCGCCAACTAGATTTGGAAGATTTTATACGACGATTTCAACTTAACAAAAAAATGTTGTTTTCAAGTTGACTTTTCAAACAATATACATGTCTGAATTGTCAAGATTTATGTTTCACCCACCTTCGTAAGTGCCAACCTGTTCTTTCAGAACCTTGAAAAATTTAACAAATTTCATGTTTTCAATGCACTCCACGGCCGTGCACCGTTTAGATCCTTAGTTTTTACTCGTTACTTTCTCGACTATTATAAAAACAGCAATCCAGAATTTCATGTCATTTCAAGAAGTCAATCAACGATAGGACCGTATGATATATTGGGAAAATCAATTTTGTGCCGGTTAACCAACGCACTTTTGTTATGAAAATTAATGTGTCTTAAATAATTCAATTCGTTTAATATGGAAGGTAATATCTTGCAAAGTGCTGCGATCAAAATAACACAAGAAAACGTTTAGGTGGTTGTGTTTAGAAATAAAATTGCATCATCAGTGTTATCATTTGACAAGTTTATATATTAATTTCTATGAATTATCTTTAAATAAAGGAAAAGGCTCCTTTCACAGAGTGCAAATAGCCAAAGTATTATAAAGAGACTATTTGCACACAGTGTTACGAAATACCACTACATACGTATCTGTTGTGGACGGTATATTTTAGACAAATTCGAATTTAGGATGCATCCTTTTACGAAATGCTACGATGAAGACTTGCTGCTTCCTTGTTCGTAATTATACCTAGAGAGAAAATTTGTACGACGAAATGTGGCCCCAACATCAGTTTGTATAAGATAAGATACACATTTCATATAATTTTACACCAATACATGTATGCGTGACGTTTTTGATAGTTCAATTTGCCCACTGGTCAATTTAGAATTATCCATGGATCAGTCAATCTTCACTGAAAGTTTTTTTTCTAGAAATTTTTAATTGTAATTTCCGAGCCCTGGGAAATGCAAATAAAAATGACAAATCAAAAATTCGTCATATTTACGGCTGCTTTGAATTGGATCGATACAAGGAAAATTGCAATTCGTGTAATATTCAATGTATGTTGTGCATACTCGATTGGCCATTGAGGTACATAATGGTGACATTAGTGAATAATAGTACATTACTGCTATAAGGCTGTATATAAGAGACGTGTACGGATACGAGCGCTATACCATCCCTCTTCAAACAAGGACGTAGTGTACGATTATCCATCCAATATGCAGGGAAATTTGCAATTTTGATAATTTAACACGTGCTGTAGCTGCAAATTTCATTTCTCCAATATTCCTTACAGAATAATTTATGATGTGAATCTACAGCATGTTTCCAACTGACGTGAAATTAAATCGACACATTAGAAATGTTCAATGTCATCGTCATCCTCTTTAGTAAATAAGTTTGACCTAAAAGTACAACTCACTTCAAGTATTGTTTCGATGAACGGAAATGTCGTTACATTTGAATCATTTTGAATAATTTAATAGACTTGACGTGGTCACAAACTTCGACAAACTTCGTGGTTAATTGAAGTGAATTACACCTTGCATTTGAATCATTATATCGCTCTGAATAACAGAATAGACTCAGAGAAGTTCATCAAGTTCATATATTATTGAAGCTCTTTCGCAAATCAGTACACCTGCAAAGACTATGATACCTTGACTCAGAATTTAAAACAAATTCTAATAGTTTTTAAACTGTTTAATCGATGCAACTTGCGGAATTTCCATTTGTAATTGAATTTTTTAAAACAAATTTGAAAGAATGAACTGATCTTTGATAAATTTTGCGATTTTTCTGCAATTATTCAAAATTTTACGACATTTGTAAATCTTTATACACTGCAAAATTTTGTATGTATCGCCTATTTTGACAGAAAAATAATTCAATTTCAAATCGATGGGTGTTTCGAATGTCAATAACTTTATGATAAAACAACTGAAAATAGGAAAAGGTTGTTTTGAAATTAATACTGAAATGTAACAGGTCTTTCTCTCAGACTATTACATTTTAGTACGTTTTATTATGTGTCACTGAATTATTTTTTCATTGACAAACTTCACTGCTCTGATATTTTATGGGAATGAAGCAATGTAAAGTTGTTACACAAAAAAATAGTCCAGTGTGAATGAAGCACTATAAAAAACTTGGCGCCTCTACAGGCCAACCGCCTAGGCGAATAGGTTTCATCGACAGTAACAAAGTAATGAAAAACATTAATTCGAAAGAAAGAATCCTGAAGAATCCAGAAACGTCAAGATATAATTTAGAATTACAAGCGACATGTCGCGACATCTATGTCTAAATGATGTAATCATGACCAGTAATAATTAACAGATGGTGGCGACACCTATGTCTAGGTAGATACGAAAAGCTGCAGGAGTATTGTTGTTATACTGTATAAAACCAAAGTACATATATAAACACTGAAGGTAATGCAGACCCTCAACGGATCAGAGAAATTACGGATCCAAACTTTCAGGTGAATTCATTTTCGTATGTTGTCTAACTTAGACTTTACTTGTGCAACATGATGACCCTAAATACTTCCAATTCACCACTAAATACAACTTGACGCAAACGAATTTTATATGTGTGCAACATAACACCGCTAAATCGTTCCAGATTCACCACTAGATGCAACTTGACGCAAACGAATTCATTACGTGTGTAACATGACGGAGCTAAAATTCACCTGAAAGTTTGGATCCGTGTGTAACCAAAGTATATAAACACTGAAGGTAACGCAAATCCGCAAGAACGCACGGACAGTAGGGGGTGAATATAGTTTTTATAATGTTGGACACAAGTCAAATTCACTTTGTTAGGTTGCAACACATGCCAAAACTCAATACTAAACAACACACTTCCAACAACATTATCACGCCAAACGTCACGGATGCAACATAACAAATCTTATATTCACCCGGAACCTGGGGTCCGTATTTCTTGCTATTCCCTGAGGATTTGCGTTACCTTCAGTATGTATATTTATCTTGTGTGTAACTGCGGATTTGCATTACCTTCAGTGTTTATATACTTTGTATAAAACTACCGTGGGTACGCACAACAGGCAATGAAAGTAAATGGATAGGTATGGCCAAACGTTCGAATTTGTTCTAGCCGGAGCACATACGGATTTGCATGGCGCCACCTCAAACGAACTCATTTCTAGTGCAAATTTCCACTAGAAATGAGTTCGTTTGAGGTGGCGCCATGCAAATTCGTATGTGCTCCGACTTGTATGGACTGTCCATACCTACTTATCTACTTTCATTGACAACAGGTCCATCTGAGGCTTAGGTGCAGGATAATTTCCACCCACTTCTTCTAATCTATTCCACATAGATGAAGATGGTTCAAGACTGTTAAGTTGGTGTTTGTGATGTTATATTTCTGTGACAAGAACAAATAAGTTTTTATTTCACATCAAGTTTATTACATCAAATATTGTTACATTTGAAGCTAAAGTAGTGAATAAAATGGTTTGGAGGCATAAATTTCGGAATTTTTTTCGCAATTTAGACCCTCAGAATGAAAAGTTGCATACGCTTCAGTTGTGTACGGTTTATTTTAGGCAATTTCGCTTGTCACCCTCACCTCGTTCGGGCTACGACTCGCAAAATTAATTGTCTTGATTAAGTATTGTCAAAAATAATAAGTTTTTCATCGACAAATATTGTGTAAATAGTGAAAATTAAATAAATTTTGTTTATACTGAAGTGAGAGTTGTCACAATTTAGTTTCACTAACCCAGCGCGTTCACTGAGCGACGAAAAAATATAATTTCTGTACGGGCTCTTAACTTGAATATAAGTGTAGAAGTCTAGAAGTGTAAAAATAAAAAGTTAATCTACGACCCCCCCCCCCTCAATCGGTGCGACAGATTTGTCAAACAAACAATATACATAAAACATTAGGTACTTTTCCATTGACTTTTCATTGAAAATTTTTCAAAATGTTGAACATGCTGTAGGCACCGTTGATAACCTGTCGTAAAGAAGACATTTATTTAACAACTAAAAATCAGATTAAAAGACTTTCACTAATACATAGGTTTGTTCAAAGCACTGTCACAGTGCGTTGGTTCGTTCCAAGGCAATACGGATTGTCAAATTTAATAGGAAAACCAATCTCTATGGATGAAATCGTGTTCCAAAGAAATCGTGTTTACAGGTATTTGGAACAAGCCTATAAATCTCTTCGGTTGACCACTGGCAGTTCGATCGCATGCCAAAATTTGCAAACTAAACACAGTCAACTTCGCAAAAAGGCGACGTTTTTGAAATATTTTTTAGGAAAACAGTTCACATATAAAATGCTGATGGAAAATTGAATTGAAAACATGACCCAGGGCCGGATTAAAACTTGAAGCGCCACTGGGCTATTTCGTTTCAAGCGCTAACTTTAAACACATCGTTTAAATTTCCAGAGCCAATATGAGTGATTTTTTTTCAGCGCCACAGGGCTAAGCTCATGTAGCTCATCGGTTTCACCCGGCTCTGATTAAACACTTGTAGTTACAGTGAAATGTTTATATTTGGAAAATAAAAGCATTGATTTGCTCGAAAAAATGTCTAAAATTTGTTGCTGAATTTACAGTAATTTAAATAATATTCCGCTTTTGCGAGGTTGGCTATGATTACTTTGTACACAAAATCATTAAAGTAATCCACCGCACTGTGCGGTGCTGTCATCAGTTTCGCAAACCGAGGAGATCTATAACAGTGCGTTGCTTGCTACCTTCACTCACCGTCATGAAGGTTTCTAAGTTCATTGGGTAAATCAAAATAACCAGCTGTTGTGGCTGCTTTAGCACTTCGCCCATGATGAGAACATATTTTTTACATGATTCTGTTTGGTCAATCCAATTTGACTCAAATAAGCAGTAGGACAGTCGGTCACTCGCAATGGTAATGTCGTTCGCCAGATACATAACCAGAAAAATATCAAAAATTCCATAGAGCAGTACAACCACATACATTTCTGTTTGAACAATATTTTGGTTCGAAACCTAAGAACAGATGAGACTACGAGTTGAACATTTTAATGACTTTTGGTATTTCAGAATTACTCACAAAGGCTAAGCTGTAAACTGACGCACAAATCACAATGCCACTGGTTGTGATTTGACAAAAAAATAATGTTGAGAAACAGGACCTAAATCTCTCAACTGTTCTGTTAAAAAAAATAAAATTGTGAAATCGACATCGACTACAACTTGCATTCCAAAAAGTCCTACTCGGTCAAGTTGCGATGGGATTTTATCAAAACTATCAAATCTTTAACGAACATACTTCGGCGTGGCAATCTGAAATTTTTCTGGTTCTTTACTCTTGTCTCCTTAGTTTTATTTGCCATTCCTAGATTTCTCAATTTATTTCCCAACAATTCGTACTCGATCGAATAATTCATCATGATGTACCAAATTATCGGTGCAATTACGTTGGCTATTACATACAAGATACATGACAAAGACACGAACAAGTACGCCAACCAATAGACAATTTCCGAATCGTTCCACGAGAAGCTGATAAAAACTGGCAAACCTTTATCGGCGGAGAATGCTGGCAGTCTTATTACAATGATCAAAAAAGCAGTTACAAAAAAGGCCGAACAATATGGACGTACGAATCGAATAAATTTCTGTATCTTTTTGATCATTCGGTCATATTCTTCGCGAGTTTCAAATGAATGAACAATGATCGGATCATATAAAAATGTTAGGAATTCGTCTTTCTTGAACAGAAGGTACAAAAGTTTCACGTATACAACGGCCGCTACTATCGTAGCATGTACTGAAAAAAGAGATTCATTTCGATCGTTACAAAGATAAGCATTAGTCAAAAAAAAGATTGGTAACAAGACTCCAAAAAAACTGTAAAATAATTGACGATTATCGATATAACGGAAATTAGATTCTTTGTCACGTTGCCATACACCACTCAGATAAAATATTTTTATAATTATCTCATATGTTTTGTCAACTTCAATCGTAAACATTTTCTTAGAACTTTATGTTCAACCGTTGCAACACTCTGACAAACTGACACTGATTGTATTCATGCACACAAATCCATTTTAAAACAAGCGTTGATCGGTGTACAACATTCTGTCAATGCATATCGACAACGCACTGTCTTTCTTTTTCATACAATGGCTATCAAAATTAAACGAGCCATCAGAACAGTCGGAGCGTTTGCTGCGACTGAGCCCCGTACAATAGTACATTTTCTACCTTGGTGTATATTTCGAGAATAACTTCGTATGTACAATTGTATATAACGAGCGCCAGCGAGTGTATATACAATTGTACATAAGAAGTGATTCGAGAAATATACACCAAGGTAGAACAATGTTTTATCTCCTGCAAGCTGATATTTCATACAAAGCGAAATAACCACAAAAATTTGGATTTAAAATTAATTAATTAAGCATGTTGTTTTAAAACGCATTCACAACAAAAAAAAAACATCATACAGAGAATCCTTTATTTACTTACTCACACACATATACTATCCACCTCAACATTTCGTTCAAATCACATCATTCCGACTACTCTGATTATTTGATCGATGTAGAAGTGACTAACGAACCACTACCGACACCAATTGCATCTCATTATGTGATTTGTTGGCGTAGTGGTCAGCATGTTTGGTTGATATGCTTCTGGTCCCGCGTTCGCTTCCGCCGTTCGGCGATTTTTTTTCTTTTTCAAATATGTAGATGGAAAGTAAATTTACCCTAGGTGGGTTATGTGTGAATTATCCAATCGTATAGGCTGTGGTTATGTATGTGTTTGTGTTTATATGCAGAAACGCGTAATGTATGAAATATCAACTTGCAGGAGATAAACCCGTATATCTATTGCGTACGTGACCCTAGTGCGTCTGTCACCCTACTTTGACCGTAAGCCTATTGCGCCGGTTAAAGTAGTTAAAGTAAAATTATTATGTAATGTGTACATCTTAGAAATTGCGCATAGCGCAATTACGAAGCCCCGTACGACGTTCCTTTCAAATAAAACAAAAATTTCAAATAGCTCTAAAATTTTAATTTATTGAGTATAAATACACATAGGGCCTAGTATCGGCCTCAGTCCGAGGATCCAAATTTAATTTTTTTTTCAACTACATTCTATTCGGCCTTTGATTACCTTCCAAATGAAACAAAAATTACGAAAAACGGATGAAATTTGCTCGAGTTCAATGTAAAATACACATAGGGCCCTAGTAGTGGCCTTAGTCCAAGGACCCAAATTTAATAATTTTTCAACAACTTTCTACTCGGCGTTCGATTACCTTCCAAATGAAACAAAAATTACGAAAAACGGATTAAATTTACTTGAGTTCTATGTAAAATACACATAGGGCCCTAGTAGCTTTTCACTTCTAAGGCCCTAACTCACGGTCCACTAACCCGATTTTAAAAAACTTTTTTTTCCTGGATTGGTATTGACAATACCTATCATTTGCCTGGTCATTTACATTTCCATCGTTTATTTTGCCATAAATATCACCAAAAGACCTTAAATCACTTAGGTAGCCCTAACTCACGAAGGGCCGACCCGAATATGCCCATCTTCGAACTTAGCCTCACTATTTTGACTATCTTTCAAGGAAAAAAAAATTTTTGATATCGGATTTGATTTACTCAAGATATCGACGTGACGGACAGACGGCCCAAATTTTTATTGCGGATTCGTCATCTATGAACATAGGCAAACACTTTGCCCTTACCGTCTGCTTCGAATTCCATCAATTACACACGGTATCGTAATCCTATAAGCCCCTTTGTACTTCGTACGGGGCTAAAAATAGTCAACAGTGGTGTATTTAACCTTTTAATTGAGTGATGTCAAAGTCAGCTTCGGTGCTTGACAGTGCTATGATATCGAACTATTTTAAAAAAATGCATTCCAGGGGGCGAAAAGTGAAAGTGTGAAGCCAATAAGTAGCGAAGATGTTGATGTACGAAATCATGATTTAATAAATGATATCGCTTACAATGAACGATATTACTTACTTGACGCAAAAAAAACGCTACGTCACATAGAAATCTTTTGCCATATTCACTCACTTCGTTCAGGCTGCAAACTTCTCACAGGGTTGAATATTTTTTTACTTTTGTAAATAACTAATTGTAACACACATTTTTGTGAATCGATTTTCTCTTCCAGTGCTTGTAACTGGCATGGCATGAGGCTTGTAACTAACCTGTTTACACTATAATACTAGCTTCTGCACAACGAGACTGTTATTTGACTCTCTTCCGCCGGGAAATGAGTCATACCTTCATTGACATGAGCGTTACAACTCATTTCCCGGTGGCTTAGTGACTGAAATAACCTATGTAATTTTTTGTAACTTTTTATTCTGAGTTGTGCGGTTGCATCCCTCGCCTTTGGCTCGAGCTTCAAACGCCACACTTGGCATAATAAAAAGTGTTAAACAAGGACGTAATCTACTATTCATTTGATCAAAATTGGGGAGATTTCCTTCATAAGGCTGTAGACGTACTACGTCTGACGTAGAGAGGTAAATCAATCTGAACGTGTGATTATAGTAGCACAAACAAATGGCAACGGACTATGTAAAACGTTTGCATTAGAGAATCTTTTATGATTCTGAGAAACAAAAACGAAACCCAAAGAAAATTGTCACTGAAAGTGTATTCTAATGTCGCTCCTAGCACAGTTACTAATGTAAGATGCTTTGTACGATAATAACCTATGTGGATTTTAGTGCTTTCCTGAGTTTAGTTCAAATAGTGGGACTGTACACAAAAATGACTTGAAAAAGAAAGAAATCTTTAATCGAACTGGACGGGTAATCTGGCACACGGCGCGAAAATAAAGTAAAAAGTGAACTCTAACGATTATTCGCTTCTAAAATTTTGTAGAGACATTCGAGATTGTGAAAAATATATTTCGAAGGTGTGATATTCGTGTGCCAGATTCCCCGACACCGAATATGCACTGAAAATAATTTCGGTATTTAACACGTCCTGTAGCTGCAAATTAAATTTTTCAAATTTTCGTTTTGAATAATTTATGAATTGAATCCAACCACGACAGAGTAAAGATAACCAGGCAGGAGCGCTGGTTTGACTAGGGACCTGAATAATCTAGTAGAACTACATTTTTACTAATAAAATTTTCCAATTTGTGTCAGTGTTCATTTGAGTTCATTTTCATGCAGTGTATTAGGTTATTTGACGTTACGAAAATGAACCGCTCCTGCCTGGTTTATTTTGCTCTGCCGTGATCCAACTGACGACATGCTATTTACTTATTAACGTTTGACGCGTGATTACAACTCAGTTCAAGTATTGTTTCGATGACCTGAAATATCCTTACATTTTGAATAATAGACGTGGCATAGGCGCACCGGACACAATTTAAGTTAATTAGACGTTGCATTCGAAGGATTCCATCGTTTTGAATTACAGAACAGACTTGGAGAAGTTCATCAAGTCATAAATTATTGAAGCTTATAAGCATATACGTGTATATATACCTCGATTCAGTATTTTAATCAAATTTGAATAAAATTATTTAAATAAAAGTCAGACATGACTTTAATTGATATATGCAACTTTAGGGATCTCTTTTCGGAATTGAAGGTCAAAGAAGAAAAAATGTTACATATTCGCATCTTTATCTAATTCTACATTAATTTAACTCTAAACCATCGGGTGACTGGGATACAAAAGGTATACAACACCTCAGTTCTAGGAATTTGCGTATAGAGCTTTGCTGGCTTGCTTCTTCGAGAACCAACAGGAAAACCACTGATCTTTGATTTCACTGGTGCTGACACAACATGTTAATCCTATCTGGCGTCAACAAGCCGACGAGCAGGTGTTGCTGCTCCTGTCAAAATATTATAAATGAACGAAGTACAGAGCTCTGGACAACTTCCACTTCTGTCCGATATCGATTGAAAGTATTAGTCCCTTGGGACAAGACGTGAAGAAGCTGATTAAATAGATTAAAAAATGCTGAACCCAGGAGAGTTCCGATCGAAAAACTTTTTGATCCAGAGAATCAGAATCAGCATCTCAAACCAGCGGGACAACGCGGTGTCTGTTCTTGCAACGATAATTGCTAGTTTGTATAAATACATCTTCCATCTACGTCGTAATGAGGACGAGGGAGCTCCAAATTGAAGTTGAAATACAAAAGCCTAGTGACTTTCTTTTGAATCCTTTCAAGTCTAATTATAGATCATCTTCAAGATCTACGGTACTTTCACACGTAACCTCACTTAAGTTTCTTTAAATGTTTTGTTCATTCATTCATTTGTATGACATTTCTTGACGTCGATGGCATTTCAAGCATTTATAGAAAACTTAAAGAAAATTATTTATTTACCCCGCTTGCTTTTAAATCTTTAATCTTTAAATCTCTCAATTGCCAGACTACTTGCATCATTAAACAAAGAATCATCGAAGTGGTTGCAAGTAGCTCCATCGAGTCAATTGGGTTTGTTATTGGACAATGATTCAGCGAGAATTGCCATTGCACTACGCCAAAGCACTGTTTGCGTCTGCGGTGAAATGGTTGATGTCAATGGTCTTCATGGCCTGTCGTGTACAAAAACTGGTGGTCGTTATGCTCGTCACTCAGATTTTAGCAAGATCATTTCTTCTTCTTTATCGACCGCAAGAATCCCACATACTTTGGAACTACCAGAGGAAAAAAATCAGACGGAATGACACTGATCCCATGGAGTCATGGAAAAGCCATTTTATGGGACGCAACAGTAGTAAATACATTGACAAAATCATATTTATATTTGTCGTCAAAAATTGCTGGATCGGTTGCAGAAGCGGCTGAAAGACGAAAATATAATCATAACACACAAATTCGGAATGACTACCATTTTACACCGTTGGCATTCGAAATACTAGGATGTATGGGACCAAATACGAAATTCATTTCTATCTCGATTGGGTTTATTGATGAAAAAAGAGACTGGTGAACCTAGATCATTAAATTTTCTTTTACAAAAAATATCAATTGATTTCGCAAGTGACTTTGTTCTGAATTTTGTCTAATCGAAGCTACCGGAGTCAAGGAATTTACTTCAAGTCATTTCGTTTAGATCAGTTTTCGAGTTTCGGTTTGTGATGTTGTGCAAAATGTTTTTGTTCGCTGTTTGCTGTGGATTTTCCTTTGTTTTTCGTGCGAATTTTCTCTGAATGAACTGATCTGTTTTTGCTACGATTTGATGGTTTTTACTTCGAAGTTGCTTTCCGTCATTGTCCGAAATTTCAATGAAAGTAAATAGATAGGTATGGCCAAACGTTCAAATTTGTTCTAGCCGGAGCACATACGGATTTGCATGGCGCCACCTCAAACGAACTCATTTCTAGTGCAAATTTCCACTAGAAATGAGTTCGTTTGAGGTGGCGCCATGCAAATCCGTATGTGCTCCGACTTGTATGGACTGGCCATACCTACTTATCTACTTTCATTGCGAAATTTCCCATCTGTAGATGGCAACCTTTTTAAGTAGACTTTCAGCACTTGTTCAATTGAAAGTTTTACAGCTGTCTTGGGAAGGGATCAGTGGAAACAACTGATGATGGCTAGATCACGCTAGTCGCTGACCGCCACTGAATCCCGAGGTCGAAACAGCGTCTCTGCTTCACTGTTTTTCACTTCACGTGATCAAGCTGAAGAGCTGTTTGCTCTGTTTGTTTGCTTTTTGACTCGCTTTAGTATTAATAGCCTCGCGCTGTGGGTGAGTTCCAGTGTTGAATTTGGTCCGTTGCCAAATCGCAACGTAAAAAATACCGTATGCTCAGTAACAAGAGTATCAAATGATTCTGTAATTATTTATTGAAATAATATGTTTGTCGTTAAATAAAAAAAATAAAAATTGTGAATTGGTTCTAAATTGTCTGTATGTTCAAACAATTGGCCAATTAAATACATTTTAAGTCTTTTAAATACTGGATTTTAGTTTACTTCTGGTGATATCTTTCCATTAGAATCCTTTTTCAAAATATACAGTCGTTGAAAAGTGAAAACTAACATGTTTTCTGTTTTGGGACTAGTTTTGGGTTGAATTGTGGGACAAAAATACTTAATTTAATGAACAACAGTGGCGCTAGTTGTCCAGCAAAGTTTTTATTCAATAAAATTCTGACACTTTTGATTCGGGGTGCTCACATTCGCACCATAAAAAATTCAAACGAGCAGTTAACAAAATCGAGAACATAAATGTACACATTTTTTGCGATGCTGACCCTTCCTAAGAATTGTTGACATTGTATCTTGAAATACACACAATATACTCATATTTATTTCTGAAATTTAAAGTAAAATTGTGAAATCTTGATGCATTGGAATTGAAGCTGCTGGTCACATTTTTAAATGGTACGGTAATGAGCAGCCAAGATTCAAATGTCAGAACCACTGTTCGCGTAGTATTGTTCTCGCATTCATTATTCTTGTGTCAATTTGATTCGGATTGTGATGTGAGAAAATTTCTGCTAAAATTTGTGCATTATTCGCGATTTTTAAGTGCGTTAAACATTGGAAATAGCCAAATATTTTTGTGAACGGCTAAAAGTGTTGAGGAAATTTCGGATATATACGTGTGTGGAAGATACACATCAAAACATTGCTGTCGGTTTCAAATTTAAACATCCACAGCCAATGTTTTGATCGTGTTTTCCCATACAAATGATACGAAAAGTGAAATAATAAATTAACTAAGTATTTGGTCGCGGTAAATTGCTAATAATTTCTATTTTCTAATCGAAAATCTTTAAATCGAAGAATTTGACTTCGGAGGAATTTTCTGCTTTTGATGTGGTCAGAAATAAATTATTTGTTTTTCTTCATCTAAAAAGGTTTTTTTTTATCAAATTTTCATAAGAAAGTTATCTTGTTCAAGAAGCTTTTTGAGTCTCTGTGTGCGTCAATATTTTCGAAATATTTAATAACACATGGAAATGTGCATTAGCATTTTATATGAACTGTACACTGATATCAACAGTTAGTATCTCTCACCGAAAACAAGAGCTTAGCAAATCGATGCATGCTATTCGAATGTTCGGTTTGTGATCGATACTATGTTCTAAGAAGTTCCTACTATCAAAAGATCAAGTCTTAAATGAGGACGTTTGTAGTTGGCAGCGAGATCCCTTTCAAGTCATCAGACTTTTCATTATCTGGGAGTTTTTAGTAATACAAAGGTCATAATAGCTGAATAATGATTTATCAAAATAGACTAGGAACAGGAACGCATTTATAGCAAGTGATATGAACGATTTTCGTGATGTTAGAGATTTTCGTACAGAATCAATCAACCGTATAGTTCTACCAAAAGCATGACAACGTTTGTGAGAAAGTACTATACCGCGGTAGGTGCAGCTGCACTGATAAAGTCAACTTACACCTTGGATATTTCACTATGCAGCATAAAGAAACGAAGGGACCCATTTCTAAATTATTTTTTTGATCGACCAAAATCTCATGACTGTGATCAATTCAGTCAATACACGTGTAGCGATTATAACACACTCAGTTCAGTGTTGCTCTCAATACGTGGTTGACGATACAATGGGGCGTGAAGATTCTCGTCGCCGTTATGATGTGAATTTTCAAGTCACGCAGATCTTCCCAAAAGCTTAAACTTGACAATTCTTTCCTTACCAATTTTTACTGTTGAAGTAATTAGTTATTTGTCGCTGTTTTGGACGACTGATTAGAGGCAATTTCACGAGCTGTAGTTTGGGCAGAGCAAGGTCCACAAGCGAAAGTGCCCAAACTGGTACACAAGTAATTTTTCATGTAAACGGCCGAAAACCAGATAAAACCAAAAAAGTTGCCCTAATTTTGGCCCCGAAACATGAAAACATAATTTTCTTGGAAATTTACTTACTGACCTGGAAAGCGGCTAATTTTGACATTTAACAAAGGCAATTTTTTTTAACCAAGCGAGAATCTTGGGTGTCAAGAAGAGAGATCTTTAATTTTTTAAGTTGATTCTTCATCTTTTAAGGAACCGTTCAAAAATTATCGCATTAACACGAAATCAGCAATAATTGAATCATTATTTTCACGAAATGAAGGTAAAGCGTTCGCCACATCAACAAAACCTCGATTACTAAAACGTAGAGGATTGATGAACTTAAACTCGTCTAACAACCGGCAGCTGCTTTATCTTGATTTGAAGGAAAGTTTGATAAAAAAAAAACCTTTTTAGATGAAGAAAAACAAATAATTTATTTCTGACCACTTCAAAAGCAGAAAATTCCTCCGAAGTCAAATTCTTCGATTTAAAGATTTTCGATTAGAAAATAGAAATTATTAGCAATTTACCGCGACCAAATACTTAGGTAATTTATTATTTCACTTTTCGTATCATTTGTATGGGAAAACACGATCAAAACATTGGCTGTGGATGTTTAAATTTGAAACCGACAGCAATGTTTTGATGTGTATCTTCCACACACGTATATTTCCGAAATTTCCTCAACACTTTTAGCCGTTCACAAAAATATTTGGCTATTTTTAATGTTTAACGCACTTAAAAATCGCGAATAATGCACAAATTTTAGCAGAAATTTTCTCACATCACAACCGAATCAAATTGACACAAGAATAATGAATGCGAGAACAATACTACGCGAACAGTGGTTCTGACATTTGAATCTTGGCTGCTCATTACCGTACCATTTAAAAATGTGACCAGCAGCTTCAATTCCAATGCATCAAGATTTCACAATTTTACTTTAAATTTCAGAAATAAATATGAGTATATTGTGTGTATTTCAAGATACAATGTCAACAATTCTTAGGAAGGGTCAGCATCGCAAAAAATGTGTACATTTATGTTCTCGATTTTGTTAACTGCTCGTTTGAATTTTTATAAGATTAATATGCCGTTTGTAACACGTCGAATTGGAAGCAGACAGTAAGGGCAAAGCATTTGGTTATGTTCATAGATGACGAATCCGCAATAAAAAAAATGTCCGTCCGTCCGTCCGTCCGTCCGTGACCCCTCTAGCTTGAGTAAATCACAAGCTTTTTTCAAAATTCTTTTTTTCCCCGATTGGTATCGACAAAAGTAAGGTCAAGTTCGAAAATGGGCATGGTAGGGTCGGCCCCTCCAGAGCTAGGGCCCTATAGGTGTTTTTCAGTCTTTCGACGATATCTACCGAAATACGCACGCAATAGCTGCTTGTGATATATCAAATGAAAGGTATTGACGAGTAGAACAAAGTTGCTGAACATTGTTTTTGGGTAAGATGCAACGTGGGCTTGTTGGGAGGGCTCAAAGGTCGTTACTCGGCCCTAAGTGTTTTTTGCACATAAATCGAGTAAATCTCATCCGATTTTGCTAGTTTTAGTTTTTTATGGAAGGTAATTGAATACCGAAAAGAACGTGACGAAAAAAGTTTCAAATTAGGGCCCTTGGACTAAGGCCGCTACTCGGCCTTAAGTGTTTTTTGCACATAAATCGAGTAAATCTCATCCGATTTTGCTAGTTTTTGTTTCATTTGAGAGATAATTGAATGCCGAATAGAATGATGGCGAAAAAAGTTTCAAATTTGGGCCCTTGGACTAAGGCCGCTACTCGGCCCTAAGTGTTTTTTGCACATAAATCGAGTAAATCTCATCCGATTTTGCTAGATTTAGTTTTTTATGGAAGGTAATTGAATACTGAAAAGAACGTGGCGAAAAAAGTTTCAAATTTGGGCCCTTGGACTAAGGCCGCTACTCGGCCCTAAGTGTTTTTTGCACATAAATCGAGTAAATCTCATCCGATTTTGCTAGATTTAGTTTTTTATGGAAGGTAATTGAATACTGAAAAGAACGTGGCGAAAAAAGTTTCAAATTTGGGCCCTTGGACTAAGGCCGCTACTCGGCCCTAAGTGTTTTTTGCACATAAATCGAGTAAATCTCATCCGATTTTGCTAGTTTTTGTTTCATTTGAGAGGTAATTGAATACCCAATGGAAAGTTGGCAAAAAATTTTGGGTTTCTAAAACAATGTCGTAAATTGTTGGTTTTATTTAAAAGGTACTTCGTACGGGCTTTCGTAATTGCGCTATGCGCAATTTTAAAAATGAACAGTTTCAGTACGGACGTATTATGGTTGCGGACGAAATAGGATTACGGGTTGTACGGGGCTAAGTCGCAGCAAACGCTCCGACTGTTCTGATGCCTTGTTTATGGTGCGAATGTGAGCACCCCGAATCAAAAGTGTCAGAATTTTATTGAATAAAAACTTTGCTGGACAACTAGCGCCACTGTTGTTCATTAAATTAAGTATTTTTGTCCCACAATTCAACCCAAAACTAGTCCCAAAACAGAAAACATGTTAGTTTTCACTTTTCAACGGCTGTAGGACCAAAAATGTGTTCAGAAAATAGATTTGCTATTTAAAATGTCGAAGATTTAATATTTAAAAATAAGGAAGGAAGAAAATAAGCAGGAATAAGGAGGTTTTTCCAAAAATAATGAAATAAGGTCTGAATATTGTGTCACATTAGAAGATTCGATAATTCACTGAAAGTTTTTTAAGATGTTGAACATGCTGTAGGCACCATTGATTATCTGTTATGAGTAAAGAAATTTATTTACAACAAAAAATCAAATTCAAAGCTTTTCACTCTTCTCTCACCGTGCCAGGGCCTATTTTTGGGAAATTGAATTTTCCAGATTTCCTCAAATTTGACAAAATTTGCTAGAATTTGCTAATATTTTCCAAAATTTGCTAGAATTTGCTATCAAAAAATTTGGCAAATTCTGGAAAATTTTGGAAAATATTAACAAATTTTGGCAAATTTGAGGAAATTTGGAAAATTCAATTTCCCAAAAATAGGCCCTGCGCCGTCATGAAAGTTTCTAAGTTCATTGGATATATCAAAATGACCAGCTGTTGAGGCTGCTTTAACACTTCGCACATGATAAGGACATATTGTTTACATGATTCTGTCTGCCCAATCCAATTTGATGTAAATAAGCAGTAAGATAGTTGATCACTCGCAACGGTAATGTCGTTTGCTAGGTACATAACCAAAAAAATATCAAAAATTCCATAGAGCAACATGCTAACATACATTTCGGTTTGAACAATATTTTGGTTCGAAACCTAAATTTGGATGAGACGGCGAGTTGAACACTATTGTGATTATCCGTATTTCCAGTTGTACTCACAAATGCTAAGCAGTAAACTGAAGCACAAATGCAGACGCCGGTGGTGGTGATTTGACCCAAAAATAATGGTGAAAAAAGATCTGAATTGCTCGATTGTTCTGTTTCGGAATAGAAATCAAAAATCACTGTTGGAAATCCACTTTGAAAAGCGAAAAATCATACTCGGCCAAGTTACGATGAGCTTTTATCAGAACAATTAATTCTTCATCGAACACACTTTGTTGTGTCAATCTGGCGGTTTTCTGGGTCTTGGTTCTTGCGTCCACAAGGTTCTTTCCCACTCCTAACTTTCTCAGTTTATTTCCCACCAATTCGTACTCGATGGAATAATTCAGCATTATGTACCAAATTAAGGGTGTAATTAAGTTAGCAACAACGTACAAAGGAGTTTCCAACGACAAGAACAAATACGCCAGCCAATATAAGACTTCTGAATCGTTCCACTCGAAACTGATGTAATAAGGCAATCCTTTATCGGCAGAGATTATTGGCAGCTTCGAAATAAGTAGCAAAGGAACGGTTGCAAATACTAAAACACAATATGGCCATACGAATCCGATAAATTTGTTAATTTTTTTGCTTTTTTCGTCATATTCTTCCCGATCTACAACTGAATGAACAACTACCGGATCATACAAAAATGCGAGGATTTCTGTTGTCTTGAACACGATGTACAAAAATTTCACGTATATAACCGACGTAATAATTGCAACCAGTACGGAAAGAATAGACTCATTTCCATCGGCACATAGAAATGCATTAGATGCAAAGAATATCGGGAACAAGGCACCGACAAAAGTGTAGAACAATTTCTTTCCTATCTTACGGAAATTAGATTCTCGATCACTTTGCCATATTCCGAGTTGGTAAAACAATTTTATGATTTGCTCATATGTTCTGTCCACTTGAATCGTCAACATTTTCTAAGAATTTTATTATCGACTGTCTCCAACCCTCTGCCGTACTGAAACTGGTTCTATTCATGCACTCGAATGCATTTATATACAAACTGAGAAACGATAATGAATACTTTCATGTACATATGAAAACATATTTAGAAAGTCTCATTGTTTGAATGGCTTTAACTTTACACTCTTTGCGTGAAGCTAACGGTTGCTATTCTTTACCTATTTCTATTCGTAAAGGGCATAACCTGTCGATTGTTATTGATCGCCCAAAACCACTTACAAAAGAACTGATGTCGGTGTAGGTTCGACACGCAAAAATATATGAGTCACAAATGACAGCTGATAAGGAAAGTACGCAAAAGTTTTACAATTATGAAAAATTACTGGGAGAAAAACCAAAAAACCATTCAATATGAAGACTGTCAAATTTGTGGATCTAGAAATTATGTAGAATCTGTTGAAAACGAAAAGGAGATACTTCAGTAATTTTGTTAAGTGTATCAACACAAATTTTACACGAAAAACTTTAGGAAGAAATTTATAACAAAAAAAATTGCGTCTAAAAGAGGCAGATTCGGCTTTCTTCCGTTTGAATAACATTCTTTAAAGTAATATATTTCACAATTATAAAAATTTTCCTTCCTTAACATCTGCCGCCTGTGACGCAATTTTTTTTTGTTATAATTTTGTTCCTAAAATTTTTCGGGTAAAAATTTTATTGATAAAACTTTCGTGTACTTTCGCAATCAAGTGCGACGCATATCTTTTTGTGTGTCGAATTTGTAAGCGTCACCTGCACAGGGTTCAAAAATCAAAATTCATGACATCGAATCAATTTGATCAGCAATGAAAACAGCAACATGATTTTTCAAAAAATTGATTTTTCGTGAAACTTGAAATTTTCATTGTCTCATCATCAGTCACGCAAAAAACAAATCAGAAAAAGACGAGATAAAATCAAAAGTAAAAATTGATCATCAAATTTTGTTGATAGGGAAAACTGTGGAAAACTATAAATCTGTTGAGAACTGGAATTATATTGACACTCCGCTATAGATCTCCTCGGTTTGCGAAACTGATGACAGCACAGCAAAGTGCAGTGGATTAATTTCAATTTGACGATTTTGTGTACAGACGGTGAAAACTAATCATAGGATCATAGCCAACCTCGCAAATGCGGAATATTATTTAAATTCCTGCAAATGCAGCAACAAATTTGAGACATTTTTTCGAGCAATTCACGCCGTGTAGGTGCGGTCGAAATTCAAAACGGAAAGTGCGGAGATCTTTCTAACGTAGCGTCATTTTCATACAAGGAAGCGTTGAAATGTTTTTTTCGGTTCACTTTTTCATCGAATCGTTCACCTGAAATTCAAATTTTAGGCACAATTTCGACCGCACTTTCGGCGTGAATTTAGTTTCGAATAAAATAAAAGGAATTCGCAGTTAATGATAAATATCTACTGAAAATATTAGTGAGCCATGTGACCTGACCCAACCAAAACATGGGTCCTTGTAGGACCGTCCGAGAAAAATAAGAAGTCACCTATTGAACATTTAAATTCAAGCTTGATGTGATATACACGTTAATAATCATATACATACATTCATATGTTGAATATAGTCGCATATAGTCGCAGGTGAAACTTATTAACTGCATGATATGACATTGCGCACTTGTAATAAGGTTGATTTGACAATTCTAGTGTCATGTGCTTGTCAATCAATTTTTTTCACCAGCTTGTATACTAAGGTTTAGCGATTGATGTATCTCATAGTTCATCTATTGTAAAGAGTGTTTCTCTTACTAGGAAGGGATTCTTTTGAAAACCAAAGCCACTTTCCAAAAAAATTCTTCGAAGCTTGTGTGATCCAAAACCGAAAATTAGCACTTTTCTTACAAAAATTACAACACTCTATTGTTGACACAATGATTTGTTATCTATTTGTCTACTTTACACTTCATAGAGTGTTGTAATGAAAGAGAAAGAAAGTACCCCAAGATAACTTATAATAGACTGGTCTTCGGTCCTCTCGCTCTCAACGTAACATGTTGAAAGAGAAAGCGATATTTTGACAAGTACTCCAAGGCAAGTTATAATTAACTAGTCTTCGGTTCCCTAGCTCTGATCATAACAGTCTATTTTCGTTCTGCGTTCTGAGGAGCGTATACTTTTCTTGAAAACGTCTAGTCAAAGTTTGATCATGCGATTTTTCTATCCAAGACAACCGTGGCAACAAAAGTTTTTATTTCACATCACATTTATTACATCAAAAATTTGTTTACATAGCTATTTTCTAAGCGAAACCAGCGAACGAACATGAATAAATGATTTTTAATCAAATTAGCTCAACTCCTGCCAGCGCCAAATCGATAAATTTAACCCAATTTTACAATAGAGTTAAATTTATCAGCTCCGTTAAATGCTGATGGGCTATTGTTCGACAAATAATGATTATTTACTGTACGAATCGAGTGAATTTTGCACCAAATTAGAAGTATTGCTAATTCACCTAAAGTTTTTTTAAGATGTGGAACATGCGATAGGCACCATTGATTATCTGTTCGTAATGAAAAATAAAAATTGTTTACAACAAAAAAACAAATTCATAGCATTTCACCGTCATAAAAGTTTCTAAGTTCATTAGATATATTAGAACCACCAGTTGTTGCGGTTGTTTCAAGACTTCGCCCATGATAAGAACATATTTTTTACATGATTCTGTCTGCTCGATCCAATTTGACTCATATAAACAGTAAGACAGTCGCTTGCTCGCAACGGTAATTTCGTTTGCCAGGTACGTAACCAAAAAAATGTCAAAAATTCCATAGAGCAACACAATGACATAAAATTCAGTTTGTACAATATTTTGGTTCGACACCTAAATTGAGATGTGACTACGGGTTGAACATTTTGACGAGTGACGGTATTTCAGTAGTATACTCACAAAGGCTAGACTGTAAACAGAAGTACAAATAACAATGCCACTGGTTGTTATTTGGGCCAAAATAACATGGAGAAGTATGATCTGAATCTCTCGATTGTTCTGTTTTTCAAAAGGAAAATTAATTTGAAATCGATTTTCGAATGTGCAAAATCGTACTCGGCCATATTTCGATGAGCTTTTATCAAAACGATTAAATCTTCAACGAAAATACTTCGTTGAGTGAATCTCAAATTGTACAGTATCTTGACACTTGTCTCGGCAGTTTTCTTTCCCAACCCTAATCTTCTCAATTTATTTCCCAGCAATTCGTACTCGACGGAAAAATTCAGTAGTATGTACCAAATTAGGGGTGTAAGTGAGTTAGCTATGCAGTACAAGAAAGTTGACAATGATAAAAACAAGTACGCCAACCAATAAACAATTTCTGAATCGTTCCACGAGAAACTGATAAAATAGGGCAAGCCTCTATCAGTGGAGAATATTGGCAGTTTTATTATGATGAGCAAAAGAGCAATTTTCAATATTGCTAAACAATATGGCCGCACGAATCGCATAAATTTCTGTATCTTTTTCCTTATTTCATCGTATTCTTCACGATTTTTAATTGAGTGGACAACGATCGGATCAGATAAAAATGCGAGGATTTCTTGCTGCTTGAAAAGGAGATACAAAAATTTCACGTACATAATGAACGTCATAAGTGAAAGCTGTGCTGAAAAAATATGTTCGCTTCCGTCTTTGCAAAGAAAAGAATTTGTGGCAAAGAATAAGGGGAACAAAGCACCGAAGAGAGTGTGGAACAATTTCTTGCCGATTTTCCAGAAATCAGATTCATTGTCACTTTGCCATATTCCACTCAAATAAAACAATTTTATAATTAGCTGATATGTTTGGTCAACTTTAATCTTAAACATTTTCTTTGATTTTGTTTTTATCGACTATAACAACCCACTCCCAAACTAATACTGGTTATTTGAATCCATTATAAACTTGTGTCGATCGATGTAAATACTTGAGTAAAATTTTAAGCATTGTGGAATGGAATTATGTGCAATTTAGTAATCAAGTAGTCTACTGTACATTACCATGCGCAGACCTTACTAGTTAGTCCATTCGGACGTTCTTACAATAGATTATCTTGTTAATTTGTAATCTGTGTGGTTATTACAACTGTTCTCGGAACATGGAAAACCAACATTTATAAGTTTGTTCCGAATTCACGCCGTAAGTGTGCCTAAAATTTGAATTTCAAGTGAACGATTCGATGAAAAAGTGAGCCGAAAAATACATTTCAACGCTTCCCTGTATGAAAATGACGCTGCGTTAGAAAGTCTTGCGTGAGACAATTTTTGAATTTCGACCTCACTTACGGCGTAAATAACTACGAATTTTCACTGGCCGAACAAACGCGATCTAATTCTCAGAGATTGTTTTTTTTATAAATATTGATGATGTAATTATAAATTTCACAACGCAGTCATTTTATCTTCTCCACTGAAACTTCGGATGATTTTGTTGTGAAAAACGTTGTGTTCACTAGTTAAGAAAAAAAGTTGGAAATTGTAGTTTCTCAGGTGAACAACTTCCCACTTTTCTTCCCTCGTTGAACGAATAACTATTCATAATAGCCATTAACTAAATGTTGTATTGCTTTGACTAGACCAAATTGTTGAAAAAATTGCTTTTATGCAACCAAGGGTGAACGAAACATGTTACCGTTACGATTCATGACGAAACGTTTTACCGTTTACAATCAAAGTGGACGAACAACCAGGAAAAACAATGCTGATTTCGGCGATGACCATGTGACACGACACAAACCGAAATGAGCAATCATTTCAATTGTACGAGCGCACATACACTTCTTCGTCACTTGTTAGAAACTCGTTTTTTGTTTTGTCGCTGTATCTCTCACATACAGCTTTTTTGGATCTCTCACATCCGACAATTTCTTGGAAATTTTAGTAACAATAAAAGAACAATAATTGTTCGTAATTGTTCATACATTCACAATTTTTATCATTTCGAATGAAAACATTTCTAATCATCTCAGAGTAAACGAGTTTGATTAAAAATCTACGAATTTAAGGCCGCTAGCGCAGTTAAACGGAGAGCTCTCCGTTTAGAAAACGGTTCATCCGTTTACTTGACATTTTGAGTGTTTGAGTGTTTTTCAATCAAATTTTATTTTCACTTAAAATGTTCTACAAAAATATGATTTGACACTGAAAAAGTATTTATTATCAAATTTAATTGATATTTTAATTGATTGAAACTATTATCAACATTTATTTAAAACATTTGAACAAAATAATTGATAAACAAAAAAAACAGACATTCCACTATGAACATGTTGTTGCAAGTTTTGGTAACATTTAGTGAACGAAAATGAACTTAAAAGGAAAAACATAGCTAACGCCGACCCGTACGAAACACCTATTCGTATCAAAAGCATTTAATGTGAAACTCTTCATTTCTCTTACTTCATTTTCTTCTCTGCTGAAAAACTATTCTCCCTTTAAAATCACTTACATTATCCACTCTTTGCCTTGTTATCATATACAACTAAATTGCCGGAGGCAATATAGACAGCCCCGTACGAAGACAAATTTCATAAATTCCTATTTAAACAGCTATATACCGCTATATTTAACTATATTTCACTATAAATAAACATTTCACAGATAAATATATGCTATTATATAGCTCTATATGCCTGTATATAGCTCAATATAGCTGTATATAGGTATATATAGATGTCCGTATATGGAATCCCTGAAACCCCACACACATAACAAATTATTTCCATGTTAACAGAAACTCTCTAAGTATCATTTTTCCCAAGATATTTCTATTTTACTAAAATCCAATATGGCCGCCGGCAGCCATTTTGTTAGGAGACCGGAAATAGTACCGACGCTTTACATTCGTTAATACCTTTCAAACAAAAAAAAATTCATGAAATTCGGTCAAAATTTACTCGAGATATTGACAAAATACTCCACGTTCACTGTACGGCCGAGTAGCCAGATAAGAGCTCACTCCAAGAGACCTAGCTCACGCTCCGTAGAACATAATTTCATAAACTTTTTTTTCCCTGATTGGTACGGTCAATACCTATCTAATAAAGCTAAAACGAACGAAATATGTTCAAATGTGGCCGACCTACAAGCAAAAACTGCTTGCCGCCCTGTGCCTGTTCCACACCAAGGGGTCTAACTCACGAGTTGGTCATCCGATTTCCATAAACTTTTTTTTGTCGATCGGTATTGTAAATACCTTTTATTTGACGTATCACTTACAAGTTTAACGTTTAAATGTCCGGAGATATCTTCGAAAAACCGTAAAGCACTTATTGGGCCACAGCTCGGGAGGGGTCGATCCAAAATCACTCATCTTCGAACTTAGCCTGTCTTTTGACATTACCAAACGGGAAAAAAAAGAATTTTCAAAATCGGATGCGTCTTACTCAAGTTATCGTGCAGACAGACAGACGGACAGACGGACAGACGGACATTTTTTTTTCTCGCGGATTTGGCATCTCTAGACAACCACAATAGGTTTCCCCTTACTCAGGGAGTCCAATTCGACGTGTTACAAACGTATGCGTAAACCTATAAGACCCCAGTACTTCGTACGGGTCTAAAAAGAAACTTCGAAAGTTCGAACTGTCAAGTAAACGGAGAGAAAATTGAATCGAGTTCAATTTTATTTTTCTAAACGAAGGCAAAACGGAGTGAAAACGGACGTAAAACGGAACACTTTTTAAGTGCGCTCGCACCTTAATTCAATGAAAGTAGATAAGTAGGTATGGCCAGTCCATACAAGTCGGAGCACATACGGATTTGCATGGCGCCACCTCAAACGAACTCATTTCTAGTGGAAATTTTCACTACAAATGAGTTCGTTTGAGGTGGCGCCATGCAAATCCATATGTGCTCCGGCTAGAACAAATTTGAACGTTTGGCCATACCTATCTATTTACTTTCATTGCCTTAATTCACGCCGTAAGTGCGGTCGAAATTCAAAATGGAAAGTGCGGAGGTCTTTCTAACGTAGAGTAATTTTCATACAATGGCAATGAAGCGTTGAAATGTATTTTCCGGTTCACTTTTTCATCGAATCGTTCCCTTAAAGTTCAAATTTTAGGCACAATTACGGCGTGAATTTGAGATAAATTTTTCAAAAGTCCAAATTTATGAAATTTTCACCGTTTTAGCAGTCGTTTTAGTGCGACAATGTAAATCTGAATTTCATTAAAAGAAAATTATTTGCCTTTTCAAGCAACTTTGTCAATTTCCCACAACTCCCTGGCCAAGCAATACAACAATTTTAAATAATAGCCTTGGGACAAATCTATATGGTTCATCATTGTACTGATGTTTGACATATGGGCCAAACAGTAACGTAAATATACCGATGTAATGTGTTATAAAGTTTTCATGCTTCGGGGTCGAAAGTGAGGGAATTTTAGAACTTTTCTCGTAATTTCGGCACTTTACTTTGCATGAAAAGTAGTATACGTATCTGTTGTGGATGGTTGTTTTAGGCACTTTCGCGAAATTGCCTAAAATATACCGTCCACAACAGATACGTAAGATTACCTACGAATCTGCCTTAAACGATTGACTTTAGGCACTTTCGCTTGTAACTCTCGAAATTGCTTAAAATAAATCGTCGAAGTTATGAAACTATAACTATTGTATGTATATACGTCAACTTTTAAATCTGAAAATTGCAATATCCCTAATTTGGTATAATTTTTGGTATAAATTGCTTCGAAAATCGTTTCTCTAAATGAAAATATTTAGTGCTGTGTGCAGCAATATGAAAATTCCGTTAATTTTTTGTGTTTTTTAACTTATACATTGTGTAGAAATTAGAGTGACATGTGTGATATACTTTTGTTATGTATACGTCGGGTTCCACACGACCCACAGCGCTTTCAAAGCTAATACATTAAGTATAGAGATGTATTGGCTCCCTCTGTGGTGGTTGTTAGCATCCGAAATTCAAATTTTCACCGGTTTCACTTGAAGTTTTTTATGATGTTGAACATGCTGTATGCACCATTGATTGTCTGTTCTCAATGAAATTAATTTTCGTCAAAAGTTGAAAGTTGAAACTTGCAGTGAATTGAAACTATTCATAATCTTCAGCATCAATCTAAATCTAGTTAGCAAATATATTCTATTAACATGCGAAAATTGCTGTGCGCAAACATTTATATTTAGTTATATGGCTAATGCGTACAATAAATATATAAATATGGGTCTGTTCCAAGGCCATATGAATTGTCAAATTACTGTCAAATTTCATACATAGAATGTCTCATCAATATTTGTATGAAAACCGATCTCTGTGGATGAAATCGTGTTCGTTCGGCTAATCAAAATTTGTGCTTACAGTTGCTTGGAACAAACCTATTAGCGCACGTATTTGACAGAATCATATTACGATCATGTGCAGTAGGATTCTGTGTGTTAGTTACAGGTTGATGTGGCTTTGCATAAAATTTATGAATACTTTCACTAACAGTAGATAAAATTTTGATGCTAACACGCTAGTAAATTGGGGTTTTGCACACACAATGTGTTGCCGAAACTCACATCCAGTGCGCAAAACAACCCCATTTACCAACTAGTCAGCAAAATAGCTAATACCTTCATAAAAGTTCCTAAGTTCATTGGATATATCAAGATCACTAGTTGTTGCGGCTGTTTTAACACTTCACCCATGATGAGAAAGTATTTTTTGCCTGATTCAGCTCGCTCGACCCAATTTGACTCAAATAAGCAGTAAGATAATCGGTTGCTCGCAACGGTAATTTCGTTTGCCAGGTATGTAACCAAAAAAATGTCAAAAATTCCATACAGCAACATGCTAGCATACATTTCTGTTTGAAGAATATTCTCCGTCGAAGCCTAAATTGAGATGAGAGAACATTTTGATAACTGTCGCTATTCCAGGATTAACTCACAAAGGCTAAGCAATAGGCTGAAGCACAAATACAAATGCTGCTGGTGGTGATTTGACCCAAAAATAATGCTGAGAAACAGGACCTGCATCGTTCAATTGTTCTGTTCTCGGATGAAATTCACAGTTTAATTGGAAATCGATTTTCGAATGTTGAATATCGTACTCTGCCAATTTACGGTGAGCTTTTATTAGAACAATTAAGTCCTCATCAAACATACTTCGTTGCGAAACTATCAAGTTCTTCTGGTTCTTGGATCTTGTCCCGTCAGTTTTCTTTCCCATTCCTAATTTTCTGAATTTATTTCCCAGCAATTCGTACTCGATGGAATAATTCAGCATGATGTACCAAACTAGTGGTGTAAATAAGTTCGCTATGACGTACAAGGGAGTTTGCAGTGACAAGAACATATACGCCAACCAATAGATGATTTCTGAATCGTTCCACGAAAAACTGATAAAATAAGGCAAAGTTTTGTCGGCGGAGAACATTGGCAACTTCCAAACAAGGAGCAAAGGAACAGTTGCAAATACTGCCACACAATATGGACGTACGAATCCAATAAATTTTTTTATCTTTTCGTTCATTCGGTCATATTCTTCATGATTTTCAATTGAATGAACAACCGTCTGATCAGATAAGAATGCGAGGATTTCTGGTTTCTTGTACAGAAGGTACAAAAATTTCACGTATATAACCGACGTTATAATTGCAACCAGCACTGAAAGAATGGATTCACTTCGATCGGTACATAGAAATGCATTTGATGCAAAGAATATCGGGAACAAAGCACTGAAAAAGGTGTAGGATAATTTCTTGCCGATTCTACGGAAATGCGACTCATCGTCACTTTGCCATATTCCCATTCGGCAAAATAGTTTCATAATTTGCTGGTATGTTTTGTCCACTTGAATCGTAAACATTTTCTAACAATTTCATTGTCGACCGTCTCACACCTCTGACAAATTGAAACTGATTGTATTGGCTGCTCTTGAATACATTTTAAAACTAAAAAGCATTGATCGATGTACATTACATAATCAATGTATAACGACCTTCATTATATACTAAACTGATCTCATCATAAGAATGTAATTTTGGTGGGCTTCGTTTGTTTCTTTCGTTTTATTTGTTCCACACGTATTCGGTATTCCACCACATAGAAGTAACGTTTGTCTTTACGTTTCTTCAATTCCACACGTACGTGTGAGTGAAACGACATTCTTTACGCTTCTTTGACGCATGTACAACGATGTGGAACAATTAAAACTGTAGAATGCTAAGCAATTACTAAATTTAATTGAGTTGAGTTTAGCGTCTGCGTATCGACGTCATACCTTTCCGTCATAAGATATTAAATTTAGATCAAACCTGAACGTGAAATTAGTAACAAAAAATAACAGGCCATGAAAAGCGCCCTTGTGTTAGAGACTCTGTTCTGTTAAATAGATCCACAATTTTACCCAAAAAAAGAAAGAAAGTTGCTCTATGTCGCGGTTTATCGACTGTCATAAAAGTTTCTCGGTTCATTGGAAATGTATCAAGATGACCGGTTTGGTTGTGGTTGCTTTAACACTATTAACTGCACTATTATTTGCTGTTTCATTTACTCTTACAAAATTTAATTTGCAGTATCCTCAAAAAACCAAGGTTTTGAAAGAACCAGGTTAAGACACCCACAAAAGCGGGTGACACCGAAATCAATAAACGCACTCAGTACAGATTGTGTGTGAAACCAACTTGAAGAAAATGTATTTTTGAAAAAATTCGGAATTTTGTTTTTGTTACGTTGCCTTTTTCATATAAACTTCGTAGCCGCTGAACTCAATTTGTGCCTTCGTGATCAACTCAGAGTTGTCTTAACCTGGTTCTTTCAGAACCTTGCAAAGAACTATTACAAAAATTGCACAATTGAGTTCCAAACAACCCGATGGAGAAGTGTCATTTGCCAAATGAAGACGGACATTTTGTTTACATCTTTACTGAATATCCCGATTCTTTCACATGTAAATTTTCGCAATTTCGACTTTGTCGCACTTTTTCTCCGTCCAATATGAAAAATACTATTCGTACCACGGACTAAAAGTCTTTTTTAGCGTATTCGATTCCAGACCTCGCCTTAGGCTCTCACACACTAAAAAAGACTTTTAGTCCTAGGTACGAAATGTACTTTTGTTTGGAACTTAATTAGCATTTCCATATTAAAGTACGACTAAAATAGATCACACACATTTTGGATGAAATTGTTATCGTCACTGCCTTCAAGTTGGTCTTTTGAGATACGAAATTTAAAAATCAAAATCATTTGTTCGGAAATTAAATTTTCGATCATATTGTCCATGAAAATATGGTTCGATGAAGTGACAGTATAGTGATCGACTTGCTGACAGCGTCAATCATTAAGAGTCCTGTGATATAGTGCTCAAATCAATAATCTATGGTTTTATTTAATTTTACCAAGGTAAACATAGTGCGGAGGTAATGTCATTCAGCCGCGGTGTTGCACATAAGTTCTGTGCCACTGACATCTTTTTTTTAATAATTAACTGTGATTTACTTGTTTTACAAAATATTTTTGCTATCCCTCAACAGATGGCCCGAGTTTCTAATCCATTTTTTGTTTTTAACGAAGGAAGTAGATGGCGTTTGTATCGAACTTTTGTGCCATCGCATTTCTCATTTGGTTATATATGGCAATTACCTCCACGCTATATTTACCTTGAAGTTTACGTTTTAAAAAGTTTTCGTTTGTTTGCATTTATCAAAAAAATTGGTATGGAATACAGTCGGAGAAATACAGATTTCGGGATTTTAAGAAACATCATCGTTTTTTAGTATTTTCTCATTTTGCATGTTATTTCAAATGGCAATGGGGGGAATTAGAGATTAGATTATATCTAAAAATCCCGAAATGTACATTTCTCCGACTGTACCTTTTTTTGTTCCGCGGAAACTGAACTTTACATATTTTTTGTAACAACATCACCGTTTTCAAATATCTTAAATTCAGAGAAAAAAAAAACATTCAAAAATCCAAATGTGGAAACTTTAAAATGAACCCTATACAATTGAATTTAATGACAGTATAAAGCAATTATTTTAAATTTTATTTTTTGTAATTGGAAACTATTTATTATTTTTACCATACAATTTTACCAACAAACTTTATCTGACTTCAATTATTCCCAATAAATTGACACTTATCGACGGTTATTTTATTTGTAAGGTTCAGGAACGAAAATTTTTTAATTGAAGTTTCTCAGTTAATTTCAGGTACTTCACTTGAAAAATATGACATTTTATTGAAGTAATTGTTTTATATGTTAAGGCGAGAAGAAAAGCTTGTGAAAAATGACTGAAAAATCAACAATCTGCAGAATGATAGAAAAATTACGGCGCAAAGTTTAAAATTCTAGAAAATTCACGAAAATTTGTGAAAATTCAAGAAATTTGTGAAAGTTCATGAAATTTGTGAAACTTAATGGACTAGTACTTTCTATGGAACAATTTCTGACCATTTGTCAGTTTTCGAGTTGATCTTTCATAGTCACCCCAAAATAGGTCATTTTCGGTTATACCTCACAGTCAATCAAAACCTCAGATCTTGAGGTATAACAGAAAATGACCCATTCTGGCGTGACTATTTACGACCCATTTGGAAATCTCTAAAATCTTGAGTTGAAAATTATGGAAATAATGATTCTGATAGATGTTGCAATTTTCCAAAACACAAGTTTTTGCTTTTCAATTTTATTTTTGATATCGTGTGCGTTTTACACGTTGTTGCGTGACATTAGGAAGACCTCGCTTTTTCAACGAACGTCGTGAGTTGTGGTCCATGTGAGCATGAAGAAGATCAGCGTCATGTCGATTTCAATTCCACTTGCCGATGCCGAATGTTCATTCTGATTTTCGCCGTTGTTTAATTCAGATGAAGCTTCATTGTTTGGTTCTCCAGCGCCAGTCGGAAGCTTACTAACGTGCGGGCATGATACTCTGACGTTTGATTGAATAAAACACAGTTAAATCCGCTGTCAAGAAGCGAGCATCTTTTATTTTAAACCGACAAAGAATAAGCAGTTTAATAATTTCACTTAACACGTTATAGTTAGGTCCAACATCTCTCGTTTAGTAATAAATAAAACGATAATTTATGAGCTCAAAACTTCATTCCGACAGGTGTGTCCTATTTGGGTGTTTGATAAAATAATCTATGGTGAATACTAATGTGCACTATGTGCACTATGGCTGTGTATTAATGATTGCTGGACAACGTGATCTCTTTAGTCAGAGCAAGGGCATTTTTATTCTTTGAAATTTTTTGAAATGTTGAACAAGCTGTAAGACGATTTCAAAATCTGCAATAAAAATGCTACATTGACTAAACCGACAGTCCAAAAGAGCAGTGCCTACCCTAGTAAATGTTTCCAAAGTCAACGGATACAATTTGCCGATTAACATCACTTCCGATCGCTTCAAATATTCACCAAAAATGATTATGCAAGTCTTGGTTGAATGCGGTTGCCCGATCCATTCCGATTCAAACAAACTGTATGTGAGGCAACTGCTTGACAAGGTAATCTCATTCCCGAAGTACGTTATCATAAACAATTCAGCAGTGTTGTAAAAAAGCGTATAGACGTGAACTATACGTTCCAGAGAGTTGTTACTTATATCCTGGAAATTATTCGAAAATTTTAATGACTTCAAGGTTGTTCGGATTGGTGTTGATCATACGAATGCCAAGCAATAAATGGAACCGCAAATACAGAGGCCACTGGTGGCGAATTGCAATAAAAAAAGTTTTGACAAAAATGATTCCAGTTCGTCGATCAATCTTTAAAAAATGAAAAAAATTTCAACAACCGACAGATAATATCTGGTGCACATCAACACACCTCCTCAAATCTAGGTGAGCTTCGATCGACGCCACTAAGTCTTGATAAAAAATGGCCTGGTTTTCTTTTTCCGTCATTTTTGCCTTACCTGTGATTCGTCCCATATTACAAATTTCCATTCCTACAACTTTATATCTTATGGCACAATGCAGCAATAAATACCAAATAAGAATGGAAAATAATATTGCAGGGAGTGTGATAAGCGCACCGATGACAAAGAAACTGTGCGCCATCCAAAACCCAATTTCACTTTTTTTCCAATCCAATGGAAACGCAATGTCTACAATAAGTAACCTTTCTTTTCCAAAAAATGGGAAACCTGAACATCCCACTGCACCAGCGATGGTAGCACATATGAACACAATCACAAATTTGACGAATTTTTCCACTTTGACATTGCAAAATGCGAATTCTTTGTCATTTTGAATTGAGAAAACGCAAATTCGATTAAGCAACGCCATAATTTGCTTCTGTTTCCAAAGCAACATCCACACTTTAATATTCAGAACTGTGGAAATAATTGTTGCTTCCGCTAGAAAAATACTATCGTCTACGGTTTCTCCTGTAATTGATCCAATCAACAATGAACTGACAAAAAACAGGTGATAGATATAATAGAATGACTTCAATCTAAGTCGACTGGCTGTTGGCCTGTCTCCTCCATGCCAATAACCGATACGATGATAGAAAGAAACCATTTGATCGATTACTTTATGAACTCGGATGGAATACATCCTTGAATTTATAAACGTCGTGTATTCAGTAGTAAACGGTTGATGGAATATTGAAAGCGCTCATTCGTTTCCTTTTAGTGCAACACCAATAAATTCAACTTCTATTGGTAAATTAGAATAAATAATACATAGATCAACCGCAGTCATAGGTGCCATTCACAAGTAACATACTCTCTTTGGGGGGGAGCGAAAAATCAAAGTCCAACCATTTTTCAGATGTAACTGTAAACACGAATTTTGACTGGCCGAACGAACCCGATTTCATCCATAGAGATCGGTTTTCATATAAATATTATTGAGGTTATGTCTCTATGGATGAAATTTGACAGTAATTTGGCAATTCGTATGGCCTTGGAACAGACCTTTTAAAATCAGAATTCTGAAATTTTTTTATTACCTAACCTGACGAGATTTGAACTCGCGACCTCCAGCACACCAGCCGAGAATCTTCACACTGATCTATTGCGTTCTTAATATTGTTGTAGTTTATTTTGAGCCGTTGTTACGGAGAAAAATAACCCGAGATTTGAAATCTTGCAAATAAATCGGTTTTATAATGAAACAAAAACGTAGATCGTGTGTTATGTGAGGTAAAAAATCAATGATCCCTACAAATTTATTCTGGATACGATTGGGTGTGTTTTTAATTTTTAGTGAAATAATCGGTCAATTCAAATGATTCAAAATGAGCAAACGGTTGACGTGAAGTCATTTTTTCATGTTAATCCCGAAAATCCACGGAAGAGTAGAGTATACCTAAACTCTAGCTGAGGATTACAATGTTATCCCAGAAAGATTACTTACTGGATGTAATCCCTCTCGGGCCAACAATTTTAATTTGATTTGATTCTGTGAACATACACAGGATTGGGGGCTCTGAAATTTTCGATTTTTCGCGGATGTATGTACTTTGTGAATGGCCCCATAGTACCATCATGATGGGTACGTTATGTTGCCAAATTAATTATTCAACATTGTTACTTATTTAGGCTGCAGCTGAGGTATGTAAAGGTAAATTCTCTACTTATTATGTTAATGTTTTTTCAAGGCCAGATTTTAGAAAATTGTTTTATCGCATTCGGTGTATGTGGATTGTACCATATATGCAAATTACAAATTTACCCCAGAGTACTAACGTTTTAGCAAGCAAAATTACATAAGGCTGTAAGTAAGAGACTCATACTAATACTCGCACAAGCGCAGCCTTATAGCAGTAATGTACTATTATGTACCTATTGCCAGACTGTTGTTTTGGCGTGTAGGCTGTCGAGAACAGATATATCGAGATAAGTAAAAACTCCCTAGAGAGATAGCTCGAGATTATCGTTCTAGACAGATAATAGTACATTACTGCTATAAGGCTATTAGAGGTGTGCGCCGGTAACTTTTCCTTCGATCCGCGTAACCGTCGGCGTTGAGTCTAGATGGCTACCCAGAGCGATGAGCTCTTAAGAGGAAAATAGGTAATAGACCAAACAATCAGATTCCTCAGTTTAAATAAGTCGGCGTGAAGAAAATTTAAGGGCTATAGCGATTACGCCGACAATTTTTTGACTTTTTACGGAAACGCTTAAAAATTGTCGGCGTAATTGCTATAGCCCTCAAATTTTCTTCACGCCGACTTATTTAAACTGAGGAATCTGATTCTTTGGTCTATTACCTAATTTCCTCTGAAGAGCTCATTGCTCTAGGTAGTTATTTAGTACAAACGCCGACGGTTACGCCGATCAAAGGAAAAGTGACCGGCGCACACCTCTAAAGGCTATATAAGTATATAAGAGACGTGTAAGTATTAGTACGAGTCTCTTATATACAGCCTTATATCTGTGAGGTATTTTATCGCAGAAGACATACATCTCTTTTTCTAGTGAAAACATTTTGCTTGCAAAATCTTTAGCACTCTAGGGTAAATTTGTTTACTCTTATGTACGTCGTGTATATAGCGGACAATACACACACACCGTATGCGATAATAATTATAATTAATAAAAAAGCTGGCGTCCTCAATTATGTATTAGGAGGTTTAACGAAAACGTTACTCTGCTGTACATAACACGAACGAGCGTTAGCGATAATGTAGCAAAAACGACCTGCCGAAATTGGACGCATTTTGAAGTGGACTTTTCGATATGTACTTAAACAGGTATTGGTCCCTAGAGGCCAAAAATATTTTTTTGAAAATTCTTCAATTTTTGTATGGCTAGCGAGAAAACTTGTCTAATTACTATCAAAAAGTCCACTTCAAAATGCGTCCGATTTCGGCAGGTCATTTTTCAAAAGAATCCCTCTCAAGATTTTTTAATAAAAATGTTACGCACATTGCTTTGCAATGTTACAAGGTTACTTATAATTTCCAACATATAAGTTGACTTATAATTTAAACGTCATTTGCGCAAACAAACTAATACAAAGCACACAATGCGAAACTGTCACCGTTTTCGGCACCGACATATGAAAAATTCTAAACTAAGCAAATGAATGAATAATAATATATTTTGAACCAAATTTTCTTCAACTAACATTTGTAGTGTAGGTAATAGGTGTATATTGCGAAGTATACGGCCTCGTACGGTATCTTATTAATTTGCTACCATCTCCGTTGGTTCTACTGAAAGCTTTTTAAGATGTTGAACATGCTGTACGCACCATTGATTATCTGTTCGCCATAAAGCAATTTATTTAGAATCCAAAATCAAATTCAAAGACTTTCACTGACCGTCAGAAAAGTTTCCAAGTTCATAGGATATATCAAGACGACCAGTTTTTGCGGTTCCTTCAACACTTCGCCCATGATGAGAACATGTTTCTGGTTGGATTTTTTTATCGGTTGGAGTCGGCGTTACGTGTAATTCAAAAGATTTGTTGTTTTTCTATGTTAAATCGCTATATTTCGATCCGCGTTTGGATCATCATCAGGCTTTCTTCTATACAATAATATCACATTTACGTCGGTTGAGCTATGCTCTTCATGCGCTTTTGGTTTAAATTTAAAAAACTAACTGGACTTGGATTACAATTAAATAAATAAATTAGGATAAATAGATAAATTAGCTTAAACATTGCTCTATGAGCTTATCACAGGATTTTCAAAACACTTGTTTATCGGAGTCATTTCAGCTGTTCCAGCTGTTTCAGCTGAAATTTATCTATTTATCCTAATTTATTTATTTAATTGTAATCCAAGTCCAGTTAGTTTTTTAAATTTAAACCAAAAGCGCATGAAGAGCATAGCTCAACCGACGTAAATGTGATATTATTGTATAGAAGAAAGCCTGATGATGATCCAAACGCGGATCGAAATATAGCGATTTAACATAGAAAAACAACAAATCTTTTGAATTACACGTAACGCCGACTCCAACCGATAAAAAAATCCAACCATTTTGCACCCACGGCGAATAAACAAAACAAAACAGAGAACATGTTTCTTACACGATTCTGTCTGGTCAATCCAATTTGACTCAAATAAGCAGTAAGATAGTCGATCACTTGCAACGGTAATGTCGTTTGCCAGATACATATCCAAAAAAATATCAAAAGTTACACACAGCAGTACAACAACATGAAATTCTGTTTGCACAATGTCTTGATTCGAAGCCTAAATTGAGTCGAGACTATGAACAATATCATCACTTCCGGTACTTCAGTGGTACTCACGAAGGCTAAGTTGTAAATTGAGGCACAGATAGCAATGCCACTGGTTGTGATTTGTCCCAAAAATAATGGTGAGAAACAGGATCTGAATCGTTCGATTGTTCTGTTTTTTTTTTAATAGTAAAAATTAATTGAAATTGACTTTCGAATGTGCGACAAGTAATACTCGGTTAACGTGCGGTTTGCTTTGACCAAAACAATTAAGTCTTCAGCAAACCTGCTTCGTTGAGACAGTCGTAAATCGTTCTGTTTCACAGCAGTTTTCTTTCCCACTCCTAATTTTCTCAATTTATTTCCCAACAATTCGTACTCAATAGAGTAATTAAGCATCATGTACCAAATTAGGGGCGTAAATAAATAAGCTACGACGTACAAGAGCGTTGACAATGACACAAACAAGTACGCCAACCAAAAAACGATTTCTGAATCGTTCCAAGATAAACTGATAAAAACCGGCAAACCTCCATCGGAGGAGAATATTGGTAGCTTAGAAACAATGAGCAAAGGAGCAGTTATAAAGAAGGCCGAACAATATGGACGTACGAAGCTTATAAATTTGTCTATCTTTTTGCTTGCTTGCTCATATTCGTCACGATTTTCAATTGAGTGAACAACGGTCTGATCGTATAAAAAAGCGAGGATTTCCGGTTTCTTGAACAGAAGATACAA
The DNA here is from genome assembly GCF_014529535.1 of Bradysia coprophila. NCBI lineage: Eukaryota > Metazoa > Arthropoda > Insecta > Diptera > Sciaridae > Bradysia > Bradysia coprophila. Next base: position 1,152,363 of record NC_050735.1, on the reverse strand, counting down.
AAATTTCATGTATATAACCGAGTTTATAATGGCCGCCTCTGCAGAAAAGATAGATTCATTTCGATCGTTACAAAGATGAGCATTAGCTCCAAAAAAAATTGGTAACAAAGCACCGAAAAAAGTGTAGAATAATCTCTTGCCGATTCTGCGGTATTCGGATTCATCGTCCAATTGCCAAATTCCAAGATGGTAAAATATTTTTATAATTCGTTGATATGTTTCGTCAGCCGGAATCGTAAACATTTTCTTAGAATTTTATTGTCGTCCGTTAGAACCGACTACCAAACTGGAACTGGTTAAATATATGCACTAGTATCCATTATAAAACTAGTGGTGATCGATGTGCTTATAAATCGTTGTACATGTACAAGTGCACATGCACAAACTATTAATCTAATGAAAGTAGATGACTAGGTATGGCCGGTTTGAAGCAGTATGGTGTATTTCCGAACATAAACCAACATATACAACGGCCGACTCATATCTTAAACGTACACATAATTTCAGTATAATACTAAGAGTATGAGGGAGTTTGCACAACCTCCAAGACTTTGATGTTCTACTTGATGGCAAATGGTCATCCCCATCATATAGCTTCGTTGTGTACATTTATGGACCGAATCTCGCCGTAGATGCACTAAGTGTTGACTGTGTCTTTGATTGGTTTTGAATTCGTCTGAACAAATCGGTTAATTCAATACAGTTCACATCATTTTCAGCAACACTGTTTAAGAAAAAATCTTCTACGAAAAAGATGATAATAGACTGTTTAAAGAGCGCACTGCAGCGGTAGTAGTATTGCATGAGTGTAGTGGTAAACGGAACAGTTAAAACTTGCTGGAGGTATAGGTTTGTTCCAAGTAACTGTAAACACGAACATTGACAACCCGAACAACGACAATTTCATCCACAGCAACGTCGCTCACGTGATATTTCATACAAATCGAGCAATGTCGTCTACGCGATTTACACAGAAATATTATTGAGATTATGGTTCTGTGGGTGAAATTTGACAGTTCATATGGCCTTGGAACAAACCTATATAGGTTTGTTCCAAGGCTGTATGAATTGTCGATCCATAGAACCATAACCTCAAAAATATTTGTGTGTAAATCTCGTAGGCGACGTTGCCATATTTGTATGAAACATCACGTAGGCGATGTTGCTATGGATCAAATCATCGTGGTTCGGGTTGTCAAAGTTCGTGTTTACAGCTATTTGGAACAAACCTATTTGTCAAATCAAAACAAAAGAAAATTGAAATCGACAACGGAATGTTTACAGCATTCTTTTGTTTCATTTCGACAGCTACACCTCCAGCGCAAACTGACCCAAAGAGATCTCAACTAAAAAACTGGTCTTCCTCTCGATTTAAACAGTCTATAAGACATTGTCATAATTCAAGCTCGTGTGGTCTATACCAAGGTTCTGAAAGAACAGGTTAAGACAACTCTGAGTTGATCACGAAGGCGGTGACACACAATTGCGTCAACGGCTGCGAAGTTTATATGCAAAATGGAACTCAACAAAAACAAAATTCTGAATTTTCGAGAAAAATATTTTCTTCAAGTTGATTTCTCACACTATCTTTTTATAAAATTTGGTGTCACCCGCCTTCGTGGTTGTCTTAACCTGTTCTTTCAGAACTTTGGTCTATACAACGTTAAAAGAGCGAAAAACAATGGGAACCAAAAAAATATTTTTTTTAAGTTGATTTCTCACACTATCTGCAATGAGTGCGTTTATAAAATTGGGCGTCACCCGCCTCCGTTGTTGTCTTAATCTGTTCTGTCAGAACCTTGGGAAAAAACAATTAATTTAACTGAGCTCGATGGGTGATACGTCAAAATTTCTACTCTTTTATAACACTATATAGTACACTCGCTAAAAGAAACCCTTGATATGTAACAATGTAAAGTGAACTCGAACTCTAAAAACTGTGTACTGTGCGGGTTAGAGGCTAGTACATTCCTAAAACCATTACATGGAAAACCCTCGAAAAAAGAGAGTTTACAACAGGTTTGCAAATTTTTCTTCGTTTTTCTCGTATAAACTAGTTAACTAGAAAAGATTTTGCATTTTATAAATCCTTAAGCAAAGATTTTCTATTTAATCACAAATTTTCTGATAATCTCTAATCCCTGTAAAGTTGTCGTTAATTTGAAAATGTCTTTTTTCGGCGGAAATGCATTTATTTGAATGTGTGTGCACTTCCGCCGAAATAAATAATTTATTTTTGTGCTCAGTGAGATAAGTAGGATAGGCTTTGAAACACCATAATTAGTTAAAGCAACTTGGCATAACCTATTTACGCTGAAATAATAAAATTATTCAACAATTTTCGAAATGGAAGAGTACTTTCAGTTGGAACATGCTGAAATTTATGATTTTGATTATTTAACATGCTCTAGATTAAACTTCGATTCCTTTACTTCCTTACGTTACAGAGTGTACAAAACTTAATCACCACTTAATAAGTTTCACCTGCAACTACGCGAAAATTTCCCAAAGAAAATGTGCATTAACGTGACGAACGAAAATTACGTTCCAATTGGATCTCTTTGAATAATTGAATAGCATTAAAAGGTGGAATAGCTACACTGGACAATTACTTAGATAATTGAATTTGCTTAAACGTTGCATTTGAACTGTTTTATCGTTTGATCATTCTATTGAATAATTAGAGATTAAATTGACTCGGAACAGTTAATGGTTTCGTAAATAATTGAAGCTGAAGACGTGCAACGAAAATGACACAAAGTAAATTTTATCAGAAGTTTGATTAAAGTTCGAAAATTTGTTAAATTAGAATTTTTAAATATTTGTGATTATTCGAACTACACCGTACCATTAATTCTAAGCGACATTATGTTTATTTATTTTATTTATTTTCGTTTAAAGACCAAATAACAGGCCAGAGCCCAATAACAATTCAGTCTATTACAAAAAACAAACAATAGAAAAAATCTACAATCATTGATTAGAAAAAAAAATTTAAAAGTTAAAAGAAAAAAAAACACAATCCGTACATAAAAAATTATTGAAATAATGAGACTAAATGTAGCCTATATCGTACTTGCTTAAGAGTCATATCGCCAAGACTTCAGGCGATTGTGGAACAAGCTGTCTCCGATTTTAATGAGTCTTTCAATTCTAGCAAACACGTATCTTTCACTTTTTCGAAAAGAAATTTATTTGAGTGAAAAGTATTGAAAAGTATCGAAAACAGTTTTTCGGCAATAGCTCACGAAAAACTTATTTTAAAATATTGTAATGTTGTACGAATGTCGGTCTTGGAAAGGCCGACAGGTAGAGTATACGCACTGCTTGGTGCGAGTAGATCCACGAGAGTTATGCCTAAAAAAAAGCTAAAGTTCGGAGAGTCCGCCTTCATTGCAGCATCGGCGATCCACGGAACTGAGCATCGCAGGTGTTGCAGCTGGCCTTACAAACTATCGTTCCACATATAAATGAACCCAGTACTTTTGTGCTGCAAGCCTACAGAAAAAAAGAAAAAAAAGTTGTGCCAAAATGTAGATTTTTTTCTTCCTTCTGATGCTGTACAGCTGGAACAGCATCTGGAACGTTACTACGGCAGACATTTTTTATCGTCTACTATTCTTTTACCTTATCAATAGAAAAACGCTTCGCTATGTCGCGAATATATGTCGTTACAACAACAGATCTAGTGTTAGTAATATCAAGAGCAAAATTATTAAATTTTCTTCGGAGGATTTTAGTCAAATAAAGTGTTAGCGTAAAGCACATGACCTCAGAAGTTCGGAACAGTAATTAGTTTTTCAATTGGACCAATATTTGCAACGTGATAGGAGTTTGGAAAAACGATAATGATCAAACGGAAAATCAACTTTTCCTGCCCCGTTCCAGCAAAATACTATTGTGGATCGTTGTTTTGTTAGATACGCCTGAACATACCTTTTTCATACAAAGAAAAAGAACCTCACCAAAATCGAACTTGTATGGCGTGATAAATTTTTCGAAGGGATGGCCATGGTCATGGTACGAGCATTAGCTCAGTTTGACTCTCAACTTCATACCAAGCAACGCCTTTCAAGCATGACTAGTACTCTACACAACTGTAAAAATATTTTCATGTAAAATTGGGTACTTTCTGCAGCTGACCACTATAATTACTTTTGCTTAAAGTGCGTTGTACAAGATCATGGTACAGTGATTTTTTCCTCGGAATTTTTCGTATGAGAAATTGTGTGTCGCTCTGCGTGAACGCCAGACTTATTTATTATTAATTAGCTTAGAGCCCTGTACCACTTTCTGCAATTTCAACTGGTGCACTGAGAATCAGGACACCTAGGAAAATCTATTGGAACTGTAATCGGTCGAGGTAGTAATTTTAATAATTCAAAATATTCGTTCGTCTAGAAGACTCGGCCGGTTTAAAAATGACGATTTTCACAATTTTCAATGCACATTTTTTGGGAAACATTTTGCTTGCTTGTTGCTTCTACAACACTAAACACTAAATTTTTACTTTAGACTATCCAAAATAAGTGTCTAAAGCTCACATTACATATATGGACTATGGACTCCCTAGTACATACTCTACGTATGATCTAAGATCTACATAGAATTGCAGACATACTGAAAATTCAAGATCAAATTGAGATGGTGTTTCAGAGTCTCTCCTCGTAGCTAAAAGATTGGCATTTAATTTTCGTTTAGTTTCTAGCAAATTACAAAACTTTTTTTTTAATTGCCGTCAACCCAAGCGTTGTATGAAGTTTATTATCTTTTTTCGTATGCAATTCGTATGCAGTTGGAGGTCCAAACTGATTTTTAGACCCGTACGAAGTACTGGGGTCTTATAGGTTTACGCATACGTTTGTAACACGTCGAATTGGACTCCCTGAGTAAGGGGAAACCTATTGTGGTTGTCTAGAGATGCCAAATCCGCGGAAAAAAAAATGTCCGTCTGTCCGTCTGTCCGTCCGTGCGTCTGTCCGTCTGTCCGTCTGTCCGTCTGTCCGTCTGTCCGTCTGTCTGTCTGCACGATAACTTGAGTAAAACGCATCCGATTTTGAAAATTCTTTTTTTTCCCGTTTGGTAATGTCAAAAGACAGGCTAAGTTCGAAGATGAGTGATTTTGGATCGACCCCTCCCGAGCTGTGGCCCAATAAGTGCTTTACGGTTTTTCGAAGATATCTCCGGACATTTAAACGTTAAACTTGTAAGTGATACGTCAAATAAAAGGTATTTACAATACCGATCGACAAAAAAAAAGTTTATGGAAATCGGATGACCGACTCGTGAGTTAGACCCCTTGGTGTGGAACAGGCACAGGGCGGCAAGCAGTTTTTGCTTGTAGGTCGGCCACATTTGAACATATTTCGTCTGTTTTAGCTTTATTAGATAGGTATTGACCGTTCCAATCAGGGAAAAAAATTTTATGAAATTATGTTCTCCGGAGCGTGAACTAGGTCTCTTGGAGTGAGCTCTTATCTGGCTACTCGGAAGTACAGTGAACGTGGTGTATTTTGACAATATATCGAGTAAATTTTGACCGAATTTCATGAATTTTTTTTTGTTTGAAAGGTATTAACGAATGTAAAGCGTCGGTACTATTTCCGGTCTCCTAACAAAATGGCTGCCGGCGGCCATATTGGATTTTAGTAAAATAGAAATATCTTGGGAAAAATGATACTTAGAGAGTTTCTGTTAACATGGAAATAATTTGTTATGTGTGTGGGGTTTCAGGGATTCCATATACGGACATCTATATATACCTATATACAGCTATATTGAGCTATATACAGGCATATAGAGCTATATAATAGCATATATTTATCTGTGAAATGTTTATTTATAGTGAAATATAGTTAAATATAGCGGTATATAGCTGTTTAAATAGGAATTTATGAAATTTGTCTTCGTACGGGGCTGTCTATATTGCCTCCGGCAATTTAGTTGTATATGATAACAAGGCAAAGAGTGGATAATGTAAGTGATTTTAACGGGAGAATAGTTTTTCAGCAGAGAAGAAAATGAAGTAAGAGAAATGAAGAGTTTCACATTAAAGGCTTTTGATACGAATAGGTGTTTCGTACGGGTCGGCGTTAGCTATGTTTTTGTTCACTTCTAATGACAAAGGCGTGAAAATTGCACCATCGATAAAGATTGAAATTCTGAAAATTTTTGGATTCCGTGCCCAAAATTTCCTCCCCAACTGCTCCGCTGACCACCCTGACCGAAGAGGTAACTTTGATGAATTTCTGTGAGGCCACATAGGCAAATATGGGAATGGGACTCAAATGAAAGCTGAAGGTTTAAAGTTTTTTTAGTGGAAAAAAATTTCCCAACTTGTCCGTTCTTCCCACAGATTTTCAGATTTTCCGAAAAATTGAAATTTTAAATTTAAGGTTAAAGTTAACAGATTTTTAAACTTTGTTCGAAAAGTTTTTTTTCTTTTTATTATTGTTTTCTGTCGAAATTCCAGACTTTTTCCCATACAAACCATATTTCGAATTTCGCACATGGAGCAACCATGTTGAATTTTCATCGAAAATTTTGACCCTTTTGCATGGCAATTTTTTCCTAAATTTTTTTTTTTAGATTTTCTACATCGAAAACTTTGAAGGGGGGCCAAAAAATGTTCAGAATTTCAATCTTTATCGATGGTGCAATTTTCACGCCTTTGTCATCAAATGCACAATAAAATGACCTTTTGTATTAATATGGACCTTCACTATAAAGCAAGACTTTTGTTTGCTAAACACTAGTCCACGAGTCTTCAATAAACAAACGCTAGAGATAAACGTTTAATACTAAATAAACTTTTGTATAGTGTGTCTAAACAATCATCTGCACAAGTTTCATTGAAAGTTAATTTTGATGTTGAGCATGCCGTACGCTCCACTGATTATCTGTTCATGATGACGAAATTTTTTAATTAAAAAAAGTTAAATTTAAAGTCAAAGCTTTTCGCTCACCCTCATGAATGTTTCCAAGTTCATTGGATACATCAAAGTGACCAGCTGCTGTGGCTGCTTCAACACTTCGCATGTGATGAGAATATATTTTTTACATGATTCAGTTCGTTCAATCCAATGTGACTCAAACAAGCAGTAAGATAGACGGCCACTTGCAGCTGTGATGTCGTTTGCCAGGTACATAACCAATAAAATATCAAAAATTCCATAGAACAGTATAATGACAAACATTTCTGTCTGGGCGATATTTTCCTTCGATGCCTGAATTGAAATGAGGCTACGAGTTGAACAGTTTTAGTACTATCAGGATTTCGGCTGTACTTACAAAAGCCAAGTTGTAAATTGAAGTACAAATACAGATGCTGCTGGTGGTGATTTGACCCAAAAACAATGTCGAGAAACAAGATATGAATCGATCGATTCTTCTGTTTCGGAATGGAATCAACAGTTTAATTGGAAATCTATTTGAAATTACAAAAGGTCGTACTCGATCAAGTTGCGATGAGATTTTATCAAAACAATCAAATCTTCAACGAACATACTTCGTTGTGACATTCTCAAGTTTTTCTGTTTAGTGACTATTCCGACAATCTTCTTTCCAACTCCCAATTTCCTCAATTTATTTCCCAACAACTCGTATTCAATGCAGTAATTCAGCATTATGTACCAAATGAGCGGCGTAATTAAGTTAGCTGTGATGTACAAGATAGTTGACAATGACATGAACGAATAGGCCAACCAATAAACAATTTCTGAATCGTTCCACGATAAACTGATGGAAATAGGCAATTCTTTGTCGTCGGAGAATATTGGCATTACTATGAGTAAAGGAGCAGTGATGAAGAAAGCCCAACAGTACAGACGTATAAATCGCATGAAATTTTCTATTTTTCTGTTCATTCGCTCATATTCTTCACGATTTTTAATTGAGTGAACAACGGTCTGATCGAATAAAAATGCGAGAGTCTCTGGTTTCTTGAACAGAAGGTACAAAAATTTCACGTATACTACTGAAGCTATAATTGTTTCCTGCACTGAAAAAATGGATTCATTTCGATCGATACATAGAAATGCATTAGATGCAAAAAACATTGGGAACAAAGCACCGAAAAAAGTGTAAAAGAATTTCGTGCCAGTTTGACGGAAATTAGATTCTTCGTCACGCTGCCATATTCCACTCAGGTAAAATAGTTTTATAATTTGCTGAAACGTTTTGTCCACTTGAATCGTAAACATTTTCATTTTTACTATCGACTGTTGCAACCTGCCAAGGTTATACTGCTGGTTGTATACAACATGCACACAAATCCATCTTAAAACTAGTGGTGATCGATGTGCAACTAAATCGATGTGCATGTAAATCGATGTACAGCATACAACGAATCATTGTAGATCGATCAATTTTAATATAAAACGGCAAAATTTCACCATCAAAATTCAAATTTGAAATATAAAAAGCGCGTATTAACAAGGCTTTGAATAGTAGCCTGACCTGACCTTAGGCAATCGGAAAGTTGAAATGTGTAGGTTGAGAGTTAGATGGTTTTTTAAAGCGAAATGAAACCTGGTTCGTAAATGGATTCAATGACTGGGATGGTAATACACGGAGAGAAATCTTACGTTTATGATAAACGGTTTATCACAACGTAATTTAGGGAAAAGAGACAAAGTCTTTTGTGAAAAAAGTTTTACCTTTGTACGACATAGTGCAGAGCATAAGTGCAGAATAAAAATGAAAATCACTCTACGGAAATAAAAATGGCCGTCATGTAAAAATCAATGTTGCACAGAAACCAAATAATCGTAAACGACGCGACGCATGAACATTCTAGTTCAATTTTGAGTGTCGACTCAAGGCTACGTAAAATAATTTAGTGTTGCAAAAAAAGCAAAATGAGCGGATCCGAGACCGAAGACGACTTTTTCGATATTGAGATGGAGGTTGAGATAGTAATTCGGAACCTTTTACCTAAAAAATCAGCACCAATTTACGAAAAAGCGTACAAAAATTTTAAAGACTGGTGTCTGTCGAATAACACACCGTCTGTGGTCGATGAAAAAACGTTTTTAGTGTATTTTTCGAAGAAATTGGGAGCGTTAAAATCGTCCACTGCATGGTCAACGTATTCAATGCTGCGTGGAACATTATGTCGACGGTGCACGAGTGAATTCGGCGATTGCAGTTCCACCAGTCAATTCGGATATTACAGTTCCTCCGGTCAGTTCGGTACATGCAATTGCTCCATTCAATTCGGTGATTCGACAAATGGATTCGGTCGACGTTGCTGCTGGGAATTCGGTTACTGGCCAATTGGATTCAGTGAATCATACAGTAACAGTAATTCAGTCGCAGTCGCAAACGGTTGCATCGTGCTTGAACATTCCTGTGTCACCGAAACGGAACAGTAACCTGGAAATCAAAGTACTGAGCAACTGCACGATAAATATTTACCAAAAGTAAACAAAATGCTTGACTTTGTGTACGCTGTATTATAATTTGCGAGAATAAACGTTGAAATTACTTTGAAATTCTAAGAATCATCTTTTGCGTCTGAAAAAGTTACTTTTACGGACGCAATCAACGGCCGTAAAAGTTGCTTTTTCGGACGCGGCCATCTTGGTGTGAGCAGTACAAAAAAAACGCACATTTCATCATTAGAGTGAGTGAAGAAAAGCGTCGAATTATGATCGTCAGGCGCAAAAAATATTTTACCAAAAATCAGACATCCCTCGTTTCTCGTTTGTATCGTTTGTATAAAACATTGGTTATTTGGATCACAAGGGACGAAAGTAAAAAAATTCAACCGTGTGCGAAGTTTGCAGCCCGTGGCCGAAATCACACGATTTGAATTTTTTTACTTTTGCCCCGAGTGATGCATACTATTTTTTATGCCAAATACTGCGGAAGATTTGTATTTTCGGTCCGAAACAAAACATAAATTTAATGAAACTGTTGAGTTATCAACAAGATTTGCTATAAAAACTGTAAAATGCCGAAAAGCTCGGGGGTCCAGGGGGCGGCAGCCCCCTGGTATAAAAATAAAAATGATTTAACAGATAAAATTACAATAAACACACATTCACTTGCTAATAAAACATTTGGTTATCGTCAACACAACACTACACTCAATGCGTACTTTCAATCAAGTGAACATGTGCTTTCGTGACATATGAGGACCGAAAGTAAAATGATGACAGTGACATTTACTTTCGGCCCAAGGCCTGAATTTTTTTACTTTCGGTCACCATTTGAGGACCGAAAATACAAACTTTCGCAGTATTTGGCATAAAAAAATTATAAATTATTGGCAACGTTCTTTTCTATCACAACAATCACAGTGATCAGAACGACACCAGACGGAACACATGTTGTTGCTGTCATTTACTTTCGCATCCTCGTTTGAGGGGCGAAAGTACTTTCGCTCCTCTGTTGGGAGGCGAAAGTATTTTCGCACCTCTTGTGATGTCGTGGCTAACTGAGAGTTGAATTTTTATACTTTCGCATCTCATTCGGGAAGCGAAAATTACAACTTTCGTAGTTGGTGTAATGAAAATCTTATATTTCATGCTTCGGGGCCGAAAATGAGGGCAATTTTTCGAATTTTCTCGGGTTTCCGGCCCTCTGCATGAAAACTTACATGTGCACCTGTTTTGGACGGTTGATTTAAGGCACTTTCGCTTGTAAGCCTCACTTCGTTCGGCCTACAATCCGCGAAATCGCCTAAAATCAATCGTCCAAAACAGGTACACAAATAACCATTTCATGCTTCGGGGCCGAAAATGAGGGCAATTTTTCGAATTTTCTCGGGTTTCCGACCCTCTGCATGAAAACTTACATGTGCACCTGTTTGGGACGGTTGATTTAAGGCACTTTCGCTTGTAAGCCTCACTTCGTTCGGCCTACAATCCGCGAAATTGCCTAAAATCAATCGTCCAAAACAGGTACACAAATAACCATTTTTCATGTGTCGGGGCCGAAAATGAGGGAGTTTCGATATTTTTCTCAGGTTTTCGACCCCTTACATGAAAATTTTTTTGAGTATTTGTTTGGACGATTGATTTTTCATGCTTCGGGGCCGAAAATGAGGGCAATTTTTCGAATTTTCTCGGGTTTCCGGCCCTCTGCATGAAAACTCACATGTGCACCTGTTTGGGACGGTTGATTTAAGGCACTTTCGCTTGTAAGCCTCACTTCGTTCGGCCTACAATCCGAGAAATTGCCTAAAATCAATCGTCCAAAACAGGTACACAAATGACTATTAGGCACTTTCGCATGTAGCCCTCACTTCGTTCGGGCTACAACAAGCGAAATTGCCTAAAAACAATCGTCCAAAACAGATACACAAATAACTATTCCATCGCTTGTGAGAAACGCATCTGAGAATTAATCTCAGATGCGCTTCGTATTTTCACATCGTTTTTTCACAAAAGACTTTTTCTGTGATCCCTAAATTATAATAGTCGCAGGTGAAACTCATTTAACTAAAATGTGTAGCGACGATGATATGGTACCGCACATAGTACGCTGAGTTATATGTCCAATTTGTTTGGGAACTTTTCGAATAGTTGCAGGTGAAACTCATTTTAACCAAATGTGATGACATTGAGGTTGTAATCGGTTGGGATCTAATGCTAATGGTACAAAGAGTCAATGAAAGTAAATAGATAGGTATGGCCAAACGTTCAAATTTGTTCTAGCCGGAGCACATACGGATTTGCATGGCGCCACCTCAAACGAACTCATTTCTAGTGCAAATTTCCACTAGAAATGAGTTCGTTTGAGGTGGCGCCATGCAAATCCGTATGTGCTCCGACTTGTATGGACTGGCCATACCTACTTATCTACTTTCATTGCAAAGAGTTAGCTCTATGGGTGCAAAGGCTGGTGGAGACTTGTTGAACTTTAAAATTTGAGATTTTCGGAAGGTCATAAAGTCTTGAAATATCGCTTAATTTATGCGTTCAAAAGACACTGTTAATGCGAATTAGATTAAAAGTAGTGCCGTTGTAAAGTTCAGAGTTCTACAGTTTCAAAAAGTTTTTTTTTTGTATTAGGAGAGATAATGTCTCTCTGCTTCTACAACTATTTAACGGCTCTGTCTGTCGAAAATCGACCGTTGTATGACATTCCGATAATCTCAACTATTAAACTTCAGCGAGTCACCATCAGCTTCCTTTGCACCCATGGGACTAATTATGTATACCAGCAACCAGCTGCTGGTATTACCAGTACCATAACATTAGTCATTTACGTCACAAACAAGGACTGAAGTCCGACAGTAATTTCCCGTGTGACGTATCGAATTTTGTAGGCCTGCTAAGAGGACAGAAAGTAATGACATGTCCATTTTCCATCGATTGACTTGTTGTGTATGTGTTTTTTATTTAGTTGGAATCGCGGGGTTCCGTAGTGTTTTGAAATTAAGTTACTCTATGTTGCACACATTGAAATGTCAAGTATATGTCCACGGTCTTTAATTTGTGTTAGATGAAGTCCTTTTTCACCAAGCAGTCTACCACATTCACATTCTCCATCAATTAGCGAAATATTTTTTACAATCCGCTGAAGCCTGCACTCCTTCGGTGTTTGTATCAATGAAAGTAGATAAGTAGGTATGGCCAGTCCATACAAGTCGGAGCACATACGGATTTGCATGGCGCCACCTCAAACGAACTCATTTCTAGTGGAAATTTGCACTAGAAATGAGTTCGTTTGAGGTGGCGCCATGCAAATCCGTATGTGCTCCGGCTAGAACAAATTTGAACGTTTGGCCATACCTATCTATTTACTTTCATTGGTTTGTATACTTTACTAAATTGATTCAATGCAGGACACCCGTTTCTCTGTGCGATGAGTGTGTTTTAAGCAACAATGTTATGGACTTATTGCCGAGTTGATCCGAAGATACTGCGAAAAAAGTGTTTCTTTTAGACTCGGGAACGGTTTTTCGAGTAGCACCCCAGCGCTGTTTTTTTGTCTCGAACACATGGCTCCAAGCTATGAATGACTGACATCAACTGTGAGTAATTAAGGGTAAACTAAGTAGCTCTCCACTGTAAGTGTTTATACCTTCATGTTCTCTAGGAGTTGTGGCTTTGGCAGTGAGTGCTCGAGATCATTAATTCTAAGGCTCTGATCGAGTTCGGACTGTCATGTTTCAATTGAACTTGAAACCGAAAATATCAAGTCTTGGTCAAGTTCGGTTCGAATCTAAAATCTTAGTTCAGGTTAGGGTTTCGGTCAGCCATTCCGACGAAATGTGAAAGGTATCAACCATTGTTACGACCAGGCGTTTGTAACTAAACTTCTAATAGCACCGCTGACCGCAGAGTAAAACGATCCGTTTGTAGATTTATTCGTTTATTGTTCTCAAATAAACTGAGAGCTTTAAAATTCTAAAACATTGAAAAAACAGAAAGAAATTACAATAATTTCCCTAGATGTAAACGTGGATGGCAATAACAAACGTACGAATAGTATTTCGCGTACACCTGTCGTAAACTATTTGTCGTCGTGCAATCTTTTCGTGTAAATTATCCTATGACCACAACGGGCTTATACAAATAAATTGACCACGCATAAACTAGGCTTCGACTCTGCCGCTATTATCCGTAGAGTGTGTGTTGTTTGTATTGAGGCTATTTAGTTTACACAACACAAACGAATTGAGAATTAATTGTAATTTTTCAGGATGAGACGGAATCTAACAAATTTTATTCTATATGATTCGATTTGCACGTCTGCTCCGTACGACTTAAATTTTGTCTTTCCGGTAAGGTCAACGTAATTAGTAAATGACTTTTGCTATAAATTCATATATGGCAACGATCAATGGATAAAATAGATCGTTCAAAGAATCTTTCGTCAAAATAATGTTGCTCGATTGATTCGCGTTTGTAACAACCATACTAACCAATCGGAGAAAAAAAAAATTAGCGAAAAATGCCTTAGATGTTACGAGTGGATTTACTTAATGAATGAACTCAACAGTCAACATTATATCCGAAAAATTTGAAATTGAATACGCTGTCCACTTCTCTACTTCTACTTCTCTAAATTTTCAATTCTCCGGACAGTTATGGGTCAGGGCTCAGAAATGTTACTATACGAATACACGTAAAGTCAAAGTCATTAGCTCAGTTTGACTCTCAACTTCATCCAAAGTCATAGCCCAGCGTACTTAGAAGTACTTTACAACCTTGAACTTTTTCGTATGAGAAATGGTGTGTCGCTCGCGTATAATAATCTGCGTGAACTTCCCAAAGTGTACAGTCTTGGATATTATTAATCAGCTTGGAGCCCTGAACCAGGTTCTGCAAGACACCTAGGAAAACTTATTGGGGTTGTAATCGGTAGAGGTTGTAATTCTAATAGTAATAATACAAAATATTCGTCCCAAGGGAAGGTGTTGAAGACTCGTCCAGTTTAAAAATGACGATTTTCACAATTTTCAATGCACATTTTTGTCGGAAACATTTTACTTGTTTGTTGCTTCCGAGGCCCTAATACATACTCTACGACTGACCTACATAGAATTGCAAACATACTGAAGATCAAATTAAGAAGAGTCTCTGCTCGTAGTTAAACGACTGCCATTAAATTTTCTTTTAGTTTTTAGCAAATAATCTTTTTTTTAAAGTTTTATTTAATAAAAAAAAATCTTCTGCCAAAGGATAACACCTAACCTCTACCAACCAACGTTTTTAATACTTTAAGATAAAATCCTATGTCATTCATAGTTCGTAAAGCAATATTTTTGTTTTTGTGTTACATTGTAAAATCGAGTCATAGTCATTAAACACTAAATTAATAAAGATTTGTATTGTGTAATCCAACTATCTTTACTAGTTTCATTGAAAGTTTTTTAGGATGTTGAACATGCTGTATGCACCATTGATTATCTGTTCGTGAGGACGAAATTTAAGCAAAAAGTTAAATGCAAAGTCAAAGCTTTTCACTAACCCTCACAAAAGTTTCCAAGTTCATTGGATATATCAAGACCACCAATTGTTGTGGTTGATTCAACACTTCACCAAGGATAAGAACATATTGTCCACAAGATTCTGTCCGCTCCATCCAATTTGACTCAAATAAGCAGAAAGATAGTCATCCACTCGCAATGGTTATGTCGTTTGCCAAGTACATAACCAGAAAAATATCAAAAATTCCATAGAGCAGGATAATGACAAACATTTCTGTCTGAACAATATTTTCCTTCGACGCCTGAATTGAAATGAGACTACGATTTGAACATTTTTCGTACTATCGGGATTTCGGTTGTACTCACAAAGGCCAAGCTGTAAACTGAAGCACAAATACAGATACTGCTGGTGGTGATTTGACCCAAAAATAATGTCGAGAAACAAGATCGGAATCGCTCAACTGTTCTGTTTTGGAATGGAATCAACAATTTAATTGGATATCTATTCGAAATTGCCAAAGGTCGTACTCTGTTAAGTTGCGATGGGATCTTATCAAAACAATCAAATCTTCAACGAACATACTTCGTTGTGACATTCTCAAGTTTTTATGTTTCGTGACTGTCTCAACAATCTTCTTTCCTACTCCCAATTTCCCCAATTTATTTCCCAACAACTCGTATTCAATGCAGTAATTCAGCATTATGTACCAAATGAGCGGCGTAATTAGGTTAGCTGTGATGTACAAGACAGTTGACAATGACATGAACGAATAGGCCAACCAATAAACAATTTCTGAATCGTTCCACGATAAACTGATGGAAATAGGCAATTCTTTGTCGTCGGAGAATATTGGCATTACTATGAGTAAAGGAGCAGTGATGAAGAAAGCCCAACAGTACAGACGTATAAATCGCATGAAATTTTCTATTTTTCTGTTCATTCGCTCATATTCTTCACGATTTTTAATTGAGTGAACAACGGTCTGATCGAATAAAAATACGAGGATCTCTGGTTTCTTGAACAGAAGGTACAAAAATTTCACGTAAGCTACCGAAACTATAACGACTGCCTGCACTGAAAAAATGGATTCATTTCGATCGTCACAGAGAAAAAAATTAGATGAAAAAAACATTGGGAACAAAGCACCGAAAAAAGTGTAAAATAATCTCTTGCTTATTCTGCGGTATTTGAATTCTTCGTCACTTTGCCATAATCCACTCAGGTAAAATAGCTTTATAATTTGCTGAAACGTTTTGTCCACTTGAATTGAATACATTTTCTTTGAATTTTTTATCGACTGTTGCAACCTGCTTCCAAGCTGATACTGCCGGTTTTATACATGCACTCAATTCGATTTTAAAGATAGTGGTGATCGTTGTGCAATGTGTATGTAAATTGATCGATGTACAGCAAACAGCGTATCAATATAGATCGACCAATTTTCATATGAAACGGTAGAATTGCACCATCAGAATTCAAGTGCGAAGTAAGTATATTATCGAGGTTCTGAACATACCAGGCACGGCAATGCGCACTCTAATTTAGTACATTATTAGCATGACCTTATTTTGCGCCCGGAAAGTGAAATTTGTAAGGTAAAGGTCAGATGGCTTGTTGAAAAGTGAACTGAAACCTGGTTGGAATGGATTCAAAGACTGGTATAGGTAATAGCTGAGATATATACAGTACTACTGTATTACAGTAGTACGCAAATAGGATGAGTGAAACTACCCTAACCCATAACCAATCACTCCTTTTTTTCTAGCTTTCATTTTTACTAAAATCCAATTGGCCATTTCGCTAAAGAACTGAAACCAGCTTAACGGTCTTTACCTTTAAGAGTTAAAGAAATTCATGAAAATTGGTTAAAATGTACTCGATATAGACAAACAGCAATCTTATCATTGTATGGCAAAGTAGCCTTCCCTTCGGTCAGTCTAACTTGCAATCCCGATTTTGATTTATTCACTGGATTGAATGACCTACAGCTTTCATTACAGACGATATCTCAGGACCTTTAACTTAACGAACTTTATTATTCAAAAAAATACAAATTACGAATATAATAATAATATTTCACTTGCAGTAAGTGTTTAGCCTAAGGACGGCTTTTCAACTTAATTCAGCGTTAATGTGTTAGTTATTTATATAAATGGCGACTGACGAGCGAGAGGGCGAAAGGAAAACTAGACAAAAACCTTTTCTAATACTTGACTTAACTTAAAAACTAAAGACTACAACTGACAGACTTAATATCTCAGGACCTTTTTAGCCCCGTACGAAGTACGAAGGGGCTTATAGGATTACGATGCCGTGTGTAATTGATGGAATTCGAAGCAGACGGTAAGGGCAAAGTGTTTGCCTATGTTCATAGATGACGAATCCGCAATAAAAATTTGGGCCGTCTGTCCGTCTGTCTGTCTGTCTGTCACGTCGATATCTTGAGTAAATCAAATCCGATTTCAAAAAAAAAAAAAAATCCCTGAAAGATAGTCAAAATAGTGAGGCTAAGTTCGAAGATGGGCATATTCGGGTCGGCCCTTCGTGAGTTAGGGCCACCTAAGTGATTGAAGGTCTTTTGGTGATATTTATGGCAAAATAAACGATGGAAATGTAAATGACACGGCAAATGATAGGTATTGTCAATACCAATCCAGGAATTTTTTTTTTTAATCGGGTGAGTGGACCGTGAGTTAGGGCCTTAGAAGTGAAAAGCTACTAGGGCCCTATGTGTATTTTACATAGAACTCAAGTAAATTTAATCCGTTTTTCGTAATTTTTATTTCATTTGGAAGGTAATCGAACGCCGAATAGAAAGTTGTTGAAAAAAAATTAAATTTGGGTCCTTGGACTAAGGCCACTACTAGTGCCCTATGTGTATTTTACATTTCGAGTAAATTTCATTCGTTTTTCGTAATTTTTGTTTCATTTGAAAGATAATCGAACACCGAATAGAATGTTGTTGATAAAAAAATTAAATTTGGGTCCTTGGACTAAGGCCGCTACTAGGGCCCTATGTGTATTTTACATATAACTCGAGCAAATTTCATCCGTTTTTCGTAATTTTTGTTTCATTTGGAAGGTAATCAAAGGCCGAATAGAATGTTGTTGAAAAAAAATTAAATTTGGGTCCTCGGACTAAGGCCGCTACTAGGGCCCTATGTGTATTTTACATATAACTCGAGCAAATTTCATCCGTTTTTCGTATTTTTTGTTTCATTTGGAAGGTAATCAAAGGCCGAATAGAATGTAGTTGAAAAAAAAAATGGATCCTCGGACTGAGGCCGATACTAGGCCCTATGTGTATTTATACTCAATAAATTAAAATTTTAGGGCTATTTGAAATTTTTGTTTTATTTGAAAGGAACGTCGTACGGGGCTTCGTAATTGCGCTATGCGCAATTTCTAAGATGTACACATTACATAATAATTTTACTTTAACTACTTTAACCGGCGCATAGGCTTACGGTCAAAGTAGGGTGACAGACGCACTAGGGTCACGTACGCAATAGATATACGGGTTTGTACGGGGCTCAGTCGCAGCAAACGCTCCGACTGTTCTGATGGCTCGTTTTTTCTCTGAAGGTACTAAAAAGTAATGAATTTTGAGCCCGACATAAATTTCAGTGAGATTAGCATTTTTTTGTCGGTCGTATTCTCTAGAGATTTTTCAGTTTTTCGACAATATCTTGCAAAGCGTTTGGCCGATTGACTTCATGTCGGGCTCAAAATTCATAACTTTCCACCTTCCACGAAAAAAAAATATCAAAAAATCGGCTCAGTATTTCCTGAGATGTTGGAGATATACCCTGTAGTGATGTTGCCCTCGATATGTAACCTTTGTTGGTTGTACATTTCTAAACATAAACGAAAAACTGTGACCAGCCCTTGTAGCTACTTACTCCAAGAGCCCACGACTGAACCGATTTTCATAAACTTTTTTTTTCGCTGAATCGCAATTAGGCATCATTTGTAAAGTATGTTACGCTTTGCTCGGCTATGGAATCCATAGTATGGATGCAGGCATCTGACATAGTCACGTTAATTGCATACGTACCGGTAAGCCTAAATTGTTTCCGATTCAATTCAATTATTCAATAGAATGATCAAACGATAAACGGTTCCAATGCAACGTCTTAAGTAAATTCAATTATCTGAGTCCAGTGTATTCAGTCTATTCAATTATTTAGAGAGATCCAATTGCAACGTAATTTTCGTTCGTTGAAGCAACACGTGGACTGAGTTGTTGTTGCATGCCCATTTTCTTTGAGAACTTTTCGAATAGTCGCAGGTGAAACTCATTAACTAAATGTGTGACGACGATGACATTGCACCGCACATAGTAAGCTGTGCTATATGTCCAATTTCTTTGGGAACTTTTCGAATTGTTGCAGGTTATCCTCATTATAACCAAATGTGATGGTATTAAGGTTGTAATTGATATAATATGTAATGGTACCAAAGAATTAGTTCGAAGGGTGCAAGGGATGCAGGTGGAGACTCGGTAAACTTTAAAAATTCAGATGAGTGTGTTTTAAGCAACAATGTTTTGGACTTATTGTTGAGGTAATCCGAAGATACTGCCAAAAGAGTGTTTCTTTTAGACTCTGGAACCGTTTTTCGAGTTTTCGTCATGAACACATGGCTCCAAGCTATGGATGACTGATATTAACTGTGAGTGATTAGGAGAAAATTAATTGGCCACTGTAAGTGTTTATACGTTCATGCTCTTTGAGATTGTGTCAAGGTACCACCTCGTATGTTGCAAGGTCAACGTCAAGTGAACGGTTTTTTGAGTTGTGGCTTCGGCGATGAGTGCTCGAGAACATTAATTCTAGGGCTTAGATTGACTTCGGGCTGACCTGTTTCAATTGAACTTGAAATGGAAAATTTCAGGTTTCGGTCAAGTTGAAATCTTAGTTCAGGTTCGGGTGAGACATTCAGATGAAATGTGAAAAGTATCAACCATACCAACCAATCAGAGACAAAAGGTTTTTGAAAATCAACTAAGTATATCCTTCTAGTGAAACCAAGGGGCTACTTGGTCGTAATGTAACTTTGCTAAAAGCCAGATTGGTAGATGTCCTAGCGCGTTCTTTTAAAATCTTGGTCTGGTCCTACTACTTGTTCAACTTTCCGGGTCCATTGAAACAAAACCATACATCGCAAGATCAGTAGTCAGATTAAATATTATTTTTTTTTATTCTCACCGTTAAGGTAGAGTAAGAAACCAAAAATTACATGAAACATATCTGAATTTTCACTGAAATTTATTTAAAATTAAAAAAACAAAAAAAAAATAATTCTTCTCTTTCAAAGAAACTAACATAAGTTGTCGTTTGTTCCCTTTACATCGACCGGTGAGTGAATAATTTTATTTCATAAAACAAGTCACAGCACTCAACGTCCATTTATTCCCTGAAATTTGTTCAATTGTAGTAAAATGCCAACAATCGGAACAGAATCGCATGCAAACACTTACATAGGCAGTCCACACATTTCACAAATATTCAAATTCCCACCATTGATAAAGGTGCAGTGATCGCAAGTCCAAGTTTCAGCACGAGCGCCAGCCTGACCAGCTTCGCTTGGATAGCTGCCACTGCCACTGAGTATAGAAATTTCAGGAATTTTAGTACGAAAACTTCAGCGGCGCCTAATTTAGATCACTCACCCAGATTGTACGGAACTAGCCAATATTAATGACTCCAATGTGGTCCATACTTCCTGTTTTTTCCACTCCAGCGCTAAGTTATTATCCCTGGTTCGAACGGCATTTAGTAAAGGAGACATAGCCGATTTCATCGGCAACATGTCCATCCGGAATAAATATAACAGTAAATGGAAATCCGAAACAGCCTGTTGCACAAACGAAATGAGTTTTCATTTTTCTTTTTGTACGTGTGTTAAGCGACTATATAAATCTCACCTCCAAGAAATCGTTCGTCGACCAATTCGATATGTATGCACACAGTGCATTGAAATCCTGTAAATGACCGTCTAAATATCGATTCTCTACCGGGAACATTTGTCTGTCGTCGCGCACAGTGAATGTATAGATTGGTGCGACTGGAGTCGATGCGGGTACATCGACTAACAAATATTCGACAGGTAATGGACGCGCTAATCGAGATACTTCGTTGCCGTATTGGTCTTTTTCCTGGATAGAAATGAAAGCAAAAATTAGCAAAATCACAGTTTGTATAGTCATTGCCATTGACACAGTCATTTTCCGAGGAGCGAATCATCAAAAACATTAGAACTGTCAGATATTTGCTTAATATTCTATTTACACATCTATAGCCTAATGAAGTACTTTGCACTCGATGTCATAAATGACCATTATGCAAACGAGTGATAAATGCTTTTTTAGGCACCAGATGTGTTGATTGTCACTCGAGGCCTCATGATTAATGTAAAATGTAGCGATGTGGTTCACTAATAGTGACAAAAACAGCCCCATTCCACTTGTTGCATAAATAACTATTTCCTGCACACTTAGTGATGCACAAGATGTACTTTTTATCACTAGTGACTAGCTATGATTTCTATTCGAAACGTTGTATGTAACACTTCGCAAAATTGAGTGCGGTAAAGTGACATTTGGAAAAATGAGGATCGCACTCCAGCATGTGTTGTGAACCTCGGCCTCGCCTCATTTGTTGAAAATAGTTTTATGCCACTGATAAATGCTTTTTCATAATTGTGTGCCTAAAAAGCATTTTTCACTCGGTGGCAGACAACGTTTTTCTCAAAAAAGCTAACGAAAACTTCACTTTTCGTCACTGAGTTGAGAAAATAATAATTTTTCCACTACACACAATGATGGGTAGCTCAGAGTAATATAATGGGTTTGCTAATATTAGCTGTTTCTACAAAGAAAATTTCATTAATTAAAGAACCTTAATTTCAATCATATCAGCAGACACAGTATGTACATGTTCCCGTGGCAACACCTTGACCAATTTTCTGTGAAATTTGTTGAACCTATATGTATAGGACTTTCATGTATTTCCTTAAAAATGTTTCGTCAGCCAAAGAATGAAGTTCATCGGGAAATGGGAGCATATAATACGTACAATGAGTCACATAGTATGTCTATCTATACGCATGAATTGTACAGGCAAAGCAAATAAAAGGAAAAGCTTTTACAGAGCGAAAAGAAAAACATGAAATTCACGATTGGATCCCTACTTTCCCTTGTGAATAATCAAACCAAAGTAATGCAAAAGCTGTTGCCAATGAACGAAAAGCAAAACATTAAAATCCCGGGGTTTCATACTGGTTATACTGGTTGAATATAGTCAATTTACACTATGAATCCTTTTCGAACATCCGTTCGATGTTGTTTAAAATGTTATTTCCGTATCCTCGTATTTGTGCCTACCACCTACCATGCATTCGAAAAGCATCAATAAAACCGATTCATTGGTCGAACTTGTTCAATTGAATAGATATTACGTGATGGTGGGTACAGCCGCATAACCGTATGGAAAACGAAAAGTAACATTAAAATGATGTAACCTTGAAAAATGTAATAACACAAACACACTCACAAACGGATATTACGTGAATGTCAACGTCGGTTCAACGTTACGCGGCACACACCGCTTATTATCGAATTGTGTATATGTACATGCAATCTGTTGAACTCGCTGGTTCATTGAATTGTTTGTGTTTGTAGTGTCTCAACACAAATGAAATCCAATTGGATGTTTGAGTTCCAGTTATAGCTTTTTTCGTTACAGTCTCGTGTACGGTCGGTGTGTTAGTAGAGAGTGAATGGAGTATGGATGGTAGTATATGTTGTGTGAAATGGTGAGCGTTAAAAGCTCTGTCGGATGAATTTTATTTGGGAAAAATGCGGAATGTTTCTTTTCTTAAGGTCAAAGGGTATGCTATACTGTATACGATATTCGGTTTCACATCGTTCAATTTGTATAGAGGAAAAATTTTGGATGAAGGAAAAAAAATGGTTTTAAGCGAATGGTAATGTTAGTAATAAAAGTTTTCCCAATTTTTCTTTTTTGCTTTGTTTGTATTATTTAGATCGAGCTACAATACAGGTTTGGAGAAATGGAAAAGGGTTTTTTTTTGTTGATGAAACTTTCTGTGGACTACCCGTATACATATTATACGTATGTACACTTCAAATATATACTTGTTGTACCTCAACTATACGTACATATAGATATATATATATAACACCATAAGTAGCTACAATAATGATGTTACATTTGAATTATTCTGATAAACTTTGTGTGCCACACACAGGGCATGCGATAGAAATAGTTTGGGGTAATGTACTCGGCCATACGTATGAAATCATAATATAACATTATATGCCATGTGAAGCGGTGTATAAACAGACATGTTGTCATAGTTTATGAGTTTTAGCGATTAAGATCTATTTGCGTTACTAATAAAATCGTTTGGAAGATTTAGGAATCGTTGACAAATCAGACCATGGAAGGGGAGATACACTAGACTCCGTCAACCGAAAAAAAATCCTAAGAAAATCCTATGAAAAGTTTTGAAAACTAGAAAATCTTTTAATCAGAAAATACTTTCATCCGAAAATCCTTTTATCCGAAAATCCTTTCATCAGGAAATCTTTTCATCCGAAAATCCCTTTATCCGAAAATATTTTCATCCGAAGTCCTTTCAACCGAAAATTCTTTTATCAGAAAATGCTATCATTTTAAAATCCTTTCATCCGAAAATCCTTTCATCCGAAAATCCTTTAATCAGTGTCAACAACAAAGATTCGAATTTGTACGCCACAAACGATTCGAACGTGCGAATGAATCGAAACGACCGAAAGTCCACTTTACGTCCAAGGAGAAGACAGAGTGACAGCCGGAAGCCGTTGTGTTAGTAAAAGAAGAAGAAGAAGAGAAAGGAGAAAACGATTTGCATCAAAGTGAAAATAGTTTGTTGTAGTCTTAGATCGAAGTGATCGAAATTAACGTAAATTAAGTAACGTTTAAGTATCGTGGATATCAGAGGCGGTGACCTATTGGATAAACTTTAAATTTCAAATTGTGAGTTCGGTTGTAGCCTTGAGTGCTAGAACAATTTCAAAAATCACATTTTCGTTTGTTAGATTCTGATTTGGGGAATGTTCCGCTGAACTGGGGCCATCGAGGGCAAAGATAAGCACAAAATGTGTTAAGGTAAATGGGCTTCGGTCTGCATTGGGTGAACTGAGCTTATTTTTTGTTTTTCCTTTAGTCTCAGTTTAGGTTATGTTCACAAGCCGCTCTGTTTAACACGATAATTGTTTGCGCAGTAGATACACCAAAGTAAGGATTCATTTTTACGGTAGTTACTAGCTAGAGTCTAATTTGAATTGAATTTGTAACCCGTAGGAATTTGAAGCTGTGGTGAAGAGAATAAAACAATTTTTATTGAATCGGAAAGCTGTCGACTTTTATTGCTGCTGTTCAGACTGAAATCTACTGGGCAAGTGGTTGCAGAAGCAACAAATCAGGAAGTCCTTTCATCAGGAAATCTTTCCTTCCGAAAATCATTTAATCCGAAAATCATTTAATCCGAAAATCTTTTCATCCGAAAATCCTTTTATCTGAAAATATTTGAATCCGAAGTCCTTTCATCCGAAAATTCTATTATCAGAAAATCCTATCATTCAAAAATCCTTTCATCCGAAAATACTTTCATCAGAAGATCCTCTAAAAATCTTAAAGAAATCATTCAAAGTTGTTGGAAATCCTTATAAATCCAGGAAAAACAGTAAAGACGAAAACCATTGAATATCCTCAGAGCATTTTCTTTCTGAATATCCTTTCTCAACCAAATTTACAATTGATCATTTCGTTTTTTCCTATCCCTCTAACGTTTGGCCGTACCATTCTCTCCATCGGAGGTCACTCATGAATAACTTGTCAAGTTAGCAAATTTAATTAAAGGCTTCCACTCCAACATTTCTTTATACAAATCAATTATGAACGTAAGCTCTTCCACTGACAAATTAATGACTTGCTGTGCTATCAACAATATATGATTTCATTGTAAAATTGAAAATAGCAAAGGCTAAGGCTGACATTTGAAATACGAGGAAAGGAAATGAGGTTAACATTTTGTTACGTATTTCCAATTCCGAGAATAAACTTAGTTTTCAATTTTATTCCATCCGTAAAACCAGAGAAATTGCATCATTTAGATGCGAGTATATAGGTCAATCTGTGATTACATTAGTTGGATGCAACACCTGGTTCAAAATTGTAAATTCTATGAAGCGGTACATACGGGGAAAGGACAATTATTAGTTTCGAGAAATCTTGTTGGTGGCTTATGCGATATCTACGATGGTGGGAATTTTTCTTAAATGGTGTTCGCTTCTTAGCACCAACAACACACTTTGACCGAATCATATTCGAATGATGAATTCTAAACGCTTCTCTCTCCCACTGGTTATTCTCCCATTTCGTATAGCTCCCGGTCATACTTGCATGAATATTTACTGTGAACAACATAAATAAATCGAAAAGAAAACTTACCACCACTCATAACTCAATCTAACATTCGGGTATACTATACTGGGTGTATATACACCTAGAGGTTTTCCATCAAAATTTATTTTCCATTTAAAAAAAATCTTATAATATAACTTGAAGAGGCAAGGAGAATCTCTTATAAGATTGATGTGGTATGTTCCCGGAGCGAATGAAAAAACGAAAAAAAAAAATTGTTTATTATTCAAGGTCATAACGAACCGTACAACACCATATATTGGGAGTGAACGAATTGAATGTATAAAACTGTCACTGTTTAATACAGATATATGTCCTGATATATGTGTATTCGTGGAAAAAGGTATATATACCACTAAAACGGAAAAGCTTTCACTTGTTTTCCTGGATATAATTTCGGTTTGAGTATTTAGGGCAACACGTGAAATAGATTTTTTTTTCACATATTTACGCGCGTTGTTGGAAATAAATTTGTCGTTTTTGGTTGTTGTTGGTTCTATATAACAAGACCTTGAACGATTGTTTCGATTTAGATTGATGACGAGTGAAGCGTGAAAGGGGAAGTACACCTATTACGCGTGCATTAAATAATCGAGTCAAATGCGAGCAGATGGAAGAAATGAGAACTGAAAACAAGAAGAGGGATTTCTTTGAAAAACCACCTACCGAAATCGGATCCAGTTCGTCTGGAATATATAGCGTTTGAAAAGTCTTGGTCTGAGGAATTTAATCAAAACAGGCCTCCGCCTCAGATAGTCTCTAGCCACCATTGGATGGTCTTCAAATTTCGATAAGTGGGTCATTTTCGGTCGTTAAATAATGTGCGATCTGGGTGCGAGTTGGAAAGCTGAGGTCAAGTACTTTCAGGACATGTCTAGTTTGACAAACATCTACTAATAAATGTTAGAAAAAATGATAAAATGGAAGTTTATGAGAAAGAATACAGAACCTATGATAGGTCTGTGTTGGTAGCGACGACTGCCAATGTGCAACTAACATTTTCACTATAACGTTGGATCACACTAAGACATTCTTAGTGGTTGTTTTAACGTTGCAACGAGAAACTGCAACGGACGCTGTCTTCAACATCACACAATGTACAGATAGCTGAAGAGAGAAGAGGCAACCAAAGTAGTGAAAGAACTGAACCAAAACAACAAATCTATCTCAGCGTTTATTACAACTCTTTCAAAAACTACACAAACAAAAGAAAGGAGGAAACAGAAAACCAAAACGTCGAAGGGTACAACAATAGTGGAAAAACCACCAAAAACAAAGGGCTGTTTCAACCTCCGATTATGATGGCGGTCCGAGGACAGAATGAGACTGTCCATCTTCAGTTGCTTCAACCATATTCGTTCACAAGACAGCGAGTAAGACTTCTTGAACGTAGTGATTCGTGTTACTCAGCAAAATATTTGCTCGTAGAGCACAACAGAAACAGTGAGAGTGACAATTTTAACCACGGTTTCATCACGGACCGAAGGAATAATTTTCAAAAAGTGTGGGCGAACAATAAAACAAAACAAAAGCTCACTGGGTCTTCCAAGCCTTTTATTGCTGCCTCATATGCCGTGTTTGTGTCCGTTTGTGATCGAACCCAATCACATCCAGATCGCACATAATTAACGGCCGTAAAATGAGTCTGAAAAACACCAATTTATTGACCTTTGAAGACCTGCTATCATCAACTAATGGTGGCTAGAGACTATCTGAGGCCTGTTTTGAATTCCTCTGACCTTTCGAACGCTTTATACATATAAATGGGTACAATTATGGTAGGTGGTTTTTCAAAAGAATCCCTCGAAGATGTTGAAAGTGTGAATAGGTTCTGAAGACTCTGCTGTAAGGTAGAATGTATCAATCATTTTAATCACATCTCTAGCTCTTCCTCGTGGTTCCGTTTAATCGATTATTGAAAAGCAGTTAGACGGTCGAACTCATTTCGAATCAGACCAATGAAGCAATAAATTAGAATCGAACGTGTGTGTTTACACAGGGCAAAAAGCCACACATTTAATTACATTCAACTGCTTTCCACAGTTAACCAAACCACATGACAACAAAATTGACCTAAATTGTGTTACTAAGCACACATCAAAATAAAAAAGACTGCGGGGCTTTCAATAAAATCGATGAATATTTCTGTAATGGACATTCACAACGAATGTTTACTTCCACTGTATAGATGATAAATATATATCTATCTGAGAATGGGATTATGACGTATTGAAATCATCAGCTCAATTCTATTATCCCATTCCGGACGTTTGGCATTGGATGAATTGGTTCATATTTAGTTTATCTATTTGAACAGCAAAATGTGGATTTTAACTTGTAATATGATTTTATGTTACATCCATGTCCTACTATTCGATTGTCGGTGGAATTAATTAAATATTGAAAATAGTCCTTGTGTTCGAGTACATAAAAGCATTGCTGTGACTGTATGTGCAATTGGATAGGCAGTCGTCAATATCGTAATAAATTTGTAGAATAACATGTCGATAACACGTTGTTGTTTAGTTTATCAATAAAGTTGGTGACGTTGTGTATCGAAATCGAATTACTTTCATCACCGTTTCATCACATAGAATAGTATTTTTTGTACCAAGTCAGGAAAAGTCGATTCTTTCAGTACCAGTCTTAAGTAAAAGGTAGGTGATATTCTCGACATGCTACACCTCTGCGCCTGCGAATAGTGTATTTTAATATTCTGGACTATTCAAATTTACAGCTCAATAATTTCTAATATTTCTCAGTAATCCATATGTTAATTAGCTTTTGAGAATTGCATAGGAAAGTTTATTAAATAAATTTTCTCCAGATGTAATCGCCTATTCTATGAAATGATGTGGACATTACAAAAAGGTAGCAAACAGATAATAACAATCTGCTTATGCTAACCTTGTTGCTTAAATACACACTTGTGAGTTCGTCCCGTAACACAAAATTGGTATTTCATGTAGTGTATGACTTTCGCAGCACCCAATGTAATATACTATTTGTACTAGATTAATGAAGACGACACAGCATATGCTGTGATCAGTTTCGAGATGACCCATTGGAACCTCGAATTTTTCTGCTAGTACTTTTTGTCTATGTATCGCTTTCGCGTTATTCGTCATCTCATCATATTATGAAGTGACTATTCGCACAATGTACATACGAATAGCCTCTTCTTCGCTATTCGCACATTCTGAGGAAGTGACCTTTTGTCACAACAAACAAAAGTCGTTGATGTCATGGAAAGAATAGCATCTTTAAAGTGGAGCTGGGCGGGACATATTGCAAGAAGGACGGACGAACGTTGGACCAAAAAGATCATGAACTGGAGACCACCTAAAACACGACCTAGAGGTAGACCACCAGAGAGATGGAGTAATGGTATAAAGAGAATTGCAGGCGCAAATTGGCAACAAGTGGCAACTAATCGTTCGGAATGGAAAAGAATTGGGGAGGCCTACGTCCAGCAGTGGACAGAAACAGGCTGAAAAAGAAGAAGAAGAAGACCTTTTGTCAAGGTCCAACAAAATGACGAAATGAGGCGTATTTCGTCAAAGGATAAATTCAGTAAAACGAGCCGTCAGAACAGTCGGAGCGTTTGCTGCGACTGAGCCCCGTACAAACCCGTACATCTATTGCGCACGTGACCCTACTTCGTCCGTCGCCCTACTCTTACCGTAAGCCTATTGCGCCCGTAAACGTCGTAAAATTCTTATGCAATGTGTACGTCTTAAAAATTGCGCATAGCGCAATTACGAAGCCCCGTACGACGTTCCTTTCAAAAGTAACACAAACTACACTTCCCACTGATCAGTGATTTTGGAATTATCATTTTCACCTATTTATATTGATTTTACAAAAATCCAAAATGGCGGCCGACGGCCATTTTGTTAGGAGGTGGAAAGTACAACGGCTGCTTTACATTCGTTAGTACCTTTCAAACAAAAAAAATCATGAAATTCGGTTAAATTTTACTCGAGATATTAACAAAAAACACCACCTTCACTGTACGGCCGAGTAGCCACATATAACATCACTCCAAGAGACCTAGCTCACGCTCCGGTAAACCGAATTTCATAAACCTTTTTTTTTTCTTGATTGGTACGGTTAATACCTATCTAATAAATCAAAATCCATCTAAATCCGTTCAAATTTGACTAACCTACAAGCAAAAACGGCTTGCCGCCCTGTACCTAGTTCACACCAAGGGGTCTAACTCACGAGTCGGTCATCCAATTTCCATAAACTTTTTTTTTGTGGATAGGTATTGTAAATACCTTTCATTTGATGTATCACTTACAAGTGTAGCCTTTAAATGGCCAGAGAAATCTTTGGAAAACGTTAAAGCACTTATGGGGCCCAGCTCTGGAGGGGTCGACCCAAAATCGCCCATCTTCGAACTTAGCCTCACTATTTCAACTACCTTTCAGGGAAAAAAAAATTTTGAAATCGGATTTGATTTACTCAAGATATCGACGTGACAGACGGACAGACGGACAGACGGACAGACGGACAGACAAAATTTGTATTGCGGATTCGTTATCTATGAACATAGGCAAACACTTTGCCCTTACCGTCTGCTTCGAATTCCATCAATTACACACGGCATCGTAATCCTATGGGCCCCTTCGTACTTCGTACGGGGCTAAAAACCTTCAAAACCATGCGGCGTCAACACCTCTACCAATGACCATAATTTCAGATAAATGCGTTACGTATTCTTGGTGGTATGCAACCAAAACTGTTTTGGTCACCCAAACGCAGTACATTTTTTCATGATCTCCGTCGTGAAAACATAATTATTTCGAGGATTTTTTGTTGTTGCAAATGACTCAGGAGGATCACCTGAATCGATTACTGTGTACCCGCCGAAAATCGCTGATGGCTTGTTTTCATGTTTCATACAACTTGGTTGAAGTTTTGGCGAATTGACTCTTAAACGTTCAGCTTACATAAAAAAGTATTACTGAAAAGGGGAATTGATCGCAAGAAAAAAGGAATTGATCGCAGAAAAACAAGAATTGATCGCAGGAAAAAGGAAACTCGATCGTAGAATGCATTTTCCTTCAAAACGATTAAAATTAAAAACATGGCCTGAGCAGTTCCTGTGTTTCTGAGCACACAAAAATATTTTCCTTTCTACTGCGATCAAATTCTCATGTCTTTTCGGTCAATTCCCGTTGTTTCAGCGACCAATTCCTCATTTTCTCGCGAAAAATACTTCGTTTCATGCTTTGGGCATACATTTCAGAATTTTTCTCGTAAATTAGGCCCTCAGCATGAAAAGTTGCATACGTATCTGTTCTGGACGGTTGATTTGAGGCACTCGGGAAATTGCCTAAAATCTACTGTCCACGTATCCACGATAGATGCGTAAATAACTATTTTCTGAGATCCGTTTAAATGCATTTATAAACATGCAAAAACCACTCAAAACTTTTCAACAATATAGGGACCCAATTTATGTCTTTTGCAACCAAAAATGTAAGTGCAACTAGAAGAACTTTTGATAGAAATTCGGAAAAACATTTTTTTCATAAAAACCACCTCCACTCGCATGCACATTTTGCAACGAAAACAGAATCTCAAAACGACTAGAAGTGATAAGAGTTAAAACTTTAATTAATTTCCAACAAAGATTACATCAGAAAATCTTTTCAAACAGCTGGTAGTCAACTATAAGCTCTACAGAACCATCGTAGAGAGTTCAAAAGGTTGAAAATGCAATTTGTGGAAACGATATTAACATGTCATTGTCTGCGATATGTGGATATTTTCACATTGCTGACAATGTAATTTCGTTCCATTGTGCAATGTCATTACTCGTTCAGTGGGGAAACACATCCCAAATTTGTATTATAAAATTTTCTCGGATGTAAGTTCAAACTTGATTTGGTAACAAATTAACATAAATTTTCGTTGTTAGTCCTTGGTATAAAAGCGTAAAATTGCTCACTGCCACCAGATTTAATCAAAATGAGTGAATCATTCAATACTAACTCAACGGGTAGTAGGTAAAAAAAAGGTCTCACGGCACCCGTTGTTGAAAAAAGAAGAAATTGATTGATTTGTTGCCCAACTACTTCTCTTTTAATAAAGACTAACCGAAGCTATATATAAGTTCTCGTAGATCCAGGGACTATTTTTGGGAAAACCAATTTTTCCCGTTTTTCTCAAATTTTTCCCTATTTTCCCGAAATATGTTTTCGGAAAAATCGAGGAAAATAGGGAAAATTACGAAAATGTTTTACCAAAAAATAGCCCCTGCATCATAAAGTATGCAAGATGCGGTTTAAAACAGATTGATGAAGACATATTTGTGACGGTTATAAGCACATCAAGAAATTGTTACACATTTCCTAACGCAATTCGCATCATTTATTCAGAAATAATTCTTTCTTTTACAAAAAAAAAATGGTTCACTAAAAATAACCTTAAGTGGTCATGCAATCAAATGCAAAACATTCTCCATAATACTACACCGTGCTTGGGTGTAAAATTAGACCCGAACGGTGTGCTTCAAACAGTAAAATGTTGGAAATTGTATCGTGACAAGAATAAAATGAAGAATAAAAAAAGTTGTGTATGAAGTAGTCGTCATTATATCCTTATTACATTAAAGTTCTCATCTGCTTCCAAAGCTTATAAACTCATATACCACCCAACCACCCATAAATGAAAAGTTCCTGAACTTTTTTCCAAACCAATACAAAAGTGTAATACACTTCTTACGACCGTCGACACACAATAATCGGCTATAATCAGTCCAACAACTTTATTCATTCACGTCTGTATTGCACGTTATATACAATCAAACATACTCTCTCTCTCTCTCACACACACCTATACAGCTTATACGCACACTAGCACAACCGATTCTGGAGCTTCTGTGGAAATTACAACAGAAAATTCGCTCAATCGAAAAGAAAAAATGTAACATGGCGGAATGAATTCGTTGAGGTTTTCAATGAAAGTGTTAAAGTATCTTGTGTGCTTAAAGCCAAAATTGTTGTTGAAAGATAATCTGAAAAATGAATTTTCGTTGAATTGTTTTCCATGCTCAGTGCGAATGAATCACATGCCATTGCGTGTGTCGTTCGAGTGTAAGAAAAATTTTTGATTAACATTCAGTTCGTTCGACCAAAGAGGAAAAAAAAAAGTTCTACCAAACGAAACACAAAAAAAATGTACACGATTCATCATTCGGAAACGTCATTCAATCAATACAAATGTACAGAAACTGAAAGCGTCACGGAGAAAAGCTTCAATTCGTTGTCATTTACTTGGATCATATCAGTCCAAAAAAATTTTGCTGGCCAACTAAACAATTTACCCAGCAACAACAGTACAATCGAACAGAAATGTTTATTTTAATGGAAAGAATAATGTTTTACTGAAATAAGAAAAAAAATGTTGTGCACTGTGTCTGGTGTAAATCTGTGATATTTTTAACGTGAAAAATCAACGGTATGTTTGAAATTGTCTTATCTAGTACTTTGAATGTTCCCATAGTTTTAAACATTTTTCCAACAATATGGAATTGCTTTCCAACCGAATATTATCACCAACGAATCTAACCATTTTAATTAACCGAAAAGTCAAGGAAAAAACTTTTTTACCTAATTTTGCACACACCAACACAAACATACAATTTTTTTCGACAAGAAGCACATTTATAATAAAAAAATTTTTTTGTGTTATTTAACTCTACATGAAATGGCAATCATAAGTTCGACGCGTAAATACACAATTCATTCTATGTGAACCGATACAGTGAATAGCACACACAGCACACATAATACTCGTTTGAGATACCAATGTTTTTGTTTGACCTTCAAAACAACAGAGTTATTTTTTATGGCGGGAAATTGGCTTACCGGTTGAATTGACAAGTTTTCGCATTAGCAACGCAAAATCGAATCGTTTAACTACAACTGTTTTACGATTTTCCAATTAAATTTTCATTGGAAAATTGAATAAGTCAACCGGGAAAATTGATTTTTTTTTTGTTGTGTGTTCAGTTCACTTGTGAACAGTCTGCATACGTACACAAAGGAGAACAAAGGAATTGTGTATCTGAACGAGGAAATGGGGAGGGTTTTTTTTTGTGCCTAGTCTTCGGAGAAAATAAATCCATAACTCGAGAGTATAATACAGCAAAATGTATGGCGACTAATTGGATTTCACTTTGGAAAATCGGTTTGTTTGTGGTGTTTTCCGTTATTATACGGACAGTAGTTGTGTGAAGTGTGAACAACGATAAATATATTCTAATTGTTGATTAGTTCGGAGAGGGTGTGGGGGGGTTGATAAAATAGAAAGCCGGAAAATAATCGCAAAATATTGTTATTGATGATCTATGGCGTGTACATTGACTATAATAGGCAACTGTTCGGATATTGATTTATGAGGCGATTTATGCTTCGACTGAATAACTTTTGTGCCTAAAATAACGATAGCCCGTTTGTCAATATGTTTGAAAAATCGTTTTTCCTATTTTTCCAATGTTTAATTACTCTATCCCTCCGATAATTTGTTCGTCGAACAGAAAAGTCGTTGGTATAAACGAAAAAAAAATTGTAAAAGTTTGTGGCATGAAAATTGATTCTCTCAATTAAGAAGTGAAAGAATTTCATTTTTTTTCAGCTTTAGTTCGACTCAATTATGCAAGCGTTTGTAGTTTGATGTTCCGTTTTAATTTCGAGCCGAAAATGATTTTTCTCATGCTGTTGTGCAAGTGTAACCACACATACACATTAAACAGTGAAGTGAAGAGGGTCGAGATTCGGTTGGGTTTATTACGAAGCTCAATAAATTATGTATATTGCTGACAGGGCACAGACTTGATGACGCAATTTTCATAAATTTTATGTCTTTCTTCAAGCTTGTATATGAATCCGACCGCCCATTATATAGGACATAGTGGTTCATATAATAAGTTGACATTGACAAAATGGTTTCGAGATGTTTGCTCTCACTTTTTTTTCTGATTACTTTTTTCTTCGCAATTTTAATCTAATGTGTGGAATGGAAAATGCGAGCAAAGTTGAGTTCACATTTAAATACAAGAAACGGAAAATCGATTCATATATCCCCTTCACACATTTCAACAAGTTGTTCATAAAAAGGAATTTACAGAATTTCCATTTACACCACTTGTACATTAATGTGGCAGAAAAATATATATATTAGCAACAGTCAGCAACACTTCGTACATGAAGCCATTGAAGAGTTAGAAATTGTTCGAGGCACAAATAGAATTTTATCTATACTCGCGACTATTGTTTAGGATATTTTTTTCTTCCTCTTCGTCTTCTATTCTCTTTCAATTTAATGTTCCACCAAGTCAAACAAAAAATTTACATAATTTTCAAATAATTGTTAGTGGCGCGGAAAGCAGCGATTATATTTCTTTCAGATGTTTTTATTGCTTGATACGTTCGCTTGATAATTCCGTTTCAAATGCTTACCTTACACCAAACAAAAAATTTGTTGTGTAATTGAGTATGAATGTATTAATGAAGCTCAATAAGCTGCGGAGGACATTAGCATGAACGTGCGAATATTGCATGACGTTATGAATTGTCACTCTTTACTTCAAAACTGTCAATGGACAGTTCAGCAGATACATTGGTCTCGGTATGAGTCCACCTAAAATGTCATTGCAAATCCCTAGACATAAGGTGTCAACAGCAATTCAGGTCACTACCCCCTAAGAAAATTTTTCTTAATTTTCTCTAATTTTCCTCAATTTTTCCAAATTTTGTGAATTTTCTGTGGATCAAGAACATTCGGAAATCCGAAAATTCCAAGCAAAACTTTCCAAGTTTCTAAATTTTCCAAAACTTTCTAAACTTTCCAAAACTTTCTAAACTTTCCAAAAGTTTCTAAATTTTCCAAAACTTTCTAAATTTTCCAAAACTTTCTAAATTTTCCAAATTTTTTAAAATTTTATTAATTTTCCTTATTTTCCAAAATTTTCGAAAGTTTGACAAAATCAAGAAAAATTAAAATATTTCGAGTAAGTTTTTCGATTTCATCAATTCCTGTAGTTTTTATCGATTTTCGTGAAATTCTCGCCTCTCTCTTTCGCTTCAGAAAAATTACATTTCAATACCAACAATTCAATCAAATTAAAAACAACAAACTTGTAATGAGACCAATCCGAGTCCGATGAAGCCTATGACAAATGACAATACAAAGTTGTCATTCCAATTATCTCCACAATCTATATACAAGCGATGTCACCGAGAAATATTTGTTAATTACATGGAAACACTACTGAATACTAGACTATCAATTGACACAAAATACCTTGAACTCTCGCTGAACAATTTGGAACATCAGTTTGAAATTATGAGGTGAATATTGATTTTATCATAACGCTTACGCATCATTATTTTGTGGAATATAACGAAAGTGTATTAATTTCTGGTGTATAATAATCGTTGTATTGTAATACACAATTTGGCGGAATGGCACAGAAAAGTTGTGGTAAACAATTTTATGATTTTTTTTTAGTATATACAATCCCGAGTAGAAAAACAGGGAACTTATGGAAGGCGATCTCAGGAATGACCTTCATAAAGATATGTTTGAATTAGGCACAATTTTGACAACAAAATGGTGTTATCACTTTCAGTCAATCGTTGATGATCGTTTTAAATCAAGTCCAAGGTTATTCGAAATGGCAAAAATCATCCACTGAGACGCTAACCTGAAAATATGTGCAGTGAGCAGACACTTTCTTCCACCTTTAAAATGGAAACTAATGTTTGAATGGTTTTCATGGTACTATAGTAACATAATGAACTTAAGCACTTACGCTAGAGTTTTCTATCGATGACGGTGTACCTGTCAGTTACAGTTGAAGTATGAAGAAAGATAAAACCGAAGGTCCAGCTTCCTACTCAGTTTTTTTAATAGAATGCTACCAGGGCCCATTTTCATGAAAGTATTCAATTGCTAGCAGATTATAATACTCTTCATCATTTCCTTGCCATTTCTATGCGACTGATGGGAAAAAAGCTATGTATTGTATGGAAAAATGTAAACCAATGGTAATTTCAGTGGGTAGGAGTTGGAGGGCCCTTTTTGTAAGATTTAAATATCTAAAAATTCTTAAATAATTCCTCAATATATTCAATAGGTGGGTTGTCAAGGAATTGTCAAAGTTGTAATTATTTATATAATCTCTTGGCTTAATAATGTTTGCCATTATTTCGAACTGCCATAAGTGCAGACTATTTTTGGGAAATTTCCTATATTTCCTAGATTTTTCCAACAAAAAAAATTGGGAAAATTCAAGAAAATTTGGTAAAATATTTTCACAAAATAGTTCTTGCATAAGTAACATATACTCACGACCACCATAACATTCTTCTATTTTCGACAAAGTTTCAATTTCAACGAAACGAAAATCCTTTTCGGACACAAATTACACACGGAAAATCTATATTCGAATCAATCAACGACACATTCAGCAAAGTTATCGAATTTCTTGTAACAGCAGAAAAACAATTCCCATTTCACACCATTTCTCTGCCCAAAAACATTGTACAATACCATAAGAGATACGACGTCAGATAGGTCAACACTTCAAACATGCGACACAAAAATACATTCATTAGCTGAAGCTTAACACTAATTGAATACCATCGCATCGGAGCCCCTTTTCTCATCAATTGACCGAAATATTCACGCATTAACGAAGCATTCAGAAACTCAATCTATATTAGATTTATAGATAGATATACAGACACACAGGCCTAAGAGTAATATTATTTTGGCAAAATTCAGCACTTAATTTATGAAATGTTTATTTTTAGCTATCTCTCACACTTTGTGAGTCTAGAACATTTC
Organism: Bradysia coprophila; assembly: GCF_014529535.1. Classification (NCBI taxonomy): domain Eukaryota; kingdom Metazoa; phylum Arthropoda; class Insecta; order Diptera; family Sciaridae; genus Bradysia; species Bradysia coprophila. The sequence continues at coordinate 1,115,114 of NC_050735.1, read as the reverse complement.
GGCAAAATAAATTTCGAAATGTTGACTGGTATGGGTTTCAATTTTTTTTTTACATTTCCTAATAGAATTGGTGTGCTTCGTATATATAAATGGTATAACACCAATGGTGTATAGGCGGCATGTTATTAAAAATATTAAAATTTGCTGCTCATATAATCATTATATAGATTTGATTGTAGAATTTTATCAATAAAAATATTATAATTCATATTACTGACATCGCATCCACACATGACATTAATATACATGTGTATCGTCTTCGCGCAATGGAAGTTAGTTAACAATGAATTTATAAATTATTTGATGTTCATTAAGATATGAATGTAATTATATGTTGAATGTTAAAATGCTATACGTGTGCTCACTGTTTGCTGTATTATTATTCTCTCGTGATTAATAATAATGCTGGAAATTTATTTTGCTTCAAACCTTTTTAATTAAGGGATTATAGAACAATTAAATTTGAATAAAATGAAGATTGTTGATTACATAGCTGCAAGCTAACAACCAAAAAAAAACATTTAATGGAAAAAAATCTACCTTCGACTTTTGTGAGAAGGCCTCCATTCCATACTCTAATACCATTTTTGTCTTATAATGCACAAAATGATGAAATATGGTCTTTTGTGACTAGAGATGAGCCAAACTCGCAAAAAGAAAAATCCGAACCAACTCACTTTTGGGTCGGGTTTTCAATAAAATTTGATGATTTATAAGTAGGAGGTAAAATTGTTCAGAAACCAGAAGAACCTAAGGTCATTCAATAGTAAATAAAACCTGAGGCCAGGTATGGGTTCCGTTTTACTGCAATATCAATGCTATTTCGACCGTAAGAATGTCGTAGCGATTTCATATATACAATTGTAGCTTACAGTGCCATCTGTGATGTCACATAAAAATCACACTCATACATGATCAGTACAAAAGTGACGTCATTTTCCATTGAAATTCAACTCCCATGATTGAAAATAGAGACCCAGCGGAGACTTAGGTACAGGATTCGTTTTCTTAACCCGAATCCGGTTTTTTCGAGTTTCGATTCGTCGGGTTTTAAGAATTTAGTTCGGGTAGGATTCGGGTCGGGCTTCAAATGTTTCGGGTTTCAGGTTGAAAGAATTTGTTTCGGGTTGGGTTGGGTTTCAGAAAACTTCGACCCGCTGATCTCTATTTCGTCATCACTTCAAATTTAGTGGAAGGGTTCGTTCAGTGTGACACGAAAAAGATCTAAAAGTTTTAATCTCTGACATTTAAAAATTGAAAAGTGAATTAGTTTCGGATGAACTTTTCTTTTCCACAAAAGAAAAAAAAAATCAAAATTATCTTATGACACAGAAAAATATAGAAAAAGGGAAAAACTCAAGTAGTGAAACAGAACTGGAATTCCTATACAAAGAAAACCTTTTCCAACAATTTATTTATTGATGAAGTTCGGATGAAGGGAGGTTAGGCTAAAGTTTTCAGTTATTTGTCTTTGTCTTTCTCTCTGGTTTTTCTTCTCTTTAGATTGATATGAATTCGAAATGACAAAATCATGGACAAGAGAGCCCGTTCCGTTCTCATACATATTAGATAATAATACAATTCAGATATTATGAGTGAACAAACATTGTATTGTGTGTCGTATGATATTTGATGCCAACGCTCATCAATCTCGAACAATAATGCAAAAGAATTATGGAATTTATCTCTGTTTTTTTTTTCGGTGATATATTTTTCATTCTATGTGCAGGATAAGTCGTAAAGCTCGTGTGAATAGGAATAGAAAAAGATACATGAAAGCCATAAAGAGGTGTATGTCATAAAAAATAATAATAAATGGCATGTAAAGGAAGATAATCGAGCATAATGAATGGCAATTAAGACTATTGGAAGCTATTGTTAGAGACGAACGAATACTTGGAAGATAAAAATGTTTTCTATAAAGAAGTTGCTTTCGATTTATCATGATTAACTTCCGGTGGAAATCGTTTTCTATTTGAAATAATAAACCATTGACATTGTTTAAGAAAGTAGCGAAGATTTATTGACGATTCATTGACAATTTATTGACAATTAATTGACAATTCATCGACAATTCATCGACAATTTATTGACAATTCATCGACAATTCATTGACAATTCATCGACAATTCATCGACAATTCATCGACAATTCATCCACAATTCATCCACAGTTCATCCACAATTCATTGACAATTCATCCACAATTCATTGACAATTCATCCACAATTCATTGACAATTCATCGACAATTCATTGACAATTCATCGACAATTCATCGACAATTCATTGACAATTCATCGACAATTCATTGACAATTCATCGATGATTCATTGACATATCATCGAGGGGTCACCGACTAGTTTTCGAAGTAGCAAATTTTTGCGATTTTTTGGGATTTATGGTTTAGTCGAAGCCTAAAATGGCGGCCACTGTTCCCTAGGGAATTAAAAAATCTTCCATATCCGAGTAAATCCCAAAATAAATCCCTATAAATCTCAATAAATCCCAATAAATTTCAATAAATCTGATAAATCTTGAAGAGTGCGGGACCCTGACAATTCATTAACGATTCATTGACGATTCATTACCCATTCATTGACAATTCATTAACGATTCATTAACGATTCATTGACGATTCGTTAAACATTCATTGACGATTCATTAACGATTCATTGACAATTCATCAACAATTCACAACGACTGATTCATTGACAATTCATCAACGACTGATTCATTGCCAATTCATCGACGATTCATTGCCAATTCATCGACGATTCATTGCCAATTCATCGACGATTCGTTAACAATTCATCGACGATTCATTGACCATTCATCGTTCATTCATTGACAATTGACAATTCATCAACGACTTCAATTTTAAGGGATTTTTGCAATTATCGGGAATTTAATTTTCAGCTTAGAAATACTAGAATCGAATTGGATTTGAAATAAAAATTTTGATGTGCACGGGTGAGACACGAACTCACAACCTTCAACTTGCCGGGCTGATGCTCGGGAATTTCATTTTCCTGGTCTATTCAGTTGAAGAACAATCGTTTAAAATTTACGAAACACTATAATGATGTCTTTGAATCATTGCCTGTGCCTGTGATCGTATTTGGAAAAACATTTTCCTCCAATTTCTCGAATTTTCCCACATTTTACTAAATGTTCACAAAATAGTAAAATTTAAGGAAAATTTAAGGAAAATTTGGGAAATTGTGGAAATTTTTACGAAAATATAGGAGAATGTTTTTATAAAATTAGTCATTGACAAGCACTATTCGACGCTCGTATTTCTGACTTATCTAAAACTGAAGTGTGTATAGTACATATCAACTCCATCATCACATCACCCATTACACATCAAAACGTTTTCGTTTTAATTATTTTTTTTCCCGCAGATTGAACAAAAATTCTCAGTTCGTTCGATAAGAAAAAATCGCTCATCGCTCATACACAACCTTAGTATTGTTTACAAACAACTTGTGAATATGCTCGTTTATTCGTCTTCCACAAAACCTCTAACAGCCATACACACTTAAACAAAAAAAGCTCATTCGGAAAATATACCAACAATACCATTCACTCGCGTGTCTATCCAACCAATAGTACGAAAATTGCAATTTAAAATGTTCAAATGTTTTGTATAATTCTAACTAAAAAAATTGAGATTAATTGACTTGTCCATGTATGTATGGAAATGATATATGGATTTAACTTACATCATATAAACTAACATACCGTCAATGTATTGCACGAATTTCATAAATAAAAATTCGCTAAAAGTCTACAATACAATCAAATTACTGCCCGACTGCTGTTTCGTCGCCTATATTGCATTATTGAGTCAGCCAGTGTTAGTATGGGTATCGGTTAAGTGAGTTATGTAATGTAAGTTTAGCGAGTAGGAAGAATAAAAAGTTTCATTGCGAAGTTCATGGAGGTTTGTTGAATGTTGTTTTGATTTTCGTATTTCCTAATAATGTTCTTTTGTGTATTTTACATCAAACGAAGGTACAAATGGTATAACTCCACTTTCTAAATATGTATTAACATCGGTTGCAAAGATTTATACCGACTCGCTGTGACTAAACTATGAGAAACTGTGCACAGTACGTGTGCGCAGTAGATAATCTGATCTTCTGACGTTTTAATAATAAACAAGATTTGAATTTAAAGTCGCTGATTATAAAATCGCAGATTCGCGGATTGTATGTGTGTTGGAATTAGATTATAGTTTCATTTCGTTAGTATAGCAAATATTCAAAGAATTTATGAGAAAAATAGAAAGTGTGCGGCTAGTAGAGTTGCTCAGAAAACCACACTAATTGGATAGTAACTCTAGCTATACATAGCGACGCGAAAGAGACCTACTTCAAATTTTGCTTTTGTTGTACTGTCAAACTTGACAGAAGAACAAAAGAGAAATTTGGATGAGGTCTCCTACGCGTCGCTCTGTGTAGCTACAGTAACCAAGAAAAAAAATTCGAGTACTCTTTTGTACACGTAAAAAGTCCCATATTTCGTATCTAAGCTTGGTGTTTCTCTGATTTTTCTCATTCGCTATTTAACCTGGCGTATGAAATCAGAGAAAACCCAGACATTCAGCAGTAACAGCTTAGATACGAGAGATTGTTTACGCGGGCAAACCAGCACCTATAAGATTCTCTCAAATTTAATTAAATCCGAGGCCTTCGATAGGATCAAATGAAATCATTTATTGATAAGGCGGCCGAAAAACAACTCTGATCTGAAATGCAGTATTGTTCAGGGCTCTTCTTCAAAATTTGATTGGCTGAAATGACTGACCGAAATCTACCAAAAACTTAACGAAAAAGATTTTCGATAAATTTCTAAAATTTTAACTAGACAGATGCAATCTATGCAATGGAACACACGGGAAATAAGTCTTGATATAAGTACTCCGTGTGAGACACAATTTTTTTTTAATTTTTGCTTAGTTTACCTGACAGCACGCTTTCTCACGCAGTAATTTTTCATTACGTGGAAATCAAGCCTTACATTTTTATCAAATGAAGTAAATTGACATCGGAACAAGATTAACCTCTAGCAATGGTTTTCTCTTGGCACTCTAAAAATGTTGCAATGTTGCTCAATCTGGTCGGGTGAATCATTTCGCTTCTAAATCCGGTGAATAGAAATATTTTATTCGCTTCGTTATTATGATAATAATGTCAATAATCAAACGAAATTGATTACACTTGTATGTCACTGGGTCAAACATTCAAAAATAAAAATTGTAGCGAAAAATTATCGCAGAAAGTGATAAAAACTGGCAACGTCTTACCGAAGGTTTATTTTTAGCTTCTGTGTTTTACTTCGATTGAATATTTGATTTATTTTGTGAGAATTCTACCAACATTCGTCGGATTTGCTTCTCTAAGACAGAGATCGGTAATTTTAAGCAGTTTTTATTATCAAAGTCAAGATAAAAAATCGTTGAATCTCTGAATGACTATTTATAATGCAAAGACTCTGTACTATTGAACCGTCCCCCTAATCCTCACACTCCCACAAATACCACATCTAAATATGTTTCGTTTTCTGTTGTAGATGGACTTAGTTGTGCCAGCAGAATTGGAAGAGCTTATACTGTGCAGCTGCTGCCATCTGCCATTCAACGATACGGACGCACTTCCCAAACTATTTTCGTGTAGACATCATTTTTGCTTGAAATGCGTTAATTCGATACTGCTAAAAAGTGGCGAACTATATTGCGTACATTGCTGGAAACGAACGGAACTGCCAGCACCTGACATGAAACCAGAAAGTCTGCCCACCCATACGGCCATACTGTATCTGGCCCAGAATCTGAGCATGCTTAACATGAAAAAAGCACCGGACAAATCGTCTTCGCAACATTCCACATCGATTCAACAGCAGGCCAATCAGCATCAGAAAGGTGAAAATTGTCATACGCACGCTATGCCGAATGGGCTGTGGTGTTTGAAATGTCACATGATGATCTGTCGTGCATGCGCCGGTGCGGAAGAGCATCGATCGCATAGTGTTAAGACGCAAAACGAAGCCAGAGATACGATTCGTGGCGATGTTGCGGGGGAACTAATAACGATGCAGAAGACATTGGTTGAGGTACAGCATCTGGTGTTGAAACAACGCGAATTCCTCTTAAAAATTTTAGAAGCTTGCACCGCTTTAAAAACACAAATCGAAACCGAACTCATCAATCACATGCCGACGCTCGAAATTGCCGAAATGCGCGAAAGTCTTGGCAAGGCGAAATTATGTTTAGGAATGCTGGAGCAGCAATCACCTACCGAAGCGTACAAATTGTATTCGACGTTACACTTAGAAAAGCAACGACTACAATCGAAACATCAGGAAATGTATCTTCAATGCAAGTTAGACGATTTGATTCGTCATTACGGGTCATTGTTCGATTTTGATTTGATTAAACAAGCATTAGCTGGATTGCAGTCGGGCGATCAGGCCATATCGTCGATTTCAATGAATGGTTCTGGTCATCAGAACCAAGTGCTGCTGTTGGCTAATTATTGCATCTCGCAATTGTATTCTCGTCACGTACTGACGAACAAACAGCAACAGCTTTTGAGTAACAGCAATGGCCACTACACGAGTCAAACAACATCGCAAATGTTGACCAGTTCGCCGCATGAAGTAAAAACATTCGCTGAAATAGCTGGCTCTCCGAAGGGAGTCACCAACAACAACAACAATAACAACAACAACAACAGCACCAACATCAATAACAACTACCTAACCGACAGCATGGTAAATCATCAAACATCCGGTGGCGTTCGACATTCATCCATTTCATATATGTCATCGGATTTGAATGGCATAGCAATGATGCAACATCTTCAACATTCCGGCCAACAGCAAATGTCCTCAGCGGCCTCAACATTAGTGCAATCACCACAATCGTCAAGTACAATTATCTGCAATCCGACCGTTCATGTCTATCCGATTTACTACTTTAATATCGAAATTAATGGTTCGTCGTGCGGTCGAATTCTGATCGAAGTGCGAAACGATGTGGCGCCGAAAATGGCTAAAAATTTCGGTGCACTGTCCACCGGTGAATTGGGCTTCGGCTACAAGGGATGCCAGATATTCCAGTGCTGGGAAAACGAAAGCATTATAACGGGTGATTTCGAACTGAATAACGGCCGTGGCGGTCGATCGGTGTTCGAGGAGGGATTTTTCATGCCAGACGATACGAAAATTCTGGCCATACGCGGTTCGGTCGGTATGCGTCGCAGTCAGAAACGTCATGACAATATGGGCTTAGTGGGTTCACAATTTCGCATCATTTTACGTGAGATGCGAGGATTTACGGGTATTTTTGCATTTGTCGTAGAGGGATTAGAGTTAGTGGAGAAAATTAGTCAAGCTGGCGATTCGGCTGGTAAGCCACAGAGCAGTGTTATGGTAGTCAGTTGCGGTAAATTGCAATAGTTTTAAGATTGTTTTTAGACAAGAAAACGAAAAAGAAAAAAAATGGAAACAAAATCGTTTAGCAGGGCAGTTGGAACAAAACAAACTCGGTATGTGGTTAGCTTTTAATTCTTCGTAATTTTTGAGCGTGTGCGATATGTTTTTCGTTTCTCGTTTTTTGAATGTATTACGTTTAAGTCAAAACTGGAGCACCGAAAGTAAATATAAAACAAAATAAAATACAAAAAAAGAAAAGAAAATTAAACGAAGTGAAACGCAAGTTCATCTAATAACAAAAAAAAATTGTTTAAAAAAATGTGATTATGTTGCTAAGGAATACAACCAAATCAATTGATCATTTGAATGTTAGAAATTTACAAAACAAAATATTGAAAGGGATGTATACATCGAAGGGAATCCTCAAGTTGCAATACAATATTCAGCTAAATTTAAGAAAAAAAATAATCGTAAATTTCCTTCTCCAACTATAGGCGGCAGCGGCAGCCATAAACGAATACTGGTCTATCAACCAGAACAAAATGCTTTACCCTATCGATTTCACATCAATTAACTTGGATACACTGTCAATAGAATCGATAACACTGTCTTCCTTTTAAATTTTCCGTTTCAAATTGAAAGGGGCTGACAACATTCCTGTCATCATAGCACTGCTCCTAGCACTTACACTCTAATTTCATACATCAAATAATCCTCCAAATTTTGATACATGCGTGTTCAATTCACATTTCTTTGTGTGTGTTTTAACTAACTCCTAGAAAACATGACTACTGTTTCAACGAAAGAAATGTTAAACCCATTTGAATCAAGCCTCTGAAAATTTTCAATGTTATTGCTGGGAGCAGTGTTATGCTGCCATAATCGATTCCTTGTGAATTCTCCGAAGATTAATGTCGTCCAGAGATTAATCGAAATCCTCTTTATCCCCTTTCGTATATCACTTTTGACGTCCGAACGACAACATAACAAAATGAAAGAAAAAATTCCATTCAAATGTTTTCATCGAAAAATGTCTAAATGAAAATGAAATTTTTGACGAAGCCACCCCCATGCCACCCATATAAATAGCTAATGAAATAAAGAAAAAAGCAAAAATATTAAAATTACAAAAACCAACAAAAATAATCAGGAAACGAAATGAGCCAAACTATTTTAATAAAAAGAAATTTATTTAAATTTCTTCTTAATAGCAAGTACACAATCACTAAGAAAATATTCATGGATAAAAACAGTATAAAAAACAAAACGATAAACCAAACTTTGACAAATTTAAAACTTAAAAAATAAATTACTAAATAAAAAACAAAGAAAAATTATTTATAGCTGAGGCTTTTTGTGATAGGTGTCTGATTATTAAAAGAAAATAATAATTAATTAAAGAGAAAACGTGTCATTCATTCAAACAAATATAATATTACACAGCAAACATCACCCAGATGAACATCTAAATAAAATTAAAAACAAAAATGGGCCACAGCAAACATTTTTAGTCAATGACGACCGCTATTCCGATATAGAGCTCAGACCCAACCACCTTACACATTTTCTTGGGCTACACGTGTCATTCGCAATTGATAAAAAAAACGCAGCAGAAACACGTGAGCACAAAGCGATTGTACCAAATTCATTTTAATTGACATCAGAGGGAACAAACATTGTGACTGGTTGAGCTGTATTTTGATTCTTACTCTAACTACACATAGCAACGTGAAAGAGATCTAATTAGAAATTTTCTTTTGTTATTATGTCAAATGTGACAGAAGAACAAAAGAAAAATTTGAATTCGGTGGCCCTCGCGTTCCTATGTGTGGCTAAAGTTCTTTGTTACGGTGGGTGTATTTTCCGGATGAATTGAACGTTAGCAACGAACGAAAAATGATGGGACACCACAAATTCGGTTTTTGCTTCGCAGAGTTCTACATTTTGATTAAAATGTATGGAAATGTTGGATGCTCATTTTCACGAATTCACGCCGTAAATGCGCTTTATAATTTGGATCTTAAGTCAACAAGTGACCGAATAGTGAACGAAAAAATAAAATAAATTTCAACGCTTCCTTATATAAGAATGGGACGATTTAACGCTGCGTTAAAAAGACCTTTTCACGTTCCTTTTGAATTGTCAGCGCAGTTATGAATTGAAAAATTGATTTTATAGACAGGTTGAATCGGATTTTATTACTAAAATACGTCTCATCGATTTTAGTTATAATATCGAGCTTTAATTCAAAATTTCATTCGGTTAGTTTGAAGAAAAGCGTAAATTTGTCACTATTGACAGGATAGTTTGGTTTAAACGAAAGAAATTTACACGTTACACGTCAAAGCGATATAATTGAAAAGAAGATAAATATTTTAAGCATAGTAAAAACGAAATGACTATTTTTGTAATGCGGAAAAGATTAAAAAAAACAAAACGAAGAATTTGACGAAAAAAAAACGTTGTAGGTTTTCAAATATCAAAAAAGATAAGAGAAGGAGTCAATAAGAAGTACCAAACAAATATAAAAAGTGTTTTAAATGTCATAGTGCAAAGCAGCATTTTATCATTTTTTAGAGCTAGAGCCAATTCGTGTGTGTAAATGTTATATTGAATGGGGCCTGATAATAATATTTTGGGGATAATAAATTCGAGTCATTGCCGATTTTTGGAATTAAATTCTTATAAATTTCACAAAATTCTTTTTTTTTTAAATGTCAAAAAATTCCCAAAACTTTCATAAAATTATTTAAAAATGAAATTGGTAAACTTTTATGGAATTTATAGAAATTCAATTCAGAAAATAGACCATGTTTCGAATAGATAGATAATAAAGGACAGAGAGATAGAAAGTGGACATAAAAGAACTTAAAACATTATTTTTGCCCTCAGCCTTCAGAAAGTTTTCCAACAATAAAAAAATCAGTTAGTTTTGATGTTAAAAGAATTTTTATTTGTTTTACTTAAAGACCAAAATACCCAAGATTTAGAGCTACCATTTCTAAATGGATTTCTGTTTTCGAAGGGAAAGCATCCGCAACATTCCCTGACTTTTATTTTTTTTTAAAGTATTCACTGGGATTCGACCTGGAAACGCTTTGAAGGAAGTCGGATAATGGTTAAACTAAAATCCTTCGCCGCTTTAGCAAGAGATTTTTTTTCGAAGATTTTCCGAATTTTTAGGATTTGTCGGATTTGCAGAATTTTTCAGAATTTACCGTAGTTTTCTGATGGTTTCTGAATTCTTCCAAATTTTTAACATTTAAATTCTCACAAAAAAAAACTGTTGACTTTCGCATCCTCCTTTGGCATTTACATTTTCGTTCACTTAACACCGTTTTATTATTGATACTACTACACAACTGATTTAATGAATTGTTTGCCTTTCTGGTCATTCTTTTTATACTCTACTACTGTATGCTGCAGTGCTCTCTTATCTTTATCTTCAAAGTTATATAATTCACTAGAACCGAGGTTTGGATAAATGTAGAAAACATTTTGTAACTCGAAAAAAATTCTCTTTACACGCTACATGCGCCGAAAACCGTCCTTTTCATGTTTCAAGCACTTCTTTCGACGCGTTCAGCATGTAAAATCCATTACATAACTTGGGAAAGAGATGAAAAGTAGGGTTTTGTGTGTTTTTTGACCTCGGCATCGCCTCGGACCAAAAAAAATTCACGAAAACTCTACTTTCCATCGCTAGTTATGGTAAATACTATTGAAATCCTTAGAAAGATCATTAAAAAGGGAAAATCCTGAAATTCACTAGAATCCCCAACAAGTCCTAAAGGTTTTCAAATAAGACATTTAAAAGTTGAACAAAATCCTGAAAATTGAACGAGGAATTCCTCTGAAACTCAGATGATTTTATTTTAAATTCTTTGACACTGAAATTTGTAGCTTCACGCCCTTGACTGCAACTAGTGGAGAATATTTAAAAAAAAAGTAATCCCAGTAGACCCTATAGGTGACTTGCAGTCAATTTTCGAAACATTCATATGTATTGATGTTCTAATCTTGTCAATTATTAGTGAAAGGATAAATGGAAAATAAATAAAAGTTCTTTGACTGGAAAAAGTAATCGAATAAAAAACCAATAAAGTAAAGCTTTGAAAACAATAGTTGAATCGATGTTCACTAAACTAGAACCACAAACGAAAAGAAAAACAAATTTAAAAATGAAAATAGAAAGAGAAAACTAATTATTTACAAAATAAAAATAAAATAGAAAAGAAAAGAAACAAAAATACATAATCTGCGTCTATGTTTCGACGCCTGTTGTACCTGTTAGAACATATATATAAAATATAATAAAAACTTAAAATGGTGAAAAGAGTAAAAAGTGAAAAGAGAGAAATTATATTTTATATTAAAAAACAAACAAACTCGTAGATCAATTGAGAATAGATTTTTATTGAATTGTTACAGAAAACTATATAATGTTAACCAACCCTTCAATGACATGAACAATTAAAAACAATATTTTCCGCATATTGCAAATCAATTTAGTAGACGCAACAGAAAAGTTATATATTTGATTCATGTGTTGCAAATGTTTAATTAGCAAAAAAGTCTTTGAGTTTTAATTAAAAGCTTGTTGATGTAAATAAATTTTAATGATAAGAGAGAAGAGAAGTGAGAAAAAAAAGATTTTTAATGAAACAAAATTTCGCTATCAAATCAGATATGATCTGTTTACTATTAATAAAGAAAAAAAAAATATTCCGATTGCAATTGACAGTAAAACTGATTTAAATTTAAATTTAAAGAAAAAACAAAATGTCTGTGGTGTTTCTCCTAGAGAAAAAATATTTTCAATTTATTTATATTTTTGCTAATAATTCTACGGTTTATTATGGCTACAAGTAATCGAAATGTATCAAACCAAATAATTTTGGAAGAAAGAAAAGAAATGTCAGTTGAATTGATATGTGATGCGCTTTCATTAATTTTTAGTTGCGATTCTATGATATTCACACCGTAAGTGCGCTTCAGAATTTAAATTTTCGGATGAATCAATAGATGAACAAATTAACTGAAACCTAAATTTCCAACGCACTCTATACGAAAGTATCGTCTCTGTAGTCCTTGTCAATTTTCATTTTTAAGCGCACTTGCGACGTCAATATTGCCGCTTAAATTTAATGCCAATATTTTCGTTATCGTTGGTAAACAAAAGCTTTATTACTGGCAAAAATATCCGACATCGTATTCAATTTTATCGTTTCTATTTGAGCCCCCATCTATGCCAGTTCGGACAATTATAATAATCGAAAACGAAATCTTTGAAGAGAGACCAAATACTAGAATATTATTTTCGAATTAAAAGAAAAATCGGTACCCTACCATCGCATGAGAAGCCAAAAAGAGAAAGAAAGAAGAAAGATTCGTAATCGTGAATATGCATAAGGACCAAACAGATTTATGTTTTTGTACGAAAGCTTAAGTTGACATAACGGATGGATGATGCTCGGGATGATGTGACAATCCACACGTAAACGAACTTTACTCGAAAAATGCAAACAAAGGACATTGGATGAGCGGGGCAGCTGGAATTTTTTTTTGCTCGCTCAGAGTCTGTCCTATTTTTTAATTATTACCATAGCACTGCTCCTAGCATTAACACGCTGCATTATACACAGCCTCCAATCTGGAGGCTAAAGTGATGAGAGCTACCGCTTAAGATTGTTTGTACTGTGTGTTTTAACTCATACAACGAAAGCAAGTTCACGGAAGAAACAAAGATCATAATATACTGTGATTAGGAGAGTTACATGGCACTGTTTTCACTGATCACAGTTTTTTTTTGTAAATTCGCTTAAAATTGTTTTACTCTTTCAAGAACCGCACACTCATTTCTAGAAAAGAAAAGGAACAGATCTGCACATGGAAAACTCGTTGAAAACGTTTCTGTCTTTTCATAGTGCCTGCGAGAAAATTTCTTTACTCATGTGGGTGTAGTTTCGAGCCAAGGGCGAGGGATATAATCCCCAGAGTGAGTAACTTTATCACGCGCTGTCATGTAAAATCAATTTTTACACTGTTTTGAAGTTCGAAAGCGTCTTTAACCGAATATGTTGGTTTTGTTTGGGTCTGTGAAAAATCACAATGCGTTTTAAATTAATTTAATTTACGTTTTAGAAGCCTTATGCACGTCACGAATGATCTTCTTTTTCGTTTCCAAAGTTTTGTTTGTTATCAAATGGCATAACATTCTAGTGTTGATGTGATATATAAAAAACAGAATTTTATTTTAAATGAAAAAACGTAAAAATTGAAAAATAAAAATTCGTCAAATTTAGAAAATGTTAGATCGATTAAAAAAAAATATGTGAAAAAAACAACAAAAAAATTTACTAAATGTTCGTAGTGAAAAATAAACAAAAAAAAATTATTTAAGGTGCAAATTTGCCGTTATAAACTATATCGTAAACGTGAACGCTTTTCAAAAAAACAAAAATAAAAAAAGAAACAAAAATTTATAAATGTAAGAGATGCGAGAATGTCGAGAAAATTAGTTGTCGGAAAAACTTGAAGCGATTAGATTCAAAAAATAAAAAACAAATTATCGGTAATTTCAAACGTCTACGGTAAACCTTCGGTTCGTCTTTTCATATTATAGTATAGTAAAATCCATAATCAAACCTTCAAACGACTCGTTGCATTATGTATTTCGATATTTTTTTTAAAATTCCTTTTCTGAAAATTAGATTGGATGATCGGAGAGCTGCGACCATTTATCTGGCTGTTCTATTCGAAATTCAGTTTTCGAATTTTGTCGATCTTTATCGAACGAACAAAAATCTAAACTTAAGTGATTAAATTGGTTATGCACATGGGAGGGGACACCACAATTTTATCTGAACTCCGTCTAACAAAAGTCAATGATAAAAATCTGTTTCGGAAGTTACACCTCAATGAAATGTTAAGACTGACCTCTCATTTCGTGGGAGACATTGTCTGCATAAAATTTCTTTTTGGAAACAAATTTTCCCCGTTTGTTCAGCAATGCAAATTACGGACAATCGGATTCGACAATAATTTTAGAACAGTCGTTATATCGATCATCAACTAATAAAGAGCGTTTTTAGCATGTTCGCACAAAAGGGAAGTCCACCCATAAAAATTAATTTCTAAACCCACTGAACATTGTAATCGTTCGGTGAAAATCCATTTCCACAAAATAGTCGATGGTTAAAATGATGAAGACGATTGCTCGCCGTTCTACAGCGGATATCGTCTGGATAGGTTGGAACAAAAATTGGGAATAAAATATTGGAATTTCTCAAAAATTTCATCAATTTTACATAATTGCGGATCGGAAATCGTTCTTCTCATGTACTTGCGACGACCTTATCGCGTAAGATCCGTTACAAAGCTGAGTATAAAAGTTGAAAAGTCCCAATTTCATATGTTAACTGACCTCAGTTTCGCCTCGGCTCAACAAAATTCACACGAAAACTGGACTTTCATCTTTTGTTCCTGGTTCTGAAAGTGACGACTAAGAAGAAAGTAGAGAAATGGATTCTTGCGTTCGTCAAATCATCCAATACTAAATTGAATTTCAGTTTTTGTGATAAAAAATTACGAAATCCAAACTATTTATTCACAATTTTTCGTTAGAAAAAAACCTATTTACAATTTTATCAAAGCTAAGGATAACGTAACCTCGTCTCGTAACTATATCTTTTTAACGGAGAGAAGAAGCAAAAAAAAAGTTACGTTTAGTCCAGAGAGCGTCTGGATTCCACACGAAACGCTGACAGAATAAAACTTTATAAAAAAAATGTAATAAACAAAACGTAAAAATAAAAAAAACGAAAATGAATTTGAAAAAAAAGCAAAGAAAATTTAATTTTAATTCCACGAGATGGTAAACGATTGAGCGCGCGCATTGCTAGTTGTAATAATCAATTCAATAAATTGCGAATTACTATATATTTATGTCGAAAAATAGAAAGTGAAAAAGTTACTACCAGAAGAAGAAAGAGGAAAAAATACAAAAAAATGATGAAATAAGTAAATGTACCTATCTATATTACCTATCTATATATACAAAGTGTATGTTAAAAACAAATCATATAATGAAAACCGTGTATTTTTGTCGAAATTAATAAATGTATGCAACACTTAATATGTTTGGCCTGTCATTGCATCAAAAGTTTAAAAATTCTGCTCCATTCACCCTTCAATGACATAAGAGTTGAGTTATGATCTGTATTCTCCGCACGAACTATAAAACCAACAATTACTTTAAAGTTCTAGGGTTGTAATACTACATTACGTCCTTGTTTGGAGATTTTTTTTGCCAATAGAGAGGTTTGTAGCCAGAGCCGAAGGCGAGGGCTCTAATCCCTAGTGGCAAAATAACAATCTTCAAACAATTACGTAAGGTATTTTATCACATACGCGCGGTGTTCGGATGTCAAAATTACTTAACTAGAAGTTCAATTCAAAAATTACACTTCAGGTCTATGTTGTCGTCTCGTTTTCGCTTATGTGATAGAGTACACACTTGTCACTTGTCACTCGGCAAGCCTCGACTTCTTCGTGACAAGTGTGTAATATATATTACTTGCGAAGCACTGCGATAATGAAAATTATCGCAGGTGTCAATGGTGTGCCCCTTGCGCAAATTTCATTTTCGCAGGGTGCTGCAAGTAAAATATATGTCGAGCGTGGATTTAAGCAATATTTCTCAGTATTGTCATTGATTGAAGATGTCGGCAAGTCGATCTTCTGTCCCTCCATAAGAACAATATTTTCATGGACAACTTGATCGAAATATCAATTTGTTAAATTTTTAAATTTTGAAGCTCAAAAGATTGCAGTGTCATCGTAATTTTTGCGCGGATGACGAGAACAATTCCCACAATCTATATAACTACTCTCTTAAGGGATAGAAAGTTTAAACGGTAAGTTATCCGTTTTCGTGTGAATTTTATTGATCCGAGCTGAAGCCGAAGTAAACAAAAACTCGAAAAAGAGACTTTATTTTTAAAATACAATTGTCATCCCTAGGGTTTTCCAATTTCGACCCTAGGGCAAACAGTACAGAAATATGTAATAGTACGTTACATACTTGGTCAAGTCATGATAATCATGACATGATTGTACGAGTTTGAATGTTTGTGAAACGAGTGGAGCCATATCCGGAACTGGTGAAATAACATTCACACGAGGGTATATGGGAGAACACACACATTCAAACAAGTTAGCGTTCTGTAGAGTTGAAAACACAGACATTGAAATTTGGTCGCATTCAACTAAGCAATAGCTAGCTAAGCATGTTCAAATAATGCATTTAGTATAGATTTGTTCCAAGTGCAGTTGACTGTCAAACGTCATCCACAGAGCCATAACCTCAACGCTTTTCCATACATTTTGTTTGGTTTTGTTGTCTGTGAATGACGTTTGACATTTCGATGTTGCACTCGGAACTGACCTATAGATCTCTTCGTTTGGTGAAACTGATGACGGAAACGTGAGGAATGGTGGGGAAAAGTGTGCAAACTAATTGAAACCAACTTCACAATTTCACATAGTAATGAATAAGTGAGTGCGTCCAATTCCTTGAAATGAATGTAAAGGAACTAAATACGGGGAATTCCCTTAGAAGCAAAGTTGGTTGTCATTAGTTTGCACACAAAACCGAACCGTCGATCGTCACGCCAGCGGTCATTTTAGTGATCTATACACTTCGAAACGAAAATACTGATACCATCATAGTTGGTAGTTATGGTAAAGTCAGAACGGTGTGATCAATTGACATCACTGAAAATATTAAAATTTGGTCACTTTAATGTCGATGTCGATAGCCATATTATTGCTCCTAGCACAAACACCAATTTTTCCAACGTCAAAAAGCCTTTTAAATTTCAAACATGTATCTATGCCTGTCTTTACGCCTATTTTGATTGCATAAGCCTCCGAATATTTCTTATGCTCATGCTAAAGCAAAGCTGCGCGATAGTTCTTTTGATCATTTTTCCAAAACTTTATTTTTCGGCTTCTTTTTGAAAGAACCTTCCAGTATAAGGTGGAAAGTCATATAGTTAAAAAAAATGGAAGAAAATATCTAAAACGTGTAAAGCCACCAACATTTTGACATTCGCGAAACATTTTGTTCCAGAAAAGTTAGCCTCGAGTGACAAGGATTTCCTTTTTTTAATGAAATTTTTTTTGTTAGCTTAGTCCCTCAAGAACTATTAACACGATATTGGTGGCCCGGTTATTCCCCTAGTCAGAAACACTATAAAAAGTAGAGAACACTCCGGCTACTCGAAAATTTTCAAAAAAAAGTCTTGAACAAGCTGCACCAGATACTTCTATGAAAAAAATAGCTTGAAGATCTAAACCAATACCCTCTCTAGCAAACTAACTACATTCATTAAGGTGATAAAACTGCAACGTAGTCTTTGAATTTTACATGTAAAATTAGAAATTAGTCATTGACTAATAGTCAACAGTGCATGATGCTGCAGACATAGAAATGAGGTTGTATTTTGACAGCGTTAAAACGAAGTTTGTTTGCTAGAGAGTGTACACCCTATTCGCTAATGAATTACCATAATCTTGTTTGTTTGGTTCGTTCTCGCCTAAGTGTATACTATGCACACAAATTCATCATATTTGGGTTACGTCATACGAATGTCTACCTCGCTGCAGCCAGCAAACACACTGCAAATACCTAAATTAAGAAGCTTAAGTGAACTGTAGGACGTTGCCAATGCGATATAATCGCTAGACAAATTCCATGTGGAAAGTGGAATTGTCTAACACGGGATTCGAACCCGGATTATTTTGGTGGAAGGCTAGTACGTAACCACTGAGCCATCTTGATTGATCTCGATTACAATCGTGAAAGGCCACAACATGAATAAAAAACTCTGAAAATCTCAACAATTCACGCCGTAAGTGCACTTTAGAATTTAATTTTTGGGAGAATCAGTGTACGTGCACTCACTCTGGATGAGAATTGTCATTTTGAATTTACAGTGCACTTACGGCAACAATTCTAAGTTTTTACTAAGTCAACAAAAACACATTCTTTCCCTCCATCGAAGTCATTTTCTATAGAGGAAGTCAACGCTGCCGACTCAACACGCATCATTCACTTGCGCGTGCATCCTTTTACGCTTACGTTCTAGCATTTCGGCAAGTTTTTAATATTATTGAACAGAGCGAACAATCAGACTGTCAGACGGGAACTTGGCATTACTCATCTTCCGATTGAAAAACATTTCTTTGCAGTCGGCTGGGTTCCGTCTACTCTACATACATCCTTCCATTTTTTGTGAAATTTCGAGTCAAAACGATTGATTTTTGTCAGTTTTTATTCCCGTCGCTTCCCTAATAACTTAAGAAAAGAAAAGTGCGCATAAGGTTCGGGAAGCCCGCCATAGCTTCTTTGAACTGATTTCCCTGGTTTCTATTCGATCGTAATCACTAATCACAATTCGATTTAATCTGTGTGAATTTGTGTAATACAAAGCGGCGAAAGATGATATCTCAGGTCGTACACCCTAAACTACTCATGCCACTTTGCCCAATGGACAATGTCCATGAAATGTATCAACGATTGGGCCTGTGAAATGAACTAAAAAACCAAAAAAACTCACTTTGTAGTAGACATCCGGAACGAACTGCTTATCTGACGATTCACGAACATATCCCAATTCCGGTGCATCTTTCGTCGGTAACAAACAATTATCTCTCACCAATGCCATACATTGAGCGGAAACTGCATATCCCTCCATGTGCACTTGTTTCTTGGCGTCGCCTGAATTTTATGCGAAAAAAATTAATTCGGAAAATTTTGGAGCGAAGCAGCAGCATTACTACTTACCGGTTACACAAACCGTTACGAATTTCGAACCGAACGTTCCATTCGACGAATATTTGGAAATATTTGGATGTTGATTTTGTAAATGACCAGCCATAATACACTCTTGCGACGTTAAGAAATGTGTTTCAATGCCGCGAATCTGTTTAACCGTTCCTTCAGCTGGATTATCGGCTATCAAATCCGTGAATATCCAGCCGACCTACGGATCGAGCATAACAAAATGGGATCATGGGTGTTCGTGCGGAACGGACCAGTAATTAATTTACCTTTTTAAGTCCCAGTGCAGTGGCCAGTTCATCAACCTCCTTGGCATGTTCATCTTCAAGTAGTTTTATCGAGTCTCGGTTGCTCTCCTGTGGTGGTTCGTAGATGGCAGCAACGAGTGCTCGGATTCCTATTGGATATTGACGAATGCGATTAGTGGCAACAAATGGAAACACATCCTAAATCACATCCTACCCAATGGTACAGCATTGTTCACTTCATACGTTCCATACAAATAGCCCAATCTCTGGTGACCCGTTGTGCGCCAGTAGTTCAAAAATCGTTCGACCAGTGCCGTATTTTCAAACATCACATTGTCCACATGACGGTAAATCTGTCGATTCAGTGTGATAGCCGACGGTTGGCATTTCGAGCAGATACCTTTCGGCCATGGTGGATGATCACCGCAGCCGGATTTGATGCGACAACTGATGTCTTCTAGTGCGACGAACTTCCCGCGATCAACACCGGACGTTAGCTTGCGAATGTACGCATGGAACGACAGATGTTTGATTTTCTGCTCTTTCAGATAGGCCTCATCCCATGGCTCGATTGGTGAGCAGTGGACACAACAACCGTTTGAATTGTGTCGACACCTGGAAATGGGAACAATCAATTGAAGTCGTTACGTGACCATTGAATGTTGTTGAACTCACAATTTGGGATCACGACTACGTTTAATCGTTCCGTCAATTTTGGCCAATTGAACGTCAACCTCGTCTTCACCAGATAAATTAGCAGGCTTAATGGATGCCACAATGGGTACAATTGATGGGATCGGAGTCGATTTTACTTCTGACGAACTCTGTAAACAATTCGTAGTTCGCAGTGATTAACAGATACTGAAACGACCAATGTGACTTACCGTCGACGCTCCCGAAATGTTTTTTATGTAAACCATGTCACCATGCTTGATGTTGAGATCCGTTAAACTTTTGGTCCGGCTCGATGGAAGCTAAAATTTGCCGTTAAAAGTTTGGATCAGTTCTAGGGTCATGCAGGTTTGCCTCGTAATGTCAGTAGTAAGTATGGCTGGGAATTTTGGACATTTGATTTGATGGTAAAAATGATGCAGATGTGACCTCTGTTCTTGTTGATACAAAGGTTTCAGAGTTTCTGACAAAGTTTAATGGAAATTGAGTCGATTGTTTGTTAGCTTTGGTACGCTGTTGTTTTAGTGTCAAGTTAGTACAGTTGCTCTATTGGACACAGTAGATTTTCAACACACAATGCTCATAGGGTGTCTTACTTCGTTTAAGAGTAACGCAAGTGAGTTGGTAATCTATTGTTGTCCCACAGATCAACTGTACTAACTTGACACAATAGTGTACCACAGCTAAAACTGTACTAAATTTCCGAAATAAAACACTCTATTGAGGCTTCGCATTCGGAGTCTGTACATCAGTTTCCTACATCCGACAATTTAGCCATTGAATTGAAAATGAATCACTAACGAGTCATATTCATCGACTGCCGAAACCGTTGAACGTTTAAGTTCTAAAAATATTCGTCGCAACATTGTATCGGCCTGCATCATCATTGTCATTGTTTACCCGAACTACATTTTTGCGCATTAGAACTTTCTGGGCGAACATTTTCCGCTAATTTCTCGTTACCTCTTTGGAATGACTGCGCTCCAGGAACACACCGAAACCATAATCTTTGTAGTTGAATGCCAGGAATATGGTCTCGTACAATTCCGTCAACGATGCATTTGCGGCGATCTCAATCCTTTTTGTACCATCGGATGACTGGACCCGCAGCAACTGTAATTGAAAGAGAAGACTACGGTTTATGGGATCATACGATGGAATACGATTCGTCTAAATCATGTGTAACGGCTGTGCTCAAATACCAGATTCTTGACCAGCAACCACAACCGATGTCTACAGAATGGATACAATAAATTCGGTTTTTTGTAGAACAACGTCGATAGCATCAGCATCGACATTTTTACGTTGTTAAATGGTGTGGTGACGGAATTTCCGAACAAACACTCACAACCCGATGCGACAATACGGGTGGCTGCTTCAGAGAATCACGAGTGACTAAACAATCGATCGTCAAAATATTGATCAGGTAGTGAATCGTAGGGTGGAGTATGCTAGCTAATCGTCCGCACTTGAAAAGTATGACAGGGATATTTAGACAACGTTCCCAAAATGGTTTTTGATTTCCACCGTCCATCAAATCCAGTATACTTCCCCGTCTAATGTACTCCGTTGGACTTAAATTACTTTCCCACTAAGAACTTACACCGGTCGCTCGAAGCTTCCAAAACAAATAGTAAACAATCAACCACAACGTAACAAGTAGCTAGGTCGTAAATATCTTCCACCTCAACCTGACTTGGGTAACAATCGAACATCGTCCGATACTGAATTCACTCTTCTCACCGAATCGATCCATCCTAGAATCATCATTTGTGTCGCTCCCAAACAACATATCGAAAATAACAAACCCGGAAGAGTAAGGGTTGAGGTTATGTTTATATAATCAGAAAAGTGAAATTTTTGTCCGAATGCTAAAAATACCAGTCGAATATTTACAGTATCGTCAGCATTTAGCACATGCATAATTACGATAATTTCGAGTTATTTGGACACATTTCGCATAGATGACGAATCATTTTTTTTTTCGATTGAAGTTCTCTCTGTCTCTTGCTTTGTTTTTGAATGACAATATACCGCAGACTTGTTTGGGTTTTTTTTAGCTGTTTCGTAGGATATATTTTACTCACAATTGGTTTGGTCTTAGACATATTACGCCCTGAGTAATGAACAACTGGGAAAAGTAACGATGTCTTTACACAATTGGTAGACTTTTTTAATACAAATCTAAACACTGAAAATCTACTTTTTTGTTATGTGAAAGCCTATGTATTTATATTCGGTCGTCGGTTAACTGTCAACGCACGTATGTATAATTCAGCATCTTTCAGCGAATAAAGCGTACTCGACGCACACTTCAAAATTCAAGAGTCGGTTCACTTTAAATTTGTTTTAAATAAATAGATTGATTGTGGATTTGAGCACTACTTCACAGGACTCTCAATGATAGATTAAGGAATCATGCCCACACGTTAGTAAGCGGACGTGACGCAAGTACACTACCAAAAAATTTTTACAAATTTTTTTTTGGGGATGCTAGAGCATATTTACAGCAACTTTTTGACTTCTTTTCTTGGCTCGAATGGCCAATGCCCTCAAACTAGGATATTTAGAATCTAGGAATTCATACGAGTTGAACGAGCTATCACACGTTACTGCAGCTTCAAAATTGGCCGAGATTTTGAATTTCGAAATATTGATGTTTGTATGAAAATAAGCAAAATCTCGAATTTTCAGATAAAATGCAAATGTTTCGACATGAGTGAGGGGTTCCAAGATTGGTTCCTAGATTTTGGGATGACAGCGAGGATGACAGATGATTCCTCTGGCACTACCTAACTTCCATCGGATTTTTCGATGGATTCGGTTTATTTTCGACATGAGTGAGGTGTTCCAACAATATTTCCGACATGAGTGAGGTATTCCAAGAATGGTTTTTGGGTTCATTTCTCTAGCATTTTTGAACTTCCACAAGGTTTTTTGATGTTGTCGAAATGACATACTTACAAAAGTGGGTAAATGTGACGCAAGTCCTTTATCTTACTTACAAAATAGCTGATATCGCTGAGGGTGACGCATTGTGTGCCGTACTGATATTCATCTGGTGCTCATTCTGCATATGAGAAACTTTTAACAATTGTATTTGATCGAAGTTATTTAAGAGGAATCTACACATGGCTAAATTGTTGCCTACATTTCGGGGTAAAATTATTATTATTTTGATGATAATTTTGGACTCGAAGCCTTTTTCGAAAAAGTACGACCATCGTTTGGTGTTAAAATGAGTTAGCTTTAAGCAAAAATTTTAATGTTTGTGGTGATGTAACCTCAGTCCGAGAAAACTCAATATTTCACGAAAATTGACACATATTTTGAGTTTTATCGGAGTTAGGTTACATCGCCACAAGCATTTAAATTTTTCCTGAAAGCTAACACATTTTAACACCAAACGATGGTCGTACTTTTTCCGAAAAGAATGCGAGTCCAAAATTATCATCAAAATAATAATAATTTTGCCCCGAAAAGTAGGCAACAATTGAGCCATGTGTAGATTCGTCTTAATTTGTATCTTATAGTCATACCTTTCTACCGATACACCACTCAATGTATTTCATGTGAGAAAAATCACTTTGTTGACTTGAAAATTGTCGTGAAGTCGCCAACTAAAAATCTAGGTACGAAATGTATATTTTAAATTGATTTCATCATACTACAGCTGTACGGAAGTTTTTTTGTAATAACATTTTAAAAACTGTAATAAAATCGAAGCATTATAATTTGATCGGTTCTATTCATTTTTAAATAATTGTAGTTTTCAAAGAAATCATTTCGAAAACATTACAGTATAAAAGCTTACACATACGCATTAGAGCTGTTTACTCGCGGTGGACCTGTGGGTAAACCATTCAAATGCACATGTCTAAGCTTTTATACTGTAATGTTGTCGAAATGATTTTTTTGAAAACTACAATTATTTAAAAATGAATTAAATGAATAGAATCGATCAAATTATAATGCTCCGATTTTAAATGAACTGAAATGAAATAAAGCCTTTCAGTCTCCTGACACAAATAATCTTTTGCGTAAAAAACGGAACAGCTTTTTATAAGCTGTACACATTTCCGAAGTCAGATTATTGCTAATTGTAAGCTTCCAGAAGTAGCTAATTTAAAAGATTTAGTTAATCTCTTCAAATTTGATTCTATTGATTAACATTGCATGATATTCGTCTGTTACAATTTTAACAAAAGCACATATTATAATTATACACTCTTTGTAAGCCTTCATAACAATCTAGCTATTGATTCGACATATAATTCCTTTTTACAGCACCCACACAATATTTACAATTTCAAAACTTTTATAAGAAAAAGTACAGTCGTTGTTGGTTTATAATTTTTTTAGTGTATAAATTAATACGCAAATAAATAGTCGAAAACGATTGAAAAGAAAAAGATGAAGGACATATTCTGAGTTAGTAGAGGCATCGCTCTCTCTAGAGAATTGGAAGACACATAGCCTTTAGACTGACAAACTAAGTGATAATGATCTTATGAGCATTTTTGTGACTTAGGACAACGTAAACGTACTCCAAGCTTGTAATCGACCGGTACAAAGTAATGTTAATTACAAACGAAGAGTACTCTAAATAGGGTACTGAAACTTGACGGTGTGTCACTCAACTATAAAACACTGTAAAAACCATTTCATGCCAAATAGTATTCAAGCCGTAAGTCCGGTCGAAATTCAAAATGGAAAGTGTGGAGGTCTTTCTAAAGTAGAGTCATTTTCATACAATGAAGGTTTGAAATTTATTTTTCGGTTCACTTTTTCATCGAATCGTTCACTTAAAATTCAAATTTTAGGCACACTTACGGCGTGAATTTGACAACTGTCGACTATGATGACTTTTGCTTGAAGTGCATTGCTTAGGATTATAATTCAAATTTCTAATTCGCATAAAATTCTTATCCTAGAGTACAAATCTAGCCCTTCACGAGATTCAAACTCAGCACAAAACAGTAATTTAGTATCGACAGCTGTTCACAGAAAAATAACAAAACGTGGCAGATTAACAGTTGGTGCCCCAAATAGTTCACATAAAAGTAAGAATAATTGGTTCACAGGTTCTTGGTGTCTGTGCAGATTATGAACTGTGGTGCGTTCTGCGTGGAAATCTATGAACACTCTGTAGTTATCTTGTGTGAACAGTTTGTGCTCTGGAATTTTCGCAAACAGAATATTCAATTTTTGACTGAGGGAACCTTGGTCCAAGATGTTGCCTTATAATTTCGCCAATGGATCTGACTGTTTTATTGAGATGGTTACATGATAGATGCCTCGTACCTTAGAACGGTCCAGCTGAATCCACAAATTAGTTCAGTTGATCTATGTTAGAAAACATGGCGAATTACCGTAGCTTTACTTCATAACACGAAGTGAAGAATCCAAAATATAGATCATTGTCAATGTCGTTTGATACGTCAAATAAGCTGTCATTTTTGGACTGTTCCAAGGCCATTTGAATTGTGAAACTTCTTTCAAATTTCATCCCTAGACAACATGTGAAATTATGTGAAATTTTCATTTTTTGAGGTTTGCTTTGCGAAATTTAAAACTTATTGAGAGTATTTGAGAGAATAGATGAATGTCAAATACAATCAACACACTTCAAGCATATGTGTGCCAAGGAAGATGTATGGGCAGAGGTATAACCGAATCAGATGTGAAGTGGCACGAAAGTTCGCTATAAACGCCATCTCTCCCTTTCTTTAAAATCATTTTTACATTTTGTGAAACACAAGTAAATCATAGTCAACCATTTCAAATAAAGGTGTCATTAGCATCGAACTATTGTGTTGGGCCGCGCCTTTTAATGGCATTGCCTCCGCCTAAGGCTCGGAACGGATCGGATTGATCCGATTTTTTTCGGATTGATCCGAAATTTATTTCATCCCAATCCGAATCCGAAAATCGACAATCTGAACTCGATCCGAACCGAACGGATACGATCCGAAATCAATCTGAATTAGCTATACACTTTTGCCAGGAGAAATTTCCTTTTAAACATATACTGGCTTTCGTATTTTGTATACTTTAGTCCCGTGGAATTCTGCAAATTCTGAAATTTATTCCCAAGACATGAAATAGTTATTTTCGCAATTCCGGTCCATAATCATCACCTTTCCATGCATCCATTTAATGTCGTTTTGAAGGTATTTATTTCACTGTATTCCTGGACACAGTGCGATATTAACTTTTTTTTCGCACGCTAAAGAACCTATTACCTTCAACGAGGGCTAAATTTTTATAAATAAAAATCTTGCATTGACCAGAAATCGAACCCCCGACAACAAAAGGTTTTTGAACACAAAGCAGCGACTGTAGCCATTCGGCTATAGAGTCACACAATTATACCGAACGTATTGTTGAAGCGTAGATACTAAGCATTGACTACTCGATTTCATTTAACGCGTCTCTTTATATCACAATGCAATGTGTATTATAATGCAGCCTTCTTGATCGTTCAAATGAATTTCTGTATACACAAAAATTTTGGAACAAAATGTAGGACATGTTTTGCATTGGAAAGGTGATTATGGCCCGAAATTGCGAAAAACGTTGTATTTTTTCGCACTAGATGTCGATTGTCGAAAAAAGCTGAAAAAATACCTTCATACCTACCTTGGTAGATAAATAACTATTATGTAACCGAGTGATAAATGCTTTTTTAGGCACTAGATATGTAAATTGTCGCTTGAGGCCGAAAACAAAGTGTGACAATACGCCTCGTGCACCTAAAAATCATTTATCACCGAGTTGTATACAACGTTTTTCTCAATAAAGTCAATGAAAGTTTTACTTTTCACCACTGAGTTGAGAAAACACAATTTTCTCAATTTAGTGACGAAATGTAAAACTCGAGTGACAATTTACACATCTAGTCACTAGTAGTGCCTAAAAAAGCATTTATCACTCAAAAACGTCGATGAAAGTTTCACTTTTCTTCACTGAGTTGAGAAATAGTTCTTTATGGAAACGTGTGATAAATGCTTTTTTAGGCACTACTAGTGACGACTAGATGTGTAAATTGTCACTCGAGGCCGATGTGACAATAAACATCATGCGAATAAAAACACATTTATCACCGAGTTAGTTACATACGACGTTCTTCTCAAAAAAGACAACGAAAGTTTTACATTTCGTCACTGCCTTGAGAAAAAGGTTTTTTTGTTATTCAAATAACTTTTTCATGTAAAATAAGTTAAAAACCTCAACTGTATGCGAAAGTTTGTGCCCGCGCCGACGGCAAGGAGGGTCGTAATCGCATGATAAACTGTACAAAATGTGTACTACAAATAACTCTTAAAAGCGTACTAATTTCAACCGCTAAACGCTTTTTTGGAACCTCCATCAAAGAAGTAGATTCAATCTGAAGACCATCCGAAAAATATCCGATCCGATCCGAAACCGAAAATAGACAATTTCGGTTTCGGATCGGTTAAATTTGAAAAAATCCGATTCGAAACCGAAATTTTCGGATCGGATTTTTTCGGTTTCGGATCGGATAAAATCGATCCGTTCCGAGCCTTACCTCCGCCCATATATTTACGTTGAAGTGATCATACAGTTGCTGCAGAAAGTACTCTATTTTACATGAAAATGTTTTTGCAGAACAAGTACGCAATTCAAATACGTTGATAGAATACATATTATTTTAGCGAGGAAATTAACTCGTTGAACAAAGTGAATCAAAACTATTCTAAACACCTTGTCTCCTTGACCGTTTGTTTCACACGTGACACAAATCAGCACTATCCAATAGAGTACAAAGTCAATATTATTAAATATTCATATTTAGCCCTTTATGTCATTCAAAATCCTCGCTTCAATAGTTATTTTAAGTTTGTTAGAAAACCAAGTGCTTTTCTATATTTCAGTATAAAATGTTATTAACGGTCGATAAATATACAATTCAAAGAAAATGTATTCAATTCGAGTAGACGAAGAAATACATTGGCAATATCGTATTTATATTTGTTGTCAAAAAATGCTGGATCGGTTACATAAGCAGCTGAAAGACGAAAATATAATCATTACACACAACCATAGAGATTTTGGCAATTTTTCAGTATAATCGTCAACTACTTGTTCAACGTTGAGATTTTATGCTGTCTTGTGAACGAATGTGATGGAAGCAACTGAAGATGATCAGTTCTGTACTGTTCTGTGACCACCGTCACATTCGGAGGTCGAAACAGCGTCTTTGCCTTAAGTTTATTCACTAAACGTGAACCATGGGAAAGGGAAAAGCAAAGAGCTTTGTTTGCTCTTCAAATTTTGTCTTTTGTTTTAGCTTTTCTTCTATAGGCATTTCAGCTGGGAGATAATTTAAGTAAATCCAAACGTCTGGATAAGGACGCAACGATTTGATCTTCACGGGATCTTCAGTAAATAATGTAAGGCAAAGAAGCGCTGTGTTTTACTGTCTCATCTGTACTTTCCCTAATAAATTAAAAGAAGTGAACTACTGTTTTGGTTCTTGAATAAATTTGTTGAAACAGATGTATTTTATTCGTAGTTGTGCCAGTCCGAGCAACACGTATATGTGGGTAACCCGGTGCCAAATTACAACGTAAAAAATGCAGCCTTCAAATGGTCCCAATAATTGATACACACAACTTCGGAATGACTACCATTTCACACCGATAGCATTCGAGACACTAGGATGTATGGGATCAGATAGCAAATCATTTCTATGTCGTGATTCAAAAGAACATAAAATTACCTTTCAAATGATACCCCACACGACCATGTACGTTTTGTGTCCGACGAGAAATTTCTGTAAGAACAGTTTTCGGTTGAAAACTTTAACTGCACATATTTCAGTGTGGATGAATTTTACAACCAATAAGTCGTCATTCGGCTCAATAGCACATGTGATTATCTTTCTATTGACACCCCTCACGACCCTGTACGGCTCGTGTAACTGGATACATTTTTGTAAAAAAAGTGTTAATTTTCGGTTTTTGATCACCTCCCACTAGCCCCATAAGCTTCGAAGAATTTTTTTGAAAGTGGTTTTGGTTTGGTACATATGAAAAAGTCCACTGGAAAATGTGTCCGATTTCGGTAGGCTGTTTTTCAAAAGAATCCCTCAGTACTAATTGCTTGCAAAATTGTTATTTTGGCATGCGGAATTTCGAAAAATATTGCAATTTGTTTTTACATTGAACATTTTCATGTTAAAACATTTACACTCGCCAAACCATGAAAACACTGAATATCGCGCGTCAAAAGTTATTGGAAACCACACTTTTTTAGTTCTCTCTCAGCAGACCTTGCAAACAGGTCTAGGGATTCAGGCGATGTTTTCCTTAATGGTGGAGTTTGTTTATGTTATTCGTCAAAGAGAGAAATTTGATACGAAGGCGGAGCTTACTCTCCGTATCAACGAGTAATGTGATGCACATCGAACGATCAACTCGTTCGGCTGTATATCGCGTATTTTCGGTTTCGTTTTTATTCTCATTCTTTAGACCCGTACGAAGTACTGGGGTCTTATAGGTTTACGCATACGTTTGTAACACGTCGAATTGGACTCCCTGAGTAAGGGGAAACCTATTGTGGTTGTCTAGAGATGCCAAATCCGCGAAAAAAAAATGTCCGTCTGTCTGTCCGTCTGTCTGTCTGCACGATAACTTGAGTAAAACGCATCCGATTTTGAAAATTCTTTTTTTCCCGTTTGGTAATGTCAAAAGACAGGCTAAGTTCGAAGATGAGTGATTTTGGATCGACCCCTCCCGAGCTGTGGCCCAATAAGTGCTTTACGGTTTTTCGAAGATATCTCCGGACATTTAAACGTTAAACTTGTAAGTGATACGTCAAATAAAAGGTATTTACAATACCGATCGACAAAAAAAAGTTTATGGAAATCGGATGACCGACTCGTGAGTTAGACCCCTTGGTGTGGAACAGGCACAGGGCGGCAAGCAGTTTTTGCTTATAGGTCGGCCACATTTGAACATATTTCGTCTGTTTTAGCTTTATTAGATAGGTATTGACCGTACCAATCAGGGAAAATTTTTTTTATGAAATTATGTTCTCCGGAGCGTGAGCTAGGTCTCTTGGAGTGAGCTCTTATCTGGCTACTCGGCCGTACAGTGAACGTGGAGTATTTTGTCAATATCTCGAGTAAATTTTGACCGAATTTCATGATTTTTTTTTTGTTTGAAAGGTATTAACGAATGTAAAGCGTCGGTACTATTTCCGGTCTCCTAACAAAATGGCTGCCGGCGGCCATATTGGATTTTATTAAAAGTGATATATCTTGGGAAAAATGGTACTTAGAGAGTTTCTGTTAACATGGAAATAATTTGTTATGTGTGTGGGGTGTTTCAGGGATTTCAGGGAGCTGTCAATATTTTCGTTCAGCTTAATAATTTCTCGTTCAGTTTTGCCCAAATTTGGGCAAATTTTAGAACCAGCCAATAAAGACCCTCTAAAGATGAACAGAACCTAAGTTTCGTAAAACTGAAAAAGTGGAGACCGTGGGTATCGAAACGTTTTGGAAACAATTCTCGATTGCGTTAAGAGGAATCTAAACATGGCTAAATTGTACACATTTCGAGACAAAATTATTATTATTATTTTGATGCTAATTTTGGAAAAAATACGAACATCGCTTGGTGATAAAACGTGTTAGGTTTCAGTAAAAATTTAGATGTTTGTGGTGATGTAACGTCTGAAAGCTAACACGTTTTAAGACGAGTCGACACAACGCCAAATTGTAGCCTAAATTTGTGCGAAAAATGATATATTTTCGATGATAACTTTGCATCCACGTTCCTTCTGGAAAAAGTGGGACCATCGTTTTTTGTTAAAATGTGTTGGCAAAACATTAAATGTTTGTGGTGTTGTAACCTACTACGAGAAAACGCAATAGTTCACTAAAATTGGCTCAAATTCTGAGTTTTCTTGTAGTGGGCTACATCACCACAAACAATTATCATTGTTATCAATACCCTCTCTAGCATACAAACTTCGGTTAGACGCTGTCAAAATACTACCTTACTCCTTTGTTTATAGAATCATGCGCTGTTGACTAATTTATAATTTTATATGTAAAATGCAAAGATGAAAAATGCATTTTTACCACCTTAGAGAGGGTATTGTTGTTATTCAAAGCCAACAGAATTAAAGGAATTTAAGTAAAAATAGAAAATTGTGTCCGTCTTATTCTCGTATTTCTTAAATAAAATGTGAATTGAAGAACCTTTACATAACTGATGCTAAAAAAAACCTGACCGTTTGTTTGACACGTAGCGCAAATCAGCACCGAACAAGTGTACAAAGTCAATATGTAGTTATTAAATAAAAGGCTTGTCATTCAATTGGTTCCAAAATCATTTCCCTCTATATTAATGTGGTTAAAGCATCAAGCACCTATACCCATCAGTATGAATTCAGCAAAGGTTGACGTGGTTGATAAATGCAATTTAAAGAAAATGTATTCAATTCAAGTGGACAACACGTTCCAGCAATTCTTAACAATATTATACCAACTTGGAATATGGCAAAGTGATGAAGAACCTAATTACCGTAGAGTCGGCAAGAAATTATTCTACACTTTTTTCAGTGTTTTGTTTCCGATATTTTTTGCAACTAATGCTTTTCTTTGTCCCGATCGAAATGAATCGATTTTTTCGGTGCAGTCTGTACCTTCTGTTCAAGAAATCGGAAATCCTCGCATTTTTTAATGATCCCGTCGTTGTTCATTCAATCGAAAATCGTGAAGAATTCCAGCAAACGAACAAAAAAATAAAGAACTTTATAAGTTTCGTACGTCCATATTGTTTGGCGACAACTATAACTAGTGCAATACTCATTGCTACAAAATTGCCAATATTCTCCACCGACAAAGGATTACCCATTTTTATCAGTTTCTCATGGAATAAATCAGAAATTGTTTATTGGTTGGCATACTTGTTCATATCGTTGTCATTGATGTTGTGTTGCACCATAAACTTGTTGAGTACATTAATTTGGTACATAATGCTAAATTATTCTATCGAGTACGAATTGATAGGAAGTAAATTGAAAAACTTAGGAGTGAGCCCGGTGAGAACGAAAAAGATTCAAGAAAAAAACGAAAATAAGAAAATCAGCAAAAAAGTACTAAGGCTGAAAGACTCGGTACCAAAGAGTAAGAAATTCTTCGAAAATTTAATTGTTTTGGTAAAAGCACATCGAAACTTGACCAAGTAACGGCGTCTCACATCCAATAATTGATTTCGCATTTTTACACTTTCTTTTAACCAAACAGAACAATCGAGCGATTTAGATCCTTTTTCTCAGCGTTATTTTTGGCCCAAATTACAACCAGTGGCATGATTAATTGCATTGCAGTATACAACTTGGCTTTTGTATGTATACTTATAATACAGTGTATAGGTACTAGAGATATTTTATCGACTAAGTTTAATTTAAGGCTTCAACGGAAAATATCTTTCAAACGCAACTGTTCGTGAGTTGCTTGCTCTACGGACTCTTCGACATTTTTTTGATTATGTACCTGGCAAATGAAATTACCTGTGCAAGTGACCGTCTATCTTACTGCTTATTCGAATCAAATTGGATTGAGCAAACAGAATCATGTAAAAAATATGTTATCATGGGCGAAGTGTTGAAGCAACCGCAACCACTGGTAATCTTGATTTATCCAATGAATTTGGAAACCTTTGTAAAGGTGAGTGTAGATATTCGGTAAAGGTTTCTTAATAAAATTATTTATTACCAGATTGTTAACGGTGCCTACAGCATGTTTAACATTTTGAAAAAATTTTAGTGGGACGTCATATCACGTATAAAGTGTTTTTGGTTAAGTATATTTATAGCACTTTGCATAAATTCCTTTAATAAATGTTTACATCAAAGCGTAGTCTTATCTTGAAAATAAAGATGTTGAAATGTCTATTTCTTCTGTTACTTTCAGAGTGGGGTTTTTGAGTCCACCTCTCTCACTTGTACTATTTTCCAAACCCCCCTACTAAAAGTGCGCACGAAATCTGGATATCGAAAATTTAAATTAGAACTCCGCTCTCAAGTAGGGTATAATGCTCGAGCAGGCACTTTAGGCACGCCGGAAAGTATTAAGGGGTCGAGGAGTACCTCCAAATAAATTTCTAAAAATCAAAAGTAAAATTTTAGATTTTTATAAATTTATTTCGAGGTATTCCTGGACTCCCTTAGCACTTTCCGGTGTGCCTAAAGTTGACAAGTCACAATAACCCGCAACGTGTTAAAAAGTAGGTAAATATGATAAAGGCGGATAAGATCGTCGCACAACCTGTATGACCTGATCAAAAACGTGCATCCATCCTTAACTATATTACTAGTATGTACAGGCAGAGAGTTGCTAATATGACGACTGGGTCGTTCCGTCAAAACGACCCAGTCGTCATATTAGCATCTCTTTGAGTACAGGGAGTTTCTCAAAAACATTGAATGTGCGTCGCTAGCTTACCCAGTACAATGGGCTTACATATGCTTCTAAACTATCCAGAGAGATGCTAAGATAAAATTGGTACTAAAGTTATTGAATAACGAAAAAAAATGAATTAATGATATTTCGAGTAGACCGGTAAATCAAACAATCGCCACAGGGGCGAATCATTGTCGCTTGACTTCTCAGTACAAAGCTACTATTTTTTTAAACCTAAAGTACATCGAACAGATCGACGTTAATGATGTAAAAGCCCGTTCGGTTAAGGCAAGATGCATACAGTTTTTCCAGCGCCATGGGCACGGTACCGAATTTCCCATAGGTTTGAGCCATCACTGAATTAAGACGCAGTGAACATTATTCGACAACAAATGGTTTACGTAGTGAATTCGTCACTAGAGGGAGGTTTCTCTGATAGTTGGAAAAATTCAATGGTCATCCCTACACAGAAAAAAAGTGGAACAGCTAGCTTATCTACATAATAATGTAGGGTTATGAACTTCAGGTAAATAATAATGACGTCACGCCATGACACAATGACAAAATTTATGTTTGGTATAATACTCCGAAAACATTGTTTATTGTCGATATATTTACGCCAATGTAATAATAGTAGATTATGATACCGGAGAATATTTTCAGCGTTATACACTCGTGTATATTACACAAAATACGAGTGCAACGACCGCAATGCAATAAATAAATTAATGTCATTCAAATCGAACAAGAAAACATTCATCAAGTTCAGCCAATCGAAGATACTGACCGAATAAACTTTTTTTTAGCAATACCCGAACCTAAAGTCCGAATTCTCAGTAAGGTTCATCGCTCGATTTAACTGTACAGATCAAAATAAATATAAAAAGGAAAATTTTATTTCAATTCATTCTACAAATAAATATTATGCACGTATGACAAAGCGGTCGAGGCTTGGCGAGACGGCTTGTCATACGTGCATATTCTTTTTTATCTGTCTAGAACGATAATCTCGAGCTTATCCCTCTAGGGAGTTTTTGTTTATCTCGATATATCTGTTCTCGACAGATAAAATTTGATATGCACCTATTGCCAGACTGTTATTTTGACGTGTAGGCATTATGGCCCACGCCTTCGGCTAGGGCAATAATGTCCAACACGTCAAAATATCAATCTTGGCAACAGGTGCATAATATATATTATCGTATAAGCGAAAACGAGACAACAAGATATGCGAATGACACTTTGACAATTTACAGAAGTATAATGTTTGTTTATATATCCTAGGTGAATAATTTTTTCGGGGAATCACACCGCGTATGCGATAAAAAATATTGAGTTCAGCCGGTAGTGAATCGACTGGCTGTGAAAATTTTACTCCCGTTCTCACATTAAGCTACAAATTATACTTCACTACTGTATGTTGTGTACACGTGGCAACGCTCAATATACATTTAATTGAAATGTTTGTCATTTAAATGGTACTAGAATCGTTTTCAGTGAAGTTTGATATTTTTCAAGTGTATGTTGTACCAACAGTATATATTTAGCAAAGGATTGTAACGGTCAACAACATAATTTAGAGAAAATGTATTCAATTCAAATGGACAAAACAATCCAGAAAATTCTACAATTATTCTACCAAATTGGAATTTGGCGAAGGGATGAAGAATCCAATTACCGCAAAATTGCGAAGAAATTATTCTACACTTTTTTCGGTGCTTTGTTCCCGATATTCTTTGCAACCAACATATTTCTATGTGTCGATCGAAACGAATCTATTTTTTTAACACAGGCTGCAATTGTAGCGGCGATTATATACGTGAAATTGTTGTACCTTCTGTTCAAGAAACAAGAAATCCTCACATTTTTAAATGATCCAATCGTTGTTCATTCAATTGAAAATCTTGATGAATTTGGGCAGGCAAGCAAAAAGATTGGAAAATTTATGGGATTTGTACGTCCATATTGCTTAACGATACCTATAACTACTGTTTCGCTCATTATTATCAAGTTACCAACATTTTCCGCCGATAAAAGCTTGCCTATTTTTATTAGCTTCTCGTGGAACGATTCAGCAATTATTTATTGGTTAGCGTATTTTTTCGTAACGCTATCACAGGTCTTATACTGCGTAGTAAATTTTATGACAGTTCTCATTTGGTACATAATGTTCAATTACTCTGTGGAGTACCAATTGTTGGGAAATAAATTGAAAAGTTTAGGAGTGACAACGGTCACGAATCAGGACAAAAACGAGGGACAAAAGAAATTCATGAAAATAATACGGAGCCAGAAGACCTCGTCACGAGAAAGTAAAAAATTCGTGGAAAATTTTAATTGTTCTGGTAAAAGCACATCGAAACTTGAACGAGTACTGACGTGTCATATTCAAAAGTTGATTTTTGATTAAATTGAAACTATCTCTTTTTCGACAAAAACAGAAAAATCCAACGATTCAGATCCCATTTCTCAACATTGTTTTTGGGCCAAATCACAACAACTGGTGTTATTATTTGTGTTGCAGTTTACAACTTAGTTATTGTGAGAACTACTGAATAAAGTCATAAAAATGATCAACTCTCATTTCAGCTCAATCTAGGCTTTGCAGGAGAATATTGTTCAGACAGAAATGCATGTCACTATGCTACTCTATGGAATGTTTGATATTTTTTTGGTCACGTACCTGGCAGGCGACATTACCGTTGCGAGCGATGGACTATCTTACTGTTTATTTGAGTCAAATTGGATTGAGCAAACTGAATCATGTAAGAAATATGTTCTCATCATGGGAGAAGCGTTGAAGCAGCCACAACAACTTGTTGTGTTGATATATCCAATGAACTTGGATACGTTTGTGAAGGTGAGCGAAAGGCTTTGAATTTGAGGCTTTCTTCAATTGGATGTTTTCATCTCAGATTATTAATGGAGCTTACAGCATGTTCAACATTTTGAAACAATTTCAATGAAAAAACAATGAGAACAGACATTCTGGGTTATTTTATTCACTTTATTAAATATAACATTTGTTCTACGATATAAGCAAGCCTGTTTTCAATTCAATAAATGCATTCACCTCATTGAAAATATTCGATTGATCAGAAACTGTTGGAGCTATCATCATTAAAATGCCTCGGACAAGCAGGACTTGATTTTTGGGAACTTTCAAGCCCTGTTTCAGAACCCAGCTGGTTCAACTCAGCAAGTTCGCTAGAACATTTTCGAACAAAATTTTCTCATAAAAAAGTAGGGAAAGCGTTCCAGTCTCCGGTCGTATAAAAACTTTTATCAATGACAGAACAATATGTGTCCGATTACTGGCACATGTTCGGAGACTGGTACATGTTTCTAAAGAACTTGCTGTGTTGAATCAGCTGGATCGTACAAATATTGACGAACTTTTTCTTCATTATGAATCATAAGCATTTTAAGCACCTTGACCATTTTGCTTTACGCGGCTCAAATCAGCACAAGTTTACAAAGTCCAAAGTCAATAAATAAATAATTGAAAGGCTTGTCATTCAAAATGTAACGCAACCGTTACCCACTATAGTGTTGTTAGAAAATCAATTATGAATATTTAATGCACGCCAGTGCACATTTACCAATCGATAAATACAATTTAACGAAAATGTTTTCAATTTAAACGCTCCAACAAATTTTAAAATTATTTTATTAACTTGGAATATGGCAAAGTGACAAAGAATCCAGTGACTCATGATGATTCAATCATCTGCCACTTGAGACACAAGACCGTCTTTTATTTTTTTTTAATAACCAATTTTT
This sequence comes from Bradysia coprophila, assembly GCF_014529535.1. Taxonomy (NCBI): domain Eukaryota; kingdom Metazoa; phylum Arthropoda; class Insecta; order Diptera; family Sciaridae; genus Bradysia; species Bradysia coprophila. The sequence continues at coordinate 1,077,681 of NC_050735.1, read as the reverse complement.
CAATCGGTTGTTTACACTTTCCTTATCAGTTTCTCATTTCTGACTGGGAGATGCGGGTATCATGAATATTGTGTCAAAAAACAATTTTTTTTTAACCTAATATTAGTATCAAAATTTTATTTGCGTCTTTTTCTTTAGTTAGTTATTAATTAAACTTTCACAACTTCTTCAATTAATAAAAGGTTGTACCATATATGAATATACGACAAACTTGAATATTCGTGGCACAAAAAAACCTGTGTTGGTAAGACTGATTTTGAGCTAGTGTTGTATGGGGACAATATAGCGTCATCTAGCGTAGCTTCATTTAACTATGAAATTTAACAAGTAACACTAGCTGAAAATCAGTGTGACCAACTGAGATTTTTTTGGCCTATGTTTTTCTTCTACATGTCGTATATATCTCTCATTCATATATGGTTGTACTTCTTCTAGAAGAAAAAGATCAGTCTTTTTTGATTTCTTTTGTCTACATACTAACTTATCTCACCTTCACGAAATTTATAAATGCATAAATTATAAACAACTATATTAGCGTAAATATAACGTAGTGACTATTCGCAGGCGCCTGCCATTTTAAGCTTCAGATTCGAGTCTAGGTCCCTTAAAATGCAAAAAAAATCTGGTAAATTTCAACTAATTTTTTTAATGGCAATTGAGAAATGAGAACTATAGATTGAGAACTGTGGCAGTATTTATAACTGTTTCCATTAATCGTTATACTAATTTCTGTGATTTAGCAAGTTTTCTAATAATAGTAGTGAGATTTGGAATGTGGAAAACGGATCAAGAATCAACTTGTGACGCAATTTTTTTTGTATAATTTTCTATCTTTCGTTACCTTCTTTTATTTTATATCCGTGGCATGAAATGTCAACTAACTTTAGTTGTATTGTTAGCGATAATATACAAACCAATGTTGCCATTTTTATCTACTCCTGATTATAAGATTAACTCACTTTGTTTGTTTACATGGACCAGCTGGTCAAACAGCTGAATCAAAATATTGCACAAAGTCGGCCACTGCACTATAGATAAGGAATCAAATTAAGACCAAACTATTCATTAAGCTGCACAAGATCGCGATTTTTTTTTCATATGTAATTATGCTGAAAACCTTGACCGTTTCTTCGAACACGTGGCACCAATCAGCACTTAACAAGTGTGCAAGTATATGAAGTCAAAAGTGAATATTTTTTAATTTAAAGGCTTGTCATTCAAAAGCTAGCACAATCGTTATCCATATCCACTAGATAGTAGTGTTGTTAGAGCACCAAATGTACACTTATACCATCAGTATAAATATAGCAAAGAAAGGGATGAAACAGTCGATAATAAAATTCTAAGAAAATGTTTACGATTCAAATAGACGAAACGCTTCTGAAATATATAAAAATATTTTACCAACCTGGAATATGGCCAAGGGATGAAGGGATCAGTAAAATTGTCAAGAGACTATTCTACACTTTTTTCGGTGCTTTGCTCCCATTTTTTTTCTCAACTAATGCTTTTCTCTGTGCCGATCGAAATGAAGCTATTTTTTCAGTACAGGCTGGAATTATAACGTGGGTTTCATACGTGAAATTTGTATACCTTCTGTTCAAGAAACCGGAAATTCTCACTTTTTTAAATGATCCGATCATTGTTCATTCGATTGAAAATCGTGAAGAATACGAACAAACGAATAAAAAAATTAAGAAGTTTATGGGATTCGTTCGTCCATATTTACTGGCTCTATTTATAACTGCTGCTTTGCTCGACGTTATAAAATTGCCGATGTTTTCCAACGATAAGGGTCTGCCAGGATTTATCAGTTTCTCGTGGAATAACTCAGAAATTATTTTCTGGTTATCGTACTTGTTGGTGTCGGTGTTATTTATGTTGACCGCCGTAATTAGTTTAATTACTGCAATAATTTGGTACATAATGTTGAATTATTCCATCGAGTACCAATTGTTGGGAAATAAATTGAAAAAATTGGGAGCGCCAACAAAGATGAATCAAAATACAAACGGAAAACGAGAAAAACTCAAGACAGATGTACGGAGCCAGAAAACCTCGGTACCAGACAGTAAGAAATTCGTCGAGAATTTAATCGTTTTGGTAAAATCACATCGAAATTTGATCGAGTGAGGATGTATCACATGCAATACTTGATTTCCGATTAAATTTAATCTTTTTTTTCGGCAAAACAGAACCGTCGAGCGATTTCGATCCTTTTTCTCAACATTATTTCTGGCCCAAATCACAACCAGCGGCATTGTTATTTGTGTTGCAGTTTACAATTTGGCTTATGTATGTATCAAGGCTATAGATTTTAGGGATGATATATCAGTTTTACCAGAAATTCGATGGCATACCCTTCTAATGTATAGAATGCCGGATAATGTCGGCATTTTAACGACTAAGCTTAATTTTAGGCTTCGAAAGAAAGTTTTTTTCAAACCCACCTGTTCGTGAGTTGTTTGCTCTTCGGACTCTTCGAAATTTTTGTGGTTATGTACCTGGTAAATGAAATTACCGTTGCGAGTGACGGACTGTCATATTGCTTGTTTGAGTCGAATTGGATTGAGCAAACAGAATCATGTAAAAAATATGTTATCATCATGGGCGAAGTGTTGAAGCAACCGCAACAACTAGTCATCTTGATTTATCCAATGAATTTGGAAACTTTTATGAAGGTGGGTGTGGACAATAGATGAAAGGTTTCACAATAAATTTTTTTACTTCAACCAGGTTGTGAATGGTGCCTACAGTATGTTTAACATTTTGAAAAGTTTTTAGTTGGACTGCAACAGTTGCAGCTAAATTTCATCACTGAATTTTGTTGAACAAAAATTTGTAACGATATAACTTAATTGCATTCGATCAAAATTTGGAATCTACATTTGAAGTTCGTCGCTTTTTTCAGAATGTAATTTAATGTAATGACCACTTATCGGAAGGATTTGAAAAATTTTCACAAATGCACGAATACGAAAAATTTGACATATTTTCATATGGCCAACGTACAAAATATGATTATAATATGCTAGTAAACACTTGATACAGTGCCGCACTGGCCATACTGGGAAGTCGGTAGACACCCGAGGAACATATGACACAATTGAATCAGTTGGTTTTGTTTCGCATTTTATAGGCCCTAAATGAAATTTCCTGAAGCGTAAGGTGGCAGTAACTGCAGTCCTGATTTAAAATTGTCTTATTTATAAGTCAGAAAAATTGAAATAAACGAGAAGAAAATTAGAATTCTAGAGATTTTTTGTGTTAGTACACTTCAATCAAAATTGAAGCTCAACCTACGCAACGACACCCATATCTTCGAAGTCTATCGTTGTAACTTTTTGAAAACACTCTGCAAAAGTTAAAAAAAATTTCCGCTTAAATAGCTACTGCACCACATGCACGAAAAATTTCGAAATGTTTTAAAGGCCAGGTTATGCAACGTCAACCAATGACCATAATTTCAGATAGATGTGTTACGTATTCTTGATGATATGCAATAAAAACTATTTTGGTCACCCTAGTGCAGACCATTTTCTCATGATTTTCAGCGTGAAAACATAATTATTTCGAGGATTTTTTTGTTGCAAATGACTCAGGAGGGTCACCAGAATCGATTACTGTGTACCCGCCGAAAATCGCTGATGGCTTATTTTTAAGTTGTTCGTAGTTTTGGCGAATTGACTATTAATAGTATTTTTCGTTACGAGTGACGAAAGTAGAATTTTTCAGTACTAGTCTTGTCGAGGAGATTTTACAACGAAAGCTTTACAAAAAAAATGCGTCACAAGTGGCAGGTGCTGAGGAAACCCCTCATACGACAATAATCATCTGCCACTTTGTGACGCATTTTTTTTGTAAAGCTTTCGTTGTAAAATCTCATCGGTAAACTTCTCGTTGACATATTTTCTTGTTAAAATTTTCTTGGTAAAAATTGATTACGTGGAGGCGCAGAATGCGTCACCAAAACCGATATCAAATGTTTTGGAAGTTTAATTTTTACTACACTAGCGTCACCTTTTCCTCTTTGAGGTTTTTGTGGGATATCAGTTGTTTTGGAAGTTTTGGGTAATACATAGAGTTAAGCAAGCTCTACAAGTGACAATTTATCCCAAGTCTACATACCGTACAATTACAGTGGGCTTTTTTTGGTTCGGAACATTTTGAGACATTTTCGAATTTTAACAGTCATCGATGTTCCCAGTCAATTAAGTTGTTTCCACTTATGATATTTTGCGCCAAGTTATCAAACACTGGAAATCACTTAATGCACCGGGTGCGTCGATGGACATTAAAACTCTGATAAATGATCTAAAATTGTGTTTTCTTAAGTTGAACATGCAGTAAATGTACAAGTGACACTTTATCCCAACTCTCTACGAAAATACGAAATTTCAAGATGGCCGCCACTTTCTGAAAATATCGATAAAAGTTTTCCACCAACGAAACTGTACAAACGATACTTTATCCCAACTCTCTACATGCCGTACAGCCGGAAATATCTCAAACATACGGAATTTCAAGATGGCCGCAATTTTCTCGAAATATCGAAAAAAGTTTTCCACCAACGAAACTGTACAAGCGACACTTTATCCTAACTCTCTACATGCCGTACAGCAGGAAATATCTAAAAAATACGAAATTTCAAGGTGGCCTCCATTTTCTGGAAATATCGATAAAAGTTTTCAACCAACGAAACTGTACAAGCGACACTTTATCCCAACTCTATACATGCCGTATAGCTGAAAATATCTCAGAAATACGAAATTTCAAGATGGCCGCCATTTTCTGGAAATATCGATAAAAGTTTTTCACCAACGAAACTGTTCAAGCGACACTTTATACCAACTCTCTACATGCAGTATAGCCGAAAATATCTCAAAAATACGAAATTTCACAAGATGGCCGCAATTTTCTTGAAATCTAGAAAAAAAAAATCGCAATCGAAACTGTACAAGTGACACTTTGTCCCAACTATCTACATGCCGTATAGCCGAAAATATCTCAAAAATACGAAATTTCAAGATGGCCGCCATGATCGTGAAATATCGAAAAAAGTCTTCCGTCAACGAAACTGTACAAGCGATACTTTTCCCAACTCTCTAGAGCCGAAAATATCTAAAAAAAACGAAATTTCAAGATGGCCGCTATTTTCTTGAAATGCCGGAAAAAGTTATCCGTCAACGAAACTCTATTATTATCAATTTACTGCAACTATGTATGTGCCATATAGGCCTAAATACAATAAATACAAAAATTCAAAGAATTTCTAATATGGCTGCTTTCCACCATTTTGTTGGACATTCTAACCCTAAAACAAATTCCACATTGAAACCTGAAACCTGAAATTCGAAAATGATCCAAAAATTTTGCGAACAAACAAATTTTTCAAATTCATAATTTCGCGCACATTTTATATGAAGCACGGCAACACTGATCTACTACACAATCATTATAATTCCCTTGACTGAAAGTCAGGGTCTTACACCAGAAAATACCGAAAAATGTGGGTAACAAAAAAAGGTTCACTGTGATTGAAAATGTATGAAATGGTATGAAAAACGTTAAATGTGGGTAACAAAAAATCGTTGAGGGCACGATAACTTGAGTAATTTTTAACCAATTCGGATGATTCTTTTTTTCAAATACGTGGAATTAAAATCCCGAGGCTAAGTTCGAAGATGGGCTATGTAGGACTAAGGTTCCGGAAGCTATCCGAGAAAAACGGGAATTTATACTGTTGATCATAGCCTCAATTAAAAAAGATTACTTCGATGAAATTTGATTTTGTTTGGTAGTGTGGGTAAATCATATAAGTTTGTTTTCGACGTGCATGAAACTAGTAGGAAGAATAATTTCATCATTCGATGCCCATCTTCTAACGTGTAAACATCTCTTGCTAACAACTTGATAGTTGACTATCAAATTTGATAGTTGACTAACAACTTGATAGTTGACTATCAAATTGTTTGTCATTTATCAAGTAGGTAGTTTTTTACTCCCTTTACAACCACATCTTACGCCAGCAAAATGCCTGTTATCAAATTAGCACACTTTGATTAAAAAGTGTAAGAAATTTTAATAAAAAAGTTAAATTTTTGCAGGCAATATAAGATGAATTATCTCAATTATCTCTAATTTTTGAAGATTTTTTTTAAATACATGGAATTAAATGAATCAAAGAGAATATTGTAAAAATTTTACGAGTGTGAAGTTTGCGGCCAGAGCGAAGCGAGGGCCGTAAATCACACGAGTCGTGACATTTTATTCACGATTGAAGGTTTTGTGAATGGGAAATCGAGGGATTATTTTTGCTCGGTCTACCAATAAATTTCTCCTTTTACAAATATTTCTAATCCCTTTACCATTATAGAGTGGTACCAATTTACCGAAAATATTGGTAAACTGAGTTATTTTTAACGATGAACCAGAAACTAATTAAGTTCATTTATTACCATGTCACCATGTGAAGATATATTAAGTACCGGGGAACTTCCTTTTTTTACGCAAAAGTGTAAGAGAAGAACATCTATCGCACTTTTTTATTTTGTGAAAAATTCCTCGTTCCACATTCACAAAACAAGCTTCGCATCTACTCTGATGTAACAAAAGGGCAATCAAACAGAATAACAGACAGCTCATACGAGTGGGAAGCTTACGGCCAGAGCGAAGCGAGGGTCGTAATCTAAACGAGTCATATTTTATTTATGATTTGAGGTTGATTGAAAATCTTGAAAATTGAAAATTTTAAAGAAAATTGAGAGCTCAAAAAGTGGTCAAAAATAATTACCCTCAATGGTTTCCAAGAAAAAAAAAATTGTCAAATTTTACTGTCATTTGCGTGGAGTCATTAATATAGTAAATATATTAAATGTGACAAGTTTTTATGGATACGTCAAAAATACATTTAGAAAAGTGTCAGTCAAGGGACCTGACCCGCCCAAAAGGTGGGACCTAGTAGAAATGTAGCTGTCATATTTTTGTCATATGAATGAAATAATGGCTTTCATATAAGAGGTACATGTCGCTGGCACCGCCACCATTTAGGGCTGTGTCGAGTTATGGCTCATTTTAAAGGGCTCGTTTAGGGCTGACGAATAAAACCGGTCCCGAGTTTAGGGCTGTCGATTTACGTGAGTTATACCGTTTTGAAGTTTTCAAGCATGTCACTTAAGTGTTTTGTCATAAACTGAATAGGTTTTTGACTTTCCACTCAATCTATGATTTGGGGCTAGTTTAGGGCTGACGATTGAAACCGGTCCCGAGTTTAGGGCTGCTCAAATACCATAGTTATTCAATTTTTTCTCGAAAAAACATGTCATATTGGCAGTTTTGGATGTTATTCATAGTGTTCCTAGTTAAAAGTATATATTAACGTTTGGGGCTAGTTTAGGGCTGACAATTGAAGCCAATTCTGAGTTTAGGGCTGCTATCCCGCCAATGATATTCAGCTTTCTCTAAACACAAACATGTCATATTAGCTCTTTCAACGATATTCAAAAAGCGTCTGCTTAAATTATAGTCTATCGTTTAGGGATCATTTAGGGCTGATGATTGAAACCGGTCCAGAGCTTGGAGCCGCTCAGTGACCAAAGTTATCCGATGATTAAGAAAAAAAGCATGTCATAATGGGCGTTTTGTTGATATACAATGTGTTTCTTAATTAAATCATAGCTTCACGTTTAGGGCTCATTTAGGGCTGACAATTGAATCCGACCTCAAGTCTAGGGATCTTGAACGAGCAAAGTTATTCGAGTTATCACCCATCAACTGTTCCATTGGAAATTTTCAAGATATCTGATGATCAGATTTCAAGTCTATGACGTGAATCCATCGTTGTCTCTGAGGTATTTTTCAACATTATTTCAAGAGCAACTACGGTATTTATTTTATTTGAACAGTTTCTCCTCTCGAAAACTAAGACCAAAGGCAGTGCTATGGGGCCGTTCATAAATTACGTAACGCTAGAGGGGGGGGTATGAGGCAAGCGTTACGGTTCTAACAAAATTGGGTCAAACTTGACCCTTTTAGCGTTACAGACCCGGGGGGGGGGTCTGAAAAATGTTGATTTTTGCGTTACGTAATTTATGAACGGGCCCTATTCTCTAGTCTTAAGTGCATTTTAGCATTGTTAGAACAATCATACTCAATAAGAGATTCAATAACTTTATCTGATTTGTAGCGATAAACAAGCCTCTACCCCTATCGCTTAATGCAACATTTTTATTGCAAGCGCAGCGCGCAGCGCTGCGCCTTAATACATGACTGTCCCGGCATCTATTACACGATGCCCGCAGGGCATCGTACTTTCTAAAAATCTAAAAAGTAGATAGGTGTGTTTTGTGGGGTGGCGAGATGGGAAAAAGTTGAGTTCGGACCTAGGTTAGGACTGAGGCTCTACCTCGGACCTAATGATTTTACGGTTGATTTCGGTAGAGCTTTTTATGCTGATTCAGGAAATGTAGGTCAAAATTTTTTTTTATGCGTCGCTTGGCCGCTAGGTGGCTTCAAAGTCGGAATTTTTGAAACGGAAAATGGCTGCCATTTCGCGTAAAATTAATGGATTGGCGTGAAATTTGTGTCTAAAGGGTTTTCGAGGTCGGCGCTTCCGAATAAAAACATTTGAGAGCGGCCACAGGCATGTGAACCACCGCAAATCACCAAAGAGTGGTTTTTTGGTGGTTTTTCTCAATTTTCTCAAAAACGGTACATAGAATTTTTGTGCAAGTCTTACCGTTGATAGCCGCTAAAAATACCTATCGATTGAGGTACATATCAAAAAAATCGGCGGAAGCGTTTTTGAGAAAAGTTGGAAAATGTGTCAATTCAGTGTGCCAACTTTAATGTAGGTACGGTCACAAGATGGCGTCGTAGAGATTTGGTCTCTTCGGGACAAATGTTCAAAAATGAAAGTTGAGGGGGGTCCTAGAACAAAATTTTCATGTCCGAGGTCATTGGACCGATTTAAGATTTTAGGTCACTCGATGTTTCCGGAGCCTCAAGGTGTGGCACCAAAATTTTTTTTTCACAGTTGAGATCTTTGTGTCGATTCAATTTCGTGTTTACGGAGACAATATCATCATAACGCATCGATTCAAAGAAAAAGAATCTGTTTTCTAAAGTTTGGACCGGCGATAATCTAATCTATGTAAGCAGTTGATGCTGCAACATTTTCCTAAAACAATTTTTCGAAAATAAAAATTTGGATCAGTGCATGTTTACGAATTAAATTACCTGCGAAAAGATAAGGCCTATCGATTGCACAACATTTGACCATCAAACACTAAACATTTTATATTAAAATATTCGATTTTCGATTCAACTTTTACAAAATTCCAATTGCATCAAAGAACCATTTTGTGGTTTGTAAACATCAACAATGTTTCTGATTGATGTACGTCAAAATGGTAGTGCTAAACGTACTAGATCAAAAGGTGTCAAAAATGGTACGCTTTTTATGAGCGCTAAAATTTTTAAAAGTTCATGTTCGTAACTTCACATGCAAATGGAAACTGATTTGGATTTATCGAACATTGCAAACTTTCATATGGAAAAAATATCAATTTTTTTCGGTAATTTGCTGAACATCGATGTCGTGGGATTGTTGTCACGTGACGATTGTGATTGTTTTTTTTTGCGCTATCTATTTTACTTTTAAGAAATGTTAAAGTGAAACATTTTCTTTGGGAAAAGTGAATTGATCCTTTTACAAATTAATACAGTTGACGGTTGTTCACGGTTTAACCGAATTTATTCAATTTACGTCTTTAAAAATCTTTTGCGACTTTCGAACGGATCTTAAATAAATGATTACCAATTAAACGTTTCCCGTTATTCATTGAAAATTTAAATAGGCTAATCCAAGGTAGTACCGATGCGCTTCGGCTATTATTGTAAAACTTCTTACGAAGAAAGAGTTAAAATCTTCGTGATTTTTTGGCCATTTTCGTATTATTTTGAATGTTCAGCGGAGTCATGATGTGAAAAGTCGTTAGAGAGGGTATAATTGCTCATTCTAATACAAATAATTCACCTACCGAGATGATCGTCGTCGGGATGATAGATTGAATTTCTTATTATGTAAAATTATTAAAGGTCCTATACAAAAATTAGATTAGGAGGATTAATTTTGAATAAATGTTCAAACGCAATCTTTGATTCTAGCAGATTATACAGACTGAAGTTTTTGCACTGAGTCAGTAATACAAGAATATCCTGTAGTCTGTATAAAAGTTTTCACAAGCAATTTATCTGTCCCATAAAGGAAACCTAGGAGGATGGTTAAGCAGCTTTAGCTGCTTCGGATGTATCTCCTTTTGAGTTTACCACAATGTTTCGATCATGAGCAGCGAGTAAGATGTATAAGAGACTAGTGGATCTTTTAATATGAGAGTATTACTTTCAGAGTAAACCACCTCTCTTAGTTTTTGATGGATTGCTAACCTAAATACAGGACTGGTTCCAAATTTTAGGAATAAACTAGCTCAAAATTGTTGATCAGTTGAAAATTAAAAATATTCTTCAGATATGCCCTCACAGTCCCTCTATCCTTTATCTCTTCGGCTAGATTAGAACACAATACTACCAAGTCGTAACTTATTAGATATGGAATAACTTCATCCGCTAAGCGACACAAATTCGTTCTGTAGTTCCAGAAATACTAGAACAATCATAACTTAGTTTATGTCAAAGTTTTAAGAGTCTTAACTCTTCGTATAAGAGTGTTTTAAGTGTGTTTTTTGGAAATGTGCATGAAAATGTTTTAATTAAATTTACAGAAATTAAGTAAAGAACTTCAATAAAATTTATTGATTTGCCGATGAAAAAGTGTTAAGATTGAATTAATATAAGTTTTAGCAAAAGTGCGAGCGCAGTTTTCGCAAACAGATGTAGTGGTTCGATGCGTATATCAAACCCACATGAAACATTTCTATTAACTCGAATATGGAGAATGTGCTGAAAATGGTGAAGATTCTTCATTTCAAGTGGTTTTCAAGTGGTTTTCAAGTGGTGTTTTCTCCGGATGTAGACCACCGTTTTTAATGATCTATAGCTCGTTGAACTCGTATTGACGAGCACTTTCGTTTGAACATAATTTTTTTTTGATTTGGTTCAGTATGGAAAAGTTAAAATGTTCGCCTATAGGTTCCTTAGTCTCCCGTTGGTTGTTTTCTTTTCTTAGGGAGTCGACTAGCGTCACGAACCTCCGCTATCGCTTCGGTTCATGATTATATAGTTGCAGATCATTTAAAGGCTTCATGGTCTTATGATCTTTAGAGTAATCCTTAGAAACGTTAGTCAATTCTGACATTTTTCGACCAATCGTCAAAATTAATTATGAAATGTCCAGAGAAATCAGTCTCGAAGTTAGCGGTTATTTTTAGACACTTTTTCGGGAATCATCAAAAGATAATCCGGACTGATATTGAATGATTCTTTCGGAATCCGTTGGGATCATCAAAAAATATTCATATTTAATGGAGATATCTAAGTCTTAGGTTTTTGAAGAAAAACGGGCTTTACCCGTTCGTGAGATCAAAAAATAAATTAGTTCGAAAACTTTATCCCCTCACTCACATCCAATCATCAAAATCATAACACTGCTTCTAGCAAGCCTTTAAATATTTCTTATCGTCAAGCTGGAAGCAGAGCTGTTTCAAAATAAAATAAAACACTCCAGCGAAATAGTGACCTTGAAAGGCCTTGACCGTTTGTTTTACGTGGTACAAATCAGAAGTGAACAAGTGTACAAAGCCTGAAGCCACATTTAATTAAAAGGCTTGTCATTCAAAAATCCTCGCTCCAATCGGTATTTTAACTTTGTTAGAGAAACAAGTGCAGATAAATATATAGGTACTACCAGTATAAATTTAGCAGAGTGTTGTAACGGTCGATAATAAAATTCAAAGAAAATGTTTACGATTCAAATGGACAAAACGTTTAAACAATTTTTAAAAATATTCTACCAACTCGGAATATGGCAACGTGACGAGGAATCTGAATACCGTAAAATTGGCAAGAAAACATTCTACACGTTGTTCGGTGCTCTGTTGCCAGTGTTTTTTGCAATAAACGCTTTTCTATGTGCTGATCGAAGTGAAGCTATTTTTTCTGTACAGGCTGCAATTATAACGTCGGTGGTATACTTGAAATTATTGTACATTCTGTTTAGAAAGCAAGAGATCCTCTCATTTTTAAACGATCCGATCGTTGTTCACTCAATTGAAAATCGTGGAGAATACCTGCAAGTGAACAAGAAGTTACAAAAATTTATCGGATTCGTTCGTCCATATTGTTTGGCAATATTTATAACTGCTGTTTTGCTTATTGTCTACAAGCTGCCGATATTTTCCAACGATAAAGGCTTGCCTGCTTTTATCAGCTTCTCGTGGAATGATTCAGAAATTGTTTATTGGCTGGCGTATTTGTTGATATCGTTGTCGATAGTGTTGCACAGCATTATAAACTATACCAGTGCACTCGTTTGGTACATAATGCTGAATTATTCTTTGGAGTACCGATTGTTGGGAAATAAATTGAAGAACTTAGGAGTGACGACAGAAAAAAATCAGAACAAAAAGCAACAAAAACTTACGAAAAAAGGTCGAAGCCAGAAATCCCTCAATTCGGCAGCGCAAAGTAAAACATTCGTCGAGAATTTGATCGTTTTGGTAAAAGCACATCGAAACTTGACCGAGTAACGATATCTCGCATTTAGAATTTGATTTCCGTTTAAAGCATTCTTTTTCCACAAAAACAGAACAGTCGAGAGCTTCAGATCCTGCTTCTCAAAATTATTTTTGGCACAAATCACAACTAGTGGCATTATTATTTGTGTTGCAGTTTATAGCTTGGCATATGTACATAAACCCAGTTCCTGTCAAAAAGAGGGCCGACTACTTACTAAAGAGCCATCTGTTCTTGGCTTTATGGAATCACTCACCTTTGTATGAAAATAAACCGCATTTTGTGTAGTCATTATTTCGATCAATTCTCATTGGAGCACTTATTTAATAAATTAATATGGAACTTTGAACATCTTACGATGTTATTGCAGAAAAACATTTATAAAATTAGTGTTAGATCCAGAGAAATTATTATTTCAAAACAACACTGCACCGACCACCAAATACGAATAAATTCTCATTTTTGCACTTACCAACATATTGAAACACAAAAATTATGAGTGAAATTAATTTCTGCAATGGTTTTTTATTAAATTACACTATTTACTGGTAGAAAATCATTTTTTATTTTCTATAAACAATAAATAAAACTTTGTATACTGAGATCGAAAACGGACACTGTTTACATCCAACTCAAAGTTCAAGCTCAGTAAAAAGAAAAGGAAGAAGAAGAAAATTATAATTTTCGTTAGTACAAAGTTTTATTTATTGTTTATAGAAAATAAAAAGTGATTTTCAACCAGTAAATAGTGTAATTTAATAAAAAACCATTGCAGAAATTAATTTCACTCATAATTTTTGTGTTTCAATATGTTGATAAGAGCAACAAGAATAGACCGGCTATAAGCCTAGTGAGGTCTTTTTTCTTTCTCTCAATTTTCTCACTTCTCGAGATACCAACTACCAAATACGTGAGTTATAAATAGGCAAGCAGGAAGAATAGTTTCTTCAGTCGATATCCAGCTGTTGAACAGTAAACATCGCCACCATCGTTCTATCAGTTTCGTAGTCAACTACCAATTTAGTATTCAACTACCATTTTGGTATTCAACTACCAGTTTGGTAGTCAACTACCAAATTATTTAATTATAAATAGGCAAGCAGCCTAAATAATTTCATCAATCGGTGTGCAGCTCTCAAACAGTTAACATCTTTACCACCTCTCTATCAGCATGGTAGTCAACTACCAGTTTGGTAGTCAACTACCAAAAATTCAAGCTTTAAATAGGCAAGCAGGCAGAATAATTTTGTCAGTTGGTGCGCAGCTCTCGAATAGTAAACATCTCTGCCGAAAATTACGTTTGGTAGTCAATTATAATATTTACAGTCAGCTACCAACTACAAAATTTTAGAATTGCAATGTTAACTGTGAGCTATCGGTTATCAGATAACAAATAATTATTATTTGCCTGGTGTTGATTTGCTCATAGTGACTTTGCAATTTTGAATTTCAGCTGGCAACTACCAAAACTATCAACTACCAAAACTACCACCTACCAAATTTTCGTTTTATAAATCGGCAAGCAGGTAGAATAATTTCGTCAGTCGGTGCGTAGTTCTCGAATAGTAAACATCTCTGCCGAAAATTACGTTCGGTTGTCAGCTACCAACTACCAAATTTTCGAATTGCAATGCCAACTGCGAGCGATCGGTTATCAGATAACAAATAATTATTATTTGCCTGGTGTTGATTTGCTCATAGTAGAATTGCAATTTTGAATCAAGGCTGTTATCGTCTCATTTTTGAATAGTGACACAGACACATGGACAGACAGACAGACAGACGGACGGACAGATGAAGTGTCCACAATAGGGTTTTTTTCCTAAAAGAAAAAAGACCTAAAAATGAGAATTTGTTCGTATTTGGTGGTTGGTGCAGTGCTGTTTTGAAATAATAATTTCTCTGGATCTAACACTAATTTTATAAATGTTTTTCTGCAATAACGTCGTAAGATGTTCAAAGTTCCATATTAATTTATAAAAAAAGTGCTCCAATGTGAATCGATCGAAATAATGACTACACAAAATGCGGTTTATTTTCATACAAAGGTGAGTGATTCCATAAAGCCATGAACAGATGGCTCTTTAGTAAGTAGTCGGCCCTGTTAACTCTATGGTCAAATTCGGTTAAATTTATCAATCGGTAAACTTATTGCAGCTCCGACACTAGTTTTTCGATCGGATAAATTTAACTGAAAGTTGTTAAATTTACCAGCGCTGAATTGGGCTATAGAATTGTATCTCCATCTCTAAATATGCCGATTTTTTACAAGCTCAATTTTAGGCTTCGAAGGAAAGTGTTTTTCAAACGCAACTGTTCGTGAGCTGTTTGCTCTACGGACTCTTAGAAATTTTTTTGGTTATGTACCTGGCAAATGAAATTACCGTTGCGAGTGACCGACTGTCATATTGCTTGTTCGAGTCAAATTGGATTGAGCAAACAGAATCATGTAAAAAATATGTTCTCATCATGGGCGAAGTGTTGAAGCAACCGCAGCAACTGGTAATCTTGATATATCCAATGAATTTGGAAACTTTTGTGAAGGTGAGTGTAGACATTTGACATTACACAAAAGTCCCCGAAACAGGCGATATGTTTCCTGTTTCATCACCCTCAAAATTGCGATATAGATACAAAATGTATGTAGCGCCGAACTTCGGAACACCTATTATTTTACAGCAGAGTAGTTCTACTTTGGCTGATCTATTCACCTTAACCAACGCACTTCAAGCAAAAGTGATCATAGTCGAGAGCTGCCAAATAGAGTACTATTTTGTATGCAATGGTTTACATATGCAACAGCTATATGACACACTGTCAAGTTTCAGTACCCCATTTTGGGTACCACTAATGCTTGAAGTGTGTTGCCTTAACACATTAAATTTTTCATCTTCTGGTTAGTTTTATCAATACTGTACGTTACCTATTTTCAAAACAACTACCATAAATTTGATCGAAAAAACCCTTAGAATTAGCAACACGGACTGCGCATACTATTATGAATGTTATTATGGGGAAGATCGGGGAAGACTCTTGAGCTCTATCGATCTTTCCCAGTTCGGTTGTACTACGGTAAATACTTTAGCTCTTATTCAATTTTGAAATTTGTGGGCATGAACAGCAAATCATAAAAATGCATACTTAGTGCGCGTGTATAATGCGATTTTTGATGTGTAACTAGATTGATTTTGAATGAATTTGTTTGTATAGAGTTTATGAGATAAAGTGGTAGTCTCGACTGGATACGTTATGGTCGCAAACGATTTGGAAATTTAGAAATGTTGAATTGAGACGTAACCAGCAGCGATGCAATCAAAAAATGTTGCGATGGAAATAATTTTGATTGAAAATTTGAAATTTCCATTTCAGTATTGTGTTGTAAATTCGAAATTTTTAGCTAACAGCCATTTTAAGTAAAGGGACCACACAAAGGAACGTTGTCTGGAAATATTTAGGTTTCATTTTGTGAGCAGATTTTCCAATGACTCAGACAGACAAGCATATTATAGTCGGATACAAAATTTCCGAAGTGGACCAATTCCCGCAGCACCCTGAAGGCTAACCAAAAAATGAATTCTGATCCGAGTGCTAGGACCTAAAAGGAGCTTAAAACCGCTGTGATTAGTCTTCAGCTATCGACATTTCTCATACATTTTCAAGATTCTTCAGAGAATGATGAAACGGTTCAGAAGTTTTTTGTTGGGTAACCTTCAGAAAAACTTTATTTTTGATAAGGAAAACAGTGCTTCTTCATTTTTATTACGATTTTTGGTGCTGAGAAAAATGTCTAGAAACAACTTTTAAGAAGGCTTCAAGGATCCCAATCTCACGAATTCGGAGTAGGATCAATCAGGAAATTTGCACAATTGTATTTGGCGTTATTATGATTTAGTATCAATTTAAAGCACAATTTTGAGGTTAATGAAAAAGGAAAATCTTTGGGACCGTAGAAGGTTTTTGTAATAAAATTTTATAATTCAACCAGGTAGTTAACGGAGCCTACAGCATGTTTAACATTTTAAAAAGTTTTTAGTGGGACATATCAAGAAGCAACTGGTTTCAGTTTAATATTTTGATTAACAAAAATTTGTAAAATTGTAACACATTGCACTAATCGCTTTAATAAATGTGACTCGAAAACATAATTTTATCTTGGAAAGTAACGACGATGTCTAAATTCAACGTAGTTTCGTAAAACTGAAAAAGTGACAACTTTTCAATGGACTGTTTCGACGCCGAAAATAGGGAACGTCGGATTTTCTGAACAGCAAACACAAACGGAAAGGACAAGTTTGACAGATTCAATGAAAAATGTTGGAGATTCTCATTTCCTCCACACAAACGAATTTTTTACCAAACGCCTTTCTCGTATCTAAGATATGCATTCATACGGTTTTTAATCAAATTGAAACCCAAATCAAATCAATATTCATATGACGCACACAAAATTGTTACAGTATGATCGTTAACACGTGGCACAAATCATCACTCATCAAGTATACAAAGTCTAAAGTGAATATTATTTAATTTAAAGGCTTGTCATTCAAAATCCTCGCCACAATCAATACCAGCTGTAGTGGTATTAGATAATTGCACACCTATATTACAAATATTGATTTAGCAAATAATTGAATATCGAAGAAAATCTTTACGATTCAATTGGCTGAAGTCTTGGAATTCCTCGATATAGAATCGCGTAGATAGAATAAGAGAAGTTGGTGTAGGAAAAACACTTCTTTCAAAGTCAAACTCAATGTGAATGTTACTGAGATTTTCCAGAAACCATCATGAAGCACTCCAGCAACATCGTCGCACTTTTTCTCCGTCCAATATGAAAAATACTATTCGTACTACGGACCAAAAGTCTTTTTTATCGTATTCGATTCGAAACTTCTCTCACGTTAAAAAAGACTTTTAGTCCTAGGTACGAAATGTACTATTCTTCATATGTACCTAAACTCAAAGCTCTGACCGTTCGTTTGGACGTTATTATGTCAATAAGTATTATTTAATTAAAGGACTTGTAATTCAAACGGCAAGACAATCGTTACCGCACTATAGTTATAGAGCATCAAGTGTATACCACCAGTATAAATTTAACAAAGAATTGTAACGGTCGATAAATACAATTTTAAGAAAATAGAAAATGAATACGATTCAAGTGGACAAAACTCTCCAGCAAACTTTTAAAATATTCTACCAACTAGGAATATGGCAAAGCGACGAAGAATCTGAATACCGTAAAATCGGCAAGAAATTATTTTACACTTTTTTCGGTGCTCTGTTCCCAGTTTTTCTTGGAACTAATGCTTTTCTATGTGCCGATCGAAACGAATCTATTTTCTCAGTTCAGATTGCAATTGTAACGTCGGTTATATACGTGCAATTTTTGTACCTTCTGTTCAAGAAACCAGAAATCCTCGAGATTTTAAATGATCCGATCGTTGTTCATTCAATTGAAAATCATGATGAATATGAATGAACGAACAGAAAAATAAAGAAATTTATGAGTTTTATACGTCCATATTGTTTGGCAAAAGGTATATCTGCTGCTTTGCTCATTGTCTCACAATTACCATTATTCTCTACCGACAAAGGATTGCCTTTTTTTGTCAGTTTCTCGTGGAACGATTCGGAAAGTGTTTATCGGTTGGCGTATTTGTTCGTATCGGTGTCATTACTGTTGTACTGGTTAATAAGTATTTTCAGTGCACTAATTTGGTACATAATGTTGAATTATTCCATCGAGTACCAATTATTGGGAAGTAAATTGAAAACGTTGGGAGCTACAACAAAGAACAATCAAAACAAAAACAAGAGACAGAAGAAACTCACGGAAAAAGTACTGACCCAAAAAAATGGGGTACCAGAAAGTAAGAAATACGTCGAAAATTTAATTGTTTTGGTAAAAGCCCATCGAAACGTGATCGAGTAACGACGTCTTCTATTCAAAACTTGATTTCCAAATAAATGTACTTTCTCTTACCTCAAAAACAGAAAAGTCGAGCGATTCAGATCCTGCTTCTCAACATTATTTCTGGCCCAAATCACGACCAGTGGCATTGTTATTTGTGTTGCAGTTTACAACTTAGCCTTTGTGAGAAATAACGAAAGTCATAAAAATGTTCCGACTCTCATCTCATCTCAATCTAGGCTTTGCAGGAGAATATTGTTCAGACAGAAATGCATGTCACTTTGCTGCTATACGGAATTTTCGAAATTTTTATGGTTATGCACTTGGGAAACGAAATTACCGGTGCGAGTGATGAACTATCTTACTGTTTATTTGAGTCAAATTGGATTCAGCAAACAGAATCGTGTAAAAGATATGTTCTCATCATGGGCGAAGTGTTGAAGCAGCCGCAACAACTGGTAGTGTTTATAATATATCTAATGAACTTGGAAACTTTTGTGAAGGTGAATGAAAGGTTTTGAATTTGGAGTTTTCATCAATTTAATTTTTTCATCGCAAACAGATTATTAATGGAGCCTACAGCATGTTCAGCATTTTAAAACAGTTTCAGTGAAAAGGCAATGAGAAAAGAGGACATCCAATCTTCTTTTCTGGGATATTTCTCCCGTTTTATCAAATATGACAGTTCTACGACAAAAGCGAAAACTGTTCACTTGTTTACAATTCAATAGATTGTGGAATGTGTTATCGTCCGCAAAAACCCGCAAAAATAAGCGATGGCACTCAAGGTTCTGAAAGAACAGGTTAAGACACCCACGAGGGCGGCTGACACACAAATTCAGACAAATAGATGCTATTTATTGAACATACTCAATACAGATTGTTTGAAATGTCAACTTGATAAAAACCATTTTTAGCCCCGTACGAAGTACGAAGGGACTTATAGGATCACGATGCCGTGTGTAATTGATGGAATTCGAAGCAAGTAAGGGCAAAGTGTTTGCCTATGTTCATAGATGACGAATCCGCAATAAAAATTTTGTCTGTCCGTCTGTCACGTCGATATCTTGAGTAAATCAAATCCTACTTCAAAAAATTTTTTTCCCCTGAAAGGTAGTTGAAATTGTGAGGCTAAGTTCGAAGATGGGCGATATTGGGTCGACCCCTCCCGAGTTGGGGCCCCATACGTGCTTTAACGTTTTCCAAAGATTTCTCTGGCCATTTAAAGGCTACACTGGTAAGTGATACATCAAATGAAAGGTATTTACAATACCTATCGACAAAAATCGAGTTTATGGAAATTGGATGACCGACTCGTGAGTTAGACCCGTTGGTGTGAACTAGGTACAGGGCGGCAAGCCGTTTTTGATTGTAGGTTGGCCAAATTTGAACGGATTTTAATGGATTTTGCTTTATTAGATAGGCATTGACCGTACCAATCAGGGAAAAAAAAGTTTATGAAATTAGGTTGACCGGAGCGTGAGCTAGGTCCCTTGGAGTGGGCTCATATCCGGCTACTCGGCCGTACAATGAAGGTGGTGTTTTTTTTATTAATATCTCGAGTAAACTTTGACCGAATTTCATGAATTTTTTTTGTTTGAAAGGTACTAACGAATGTAAAGCAGCCGTACTACTTTCCACCTCCTAACAAAATGGCCGTCGGCCGCCATTTTGGATTTTTGTAAAATCAATATAAATCGGTGAAAATGATACTTACAAAGTCACTGATCAGTGGGAAGTGAGTGGTTACGTGTGTGGGGTGTTTGAAGGATCCCAAATATGGATATCTACATATAAATATATATAGCTATATTGAGCTATATAACGGTATAGATAGTTATTTTGAGCTATATACTAGCATATTTATCAGTAAATTGTTTATTTATAGGTAAATATAGGTTAATATAGGACTGAGTAAATTTTAGGTCAATTCGAAATTTGTGTTACGTTTGAAAGGAACATCGTACGGGGCTTCGTAATTGCGCTATGCGCAATTTTTAAGACATACAAATTTCATTAGAATTATACTTTACCGACGTTTACGGGCGCAGTAGACTTACGGTAATAGTAGGGCGACGGACCAACTAAGGTCACGTGCGCAATAGATGTACGGGTTCGTACGGGGCTCAGTCGCAGCAAACGCTCCGACTGTTCTGACGGCTCGTTTTTTCTTCAAGTTGACACTTCAAACAATCTGTTATCAGTATGTTCAATAAATAGTATCTATTTGTCAAAATTTGTGTGTCACCGCCTTCGTGATCAACTCAGATGTGTCTTAACCTGTTCTTTCAGAACCTTGATGGCACTGCCTTCGAGTCGGTCTTTTGAGAAACGAAATTTAAAGATCAAAATCATTTGTTAGGAAATTTAATTTTCGATCCATGAAAATATTGTTCGGTGAAGTGACAGATGTAACCGACTTGCCAACAGCGTCAATCATTGGGAGTCCTGTGAAATATTGCTCAAATCCACAATCTATAAATGCATTCATCTTACTTCAAACACTTTAAACCCCGAACCATTCAATTGAACACGCGTTGTTGGAACCATTAAAATGTCGCGGACAAGCACTAACCGTGTTTTAGAACATTCCAACCCCTACTTCAGGACCCAGCAAAAACTTTTTCCCAAAAAAGTAGTGGAAGCGTACCAGAACATATAAAATCAGCTGGCTTTGGAATCTCGGCTTTATATTGTCCAAAAATCGCTAGATTCTATACAAATAAAAATGGACGAGCTTTTTCTTCATAAGTATTCTAAAAACAACTTGACCCTTTGTTTACGTGGCTCAAATTAGCACAAGTGTACAAAGTCAATAAATAGTTAAGAGCGCTCACCCCTTGGCAAAATTCTAGCCTACATTTGTGAGCGAAAATATTCGTTTTTTGATGATTTCTCTAAACAAAAATCTTTTTTTGAAAAAAAAAAACCATTAAAATTGGTTTGTGGGTAAAAAGTTATACCACACACATTTTGCAAGAGTTTCTCCAAGTGGGTAAAGTTATGACTTACAAACCAATTTTTGCTTTAAAAGTAACACATTCTTACATGCTTTAATGGTTTTACTTTTTCAAAAAAAGATTTTCGTTTAGAGAAATCATCAAAAAGCGAATATTTTCGCGCACAAATGTAGGCTAGAATTTTGCTAAGGGGTGAGCGCTCTTAATTAAAAGGCTTGTCATTCAAAATTTAACCCAAACGTTATACCCGTTATACACTATACAAATAGTGTATATATAATAACCACACCAGTGCACATTTATTAATAGCTGTAACGGTCGATAATAAAATTCTAAGCAATTGTTTTCAATTTATTTGTGGATAATGAAATGTCTTTACCAACTTGGAATATGGCAAAGTGACGAAGAATCCAAATACAGTAAAATTGGGATGAAACTATTCTTCATTCGATGCTTTGTTACCAATTTTTTTGCAACTGACATCTTTCTATGTACCGATCGGAATGAATCGATTCTTCAGTTCAGTACATGCTGTAATTATAACGGCGGTTAGGACTTTTGTACATTCTCTTTAAGAAGCAAGAAATTTTCGAATTCAATTGAAAATCGCGAAGAATATGAGAAAATATCTATAACTGCTGTTTTGCTAATTGTAATGAAACTGCCAATATTCTCCGCCAATAGGGATCTACCTTTTCTATCAGTTTGACAGTCTTAATCTTTTAGAAACTAGATCCGTTTTCAAAAACGTTGATCGGAAATCACTCTTCATTAAAACTCTTGTAAGCACCTAGCAGGGGTAATAGAAGAAAATAAAGTTGTACTTTAATAGTAGTATGCGAATATTTCCAAACCTTTTTTCCTTGATGACAATGTAAAATTACCATTAAGGCTGCTAACGGTATTATTGGTACTCTATTTGACGTGGTAAAACCTCTATCACCCTGCTAGGTGCTTTGGATCAACATAATTATGTTCAAATACAAATACTGAAACTGCTTCTTCTTTATTTTTACTATTCATAATCATAATGGTATGCTATGTATTTGACATTTTGAAGTATTACTGGGATAGTCCGGATAGTTTGTACCAAAAGTATGAAAAAGTCCATATTGCTAATAAAGTAAAATTTATAAGTTTTTTCATACCTTGGGACAAAATTACAGAATTTGTTGAATAAAGTTGGTACTCGGCATGACAAGTTGTATACGCATCTGATATCTTAGGCACTTTCGCTTGTCATCCTCACCAAGGCTAGAGACTGTAGGGGAGGTCACGCAGACCACAATTTTATTAGATATGCGGGGACACAAAAAACAGAATTCACCTACTATGAAATTTTCAACTTTGAGAATCCATCTTCTACGAAAATGTATGAAAATGACAAATTTTGTGTGTATCTGCGAGACCTTCTGTAAGGTTGGGGGGTTGAGGTTGGGACACAAAAGTAGTCTGTGATTTAATTCCCAAAAAGCGAGTCGCAGAAAACACATATACAAGAAGAGACTCAAACAAAGTTATTTCTGATTTGGACACATCCATTTTAACTTTTCAGCCACACCTCCGCTCTTCACAGACCTTTTAGCCACACCTCCACTCTTCATAGAGGCAATACTTATATGTGTAGGGGGATGGTCTGAAATCTTGCAGGAGGCGGGTTCAAAAATGTTTGTTTTGGACTATCTTTTGGTACCAAATTCCCTCAGGAATTACTTTCATTATTTCTCACCCAAATCATTAGATCCTTGTCCTAGAGGGATTACATTTTAATCTTTCATGACCTCAGTTAAATAAAAAAAAACTTTTATTGTTAGTAAGGAATAGTAATTTTCGTATTCAGACAGGAAATGACGAACGAAGCGAGTAAGGAAAATTAGGACCTCTGCTGAAAAAATCCATTTCCTGTCGAGGTACGAACAACGTTTTGTGCACATGACAACTGAAATAGACAAAACACATCAATTTACTCGAAAAAATCAAACTTCACATTAACCGTATTGTAAATTTGTTCAATTATGTAGTCATGGAAAAATTCATTCAAAACCGTTCTCACACGATAAATCGTAAAGAAATGAACCTGACATTTCACAACAAAAAATCATGGCAAAATATGTCGTATTTCAGTTGTCCGGTGCACAAAGTATTTATTCAGTCAGAAATAAGAAATTGTAATGGCACTCAAGTCTACGAACTTGCGACTGTAATTCCTTAAGAGCTTTCGAGCGTACGCTGAAATTGTAGCCTACATTTCTGCGTTTCGAAATTTTTGATCGCTGATATCTTTTTACGAGAGCCCTTTTTGAAAAATGTACGACCACATTTTCGAGTAAAAATATGTCAGTTTTGAATAAAAAATAAAATTGTCTGTGCTTTGAGAAAAGTGTACCTTTGATGCAAATTTGGGGCATCGGTACAGTTTTCTCAAAGCACATGAAACTTTCAAAGACAATTTTATTTTTTATTCAAAACTGACATATTTTTACTCGAAAATGTGGTCGTACATTTTTCAAAAAGGGCTCTCGTAAAAAGATATCAGCGATCAAAAATTTCGAAACGCATGTATGCTACAATTTCAGCGTACGCTCGGAACCTCTTAATAATTACTTGGAAGCAATCCCCTTGGATCTTAAAATTTTAATGTGATTTATTATAGTTTGTGTTAAACCGACAGCACAACTCACCTGGACTATTCGTACATAATAATACAGTAAATAAATGCAAATTGCTAATTGAATTAAAAATGTTGTATAAGAATCTAGCAATTTTTATAATCTAAACAATCGAAGATTCACAATAAAAGGTCAAGGTTGTTTTGCACGGTATATCAAAATCGAATTCTGAAAGCAATTAGGTAAAATAGTACGTATACACTTAGGCTATAGCACACCATGTTCAAGAATATTGTGATATTTAATTTTCTTTCATTTTTTTCTCGATTTTAATGCAAACGAGATATTTTAAAAGTAAAAGTAACATCACACCGTATAAACACAGTGTGTTTAACACAGGCATGTTTTATCTATTTAGGAAGCATAAATATACAATATCAGATACAAATCAGATATGGAGTTTTGTTTGGGCATTAAGGTATGCTTGTATATATTCACCTAATAAGTTTGGAGTGTTTTTATTATTGTAATTCGGTTTGCAACCGAAACAAATATTCGTTGATGTAACCATCTGCCACTGTCTAACAATAAAAAAAATGATTTGAACACAAACGTATTTCTTCCTACATTATCGGGATGCGTTTAAAATGTCTACAAACCTGATTGCTGTACTGGTTCGGTGGAACAGATTCAAAGTACTTTTTCATTTCTAGACATTATATTCGATCGAGGCTATTGCAAAACAAGAAGATGAGGTGCAACATACAGTACGAATAATTTGCATTGAAGATGTACCTATGTTTGATGTGCATAATTTATATAAGAGGAATAATTGTTGCAAGAACGACAACAATGTTATACTTTGTGTTACGAGCATAACTTCTTCTTTTTCTTCTTCCACGATTGAATTCATTTTAAATCAAATGTTGAATCACGACATGTTTCACTATTATCTATCAGTCATACGTTCGCATTGATATGGAAATATAATTTCAATGGAAATAGACTTTAAGGAATAATAGTAAATTTCCAACGCACTCCAAGCATGAATGATCGTAATGACACCTGCCAAATAGAGTACTTTTTTGAATGAAACAATTTTTTTACAGCGCCAACATATGTCTAGGTATTTTACTCAAAAAGGTCATATTTATCTGTATAGAAGCACACTACGTTAGCCTACCTAAAAATCCAGGTGAGGCAATATTATGTGCCTAGATAATTATTGACCATTAGAATCGAAAACCACTTTCAAAAAATCCAACATCACCTGTGGGAGAAAGTTTTGCAAAAAAAAAGTATTTTTTAGATTTATGTGCACTTCTCTACACCTGAAAGTGATTTAGAATTCTATGGCTTAATACCTTTCTGGGCCTCTTCTGCAAAATGGATTTTTCCTGACAATCCCTCTTCAGAAGATTAACTGCAAATCACAGAACCTGCCTTCCGCACTAAAGTTGGCACTGACGAGGACGTTAGAAATGCAGCTATTTTTAGACCCGTACGAAGTACTGGGGTCTTATAGGTTTACGCATACGTTTGTAACACGTCGAATTGGACTCCCTGAGTAAGGGGAAACCTATTGTGGTTGTCCAGAGATGCCAAATCAGCAAGAAAAAAATGTCCGTCTGTCCGTCCGTCCGTCCGTCCGTCCGTCCGTCTGTCTGTCTGCACGATAACTTGAGTAAAACGCATCCGATTTTGAAAATTCTTTTTTTCCCCGTTTGGTAATGTCAAAAGACAGGCTAAGTTCGAAGATGAGTGATTTTGGATCGACCCCTCCTGAGCTGGGGCCCAATAAGTGCTTTACGGTTGTTCGAAGATATCTCCGGACATTTAAACGCTATACTCGTAAATGATACATCGAATGAAAGATATTTACAATACCGATCGACAAAAAAAAAGTTTATGGAAATCGGATGACCGACTTGTGAGTTAGACCCTTTGGTGTGAAACAGGCACAGGGCGGCAAGCAGTTTTTGCTTGTAGGTCGGCCAAATTTGAACATATTTCGTTCGTTTTAGCTTTATTAGATAGGTATTGATAGGTACCAATCAGGGAAAATTTTTTTTATGAAATTATGTTCTCCGGAGCGTGAGCTAGGTCTCTTGGAGTGAGCTCTTATCTGGCTACTCGGCCGTACAGTGAACGTGGAGTATTTTGTCAATATCTCGAGTAAATTTTGACCGAATTTCATGATTTTTTTTTTGTTTGAAAGGTATTAACGAATGTAAAGCGTCGGTACTATTTTCGGTTTCCTAACAAAATGGCTGCCGGCGGCCATATTGGATTTTATTAAAAGTGATATAAAGTGGGAAAAATGATACTTAGAGAGTTTCTGTTAACATGGAAATAATTTGTTATGTGTGTGGGGTTTCAGGGATTCCATATACGGACATCTATATATACCTATATACAGCTATATTGAGCTATATACAGGCACATAGAGCTATATAATAGCATATTCCTCTGTGAAATGTTTATTTACAGTGAAATATAGGTAAATATAGCGGTATATAGCTGTTTAAATAGGAATTTATGAAATTTGACTTCGTACGGGGCTGTCTATATTGCCTCCGGCAATTTAATTGTATATGATAACAAGGCAAAGAGTGGATAATGTAAGTGATTTAAAAGGAAGAATAGTTTTTCAGCAGAGAAGAAAATGAAGTAAGAGAAATGAAGAGTTTCACATTAAAGGCTTTTGATACGAATAGGTGTTTCGTACGGGTCGGCGTTAGCTATGTTTGAGCTGGTTCTCTAGCGAATGGGTCGTATGGAAACGTCTAGATTTTGTCAGCTTCCAATAATTACTCAACTCGATAGTTTTCCTTTGATTTTTGAAAAGATCGTTTTTTTACGGGCTGCGTCATTGTGAGCAACCTTTTTTTCGCATATTTAAATAAAGTTATAACAGTTTTCATTCAAATTCTTATATTCATGTTGATGTTGGAGAAGGAGGAGGCTATAAATTCTCAAATCAAGTTACATTAGTCATCATAACTTCACATAAAATGTTTATAAAATTACTTCTAGTATTCCTCATTAACTTGACAAGTATTTTTATAAACTTACTACATTAAACTTAGTTCATTAAACCGATAACAGATTTGGTTAACCCTGGGACTCCTTTAACAAATAACAAGTTTCATTTAATCAATGGATTCACGTGGCTCGATTGGACATGATGTCCATGACAAAAATGTAGTTCAAAGACGGAAGTTTAAAATTCAAATGATTCCTTACTTGATTTCACAAAATTCTTATCCAAAGACTGTAAAAACGGATAAAGAAATGGAGCACACGGTCAAATCAAACGACTTACGGTAACTAGCACAAATTTAAGATTCTTATCAACTACAAGCCCGATCACACCTGTTTCTATAATTTAACTGTTTTGAGCATGTACTGACACGGATGTCTCTTCTTTGATATAAAAGGTATTTATTGATTTATGAAAGATAATGTTTTCTCCGTCTCAAGCGCGGAGTGTTATTGCTGGATCAGTGTTGTAGTTCTTCACAGGCTCACTCAAATGAAAGTGCTTATTAGATCATCTACAAGGACGTTTGAAATGCCATACACGATAAAAAATTTCATACAAATGAGTGAATGAAGGAAACGTTTAACGAAGCTTAAGTGAGGTTATGTCTGAAAGTACCGTAACTTGAAGATCATATAAAGAAAATGAAAGAAATTTTCATTACACCAACTACGAAAGTTGTAATTTTCGCTTCCCGAATGAGATGCGAAAGTATAAAAATTCCGAATCCAAAATTATCATCAAAATAATAATAATTTTTCCCGGAAATGTAGGCAACAATTTAGCCATGTGTAGATTCGTCTTAAATATCGTACACGATTGAGAAGTACCGATATTACAATTCTATCGAAACAAATCGAAATTGTTCAGAATAATCTTGCACTGTTGCGTCGAATGAATATTTTGGTTTTTAAATCCCGTATAGAGAGAATTAAATTTACGAAAATATGTAACAACTTCTTATATCATCTCATTGTTTGCTGACCCGATAAACAATTGCAAACGTTTGATATGATGGTCGGTATAACTACCATTATGCGGATGATTCATACGGTCTACAGCATAGTGTATATTCACAGTCAGCAACCATAAATTACGATGTTAAATGTTAATTTTACACATTTCATTCTATTGTTTTACACAGATGGTCTATGGGCACCAATATTGCGAACATTCATCGGTGTACTGTTATAATGATATAATCCCTGCATTTTGTGTGAGATAAAAGGTGGCCTGTATTATGTAGTCTGTGAATGGGGTTTCTGTAAAGAGCCTGGTCAAAAAGATCAGTCAAGGCTGTATGGAAAGCGATAATCTAAATGTTTCAATGAGATAGTCTGAATTAAGAATGTAGGTACAGTGTGGACGACGTTTTTTTTCAATTTCTTATAAACTGAGACAGTACCGCCTTAGCCTACTGGCAAATTGGGCATTTTCACAGTGTGCTGGAACATTGAGAGTATCTTGGGTATCAGAAGAACTCACCACTTCCTTTCTGTGTTAACACAACTTATTCATCTTCTTCTTATTCTTGGACTTACTAGGCAGTATGCTGAGCAACATACCATGAATTTCTTTTCATTGTCTCATATTTTACGCACCAACCAAACAAAAAATTAGCGATCACTTGCCCTATATAAAAGTATGTTGCAAACATTGTAATCGCTTCCTCCTTTCTTATCTCAATACATTTCTAGTAAAACGAGATTAACCATTCACATTCTGTCCCCGTCGTCCACATACAGGCAATATTCATGTGATCTTTGGTTCTGTTTCAATGAAAAATGATCAAAGCCAGTGTGCGTATACCGAGGCGTGTACAGCACTTTACAATGGAAAAAAATTCATTCGCAATTACGTATTTACTTCAGAGATGCAGATTGAAAAAGATGATAGACTTTTCGACTTCCTGAACAAATAAATGCCAGTGCTTTACCATGATCTTAAAAACAGAATGAACGTACCTACAGTAAGTTAACGAACATACAATAAAACGTCTGTTATGTATTCAGTTCATGTATGTTGGACCGACATAGCTTCAATGTTTAACCAATGCGTTATGTTGATAAGTTTTTCTTTCAAACGACAAAATTTGATGAATTTGAAGTGATGATGTTGTGCAATTGATTCATTTGATGATTGAATGTCAAGTGGGTTCGGTAAGAGTCATATTGGGAATAAGGTGAAGGCTCTATTCTAAGGTGTCTGCCGAAACGCTGTAGTTTCTTTCAAGATGAATCGGCTCGTGTCACTAAAGAAGAGTTGTTGGTTTACCGAAGGAAGAAAATAGGAAATTCCAACAAGAATGAAGTTTTGTGGCCAGCGCGGAGCTAGGGTTCTTAATCTGTCGAGTTGTAATATCCTATTTTCATCCAAAGGTGAACACAACGTTCATATGTTTGCTCTACGAAAAATCCACCGTTTTTCAAAACAAATCTGACGAGGCGGCAACAAAACATCATTTTCTCATGGCCTTTTGAGTGCAGAAAATAAGGTTAATCACACCGCGGTCGTAATTTGTATGAGAGACTTAGTGAAAACTTTAAATTGCATTCACTAAGTCCTTCATGCAAATTATGGCATACCGCAGGTATGATAATTAAAATAGTTGGCGACAAATGTAGAAAGAAAACTATGACTCTACCCGAATCTGCACAATAAAAAGGTTCCACTTAATTGATTGGCTTAGATACAAATTTTTCCATTTTTTAAAATCTGAAAAGTATGACTGCAACAGTAGTAACAAAAGACATTGTCGATTGATCTTTATTATTCACTAGACGATCAACTAGTTTAAAAAGGCCGTAATGAACAAAAGCAATGGTTAAAGTTTGATGACGATTTATTATTCAACATGAAATATTTCCTGTAGCCACATGATTTAATGCGTGTACGTACGTAGATGCTTTCCATTCCATGAATAATTTATACCTCAACTTTTTTGTAAAAAGCAGAAGTTAAAACCAGCATCATAAAAGATTTCTATCTACATTCATATTCCGAAAAAGAACTTCTTGTGTAGGATTGAAAACTTGTAATTTTTCCTATTTATGGCACAATATGATCCGCATGCAAAATCTAAGCAACACAAATGCATAACACCGAAGCAATAGTTATTTACCTGACTAGAGAGGAAAAGATGAAAACTAGAATTGTATTTCCTTTAAAGACTAAGTAGCAAGCTTTAGAATACGCCATCTTTCGTAAAAATCCGGTACCATTCCGATTTTTAACACTCACATGCACCTTCTAACCCACTTTGAGTTTATATCTTTATCTTTATGCGGTTACAGAATTTATTTTACGAAAATTAAAATATTTTTAAATATCATTTTAATGATTTCGCATTACTTTCCATTAAATTTTCAAAAAGGCTGTCAAGAGACTGTCAGGAGACTGTCCGTTTTTTAGAACAGTTTATAACTTTTATTTACTAACACACATAAAAAACAACAAAGGCACATCGGTGGCATGTCATAGCATAGCTACGTTAAATTTGATGTGAGTTTTGTGGGTTTTCATTTGAATTTAAAAAATATAAAATTGCTTATTTTCCATACGTTGTTGAAGGATTATCTTCCTAAAATAGGTTTATTTTTCAAAATAAATTGTAAAAAATTGCTGTTCTCTGACTAATTGTAACAATACATTACCATGCTCCGTAGCTTGCTACGTAGTTTTTGCGAGACGCATACGTATACGAGTTCGTACGTGAGTAATCGTGCATGCCTAGTATATTAAACTGCCGCGTATATACAGTGCCGGACTGGCTCGAAAAAGCCCTTCGGGCGTTGTATGAAGAAATGTTTTAAAAGGCCCTTCGTTGCTCTTTATCCATACAAAAATCAAAAGGCACTTCGGGAATCGCCCGAACGCCCATAGGGCCAGTCCGGCACTGCGTATATATAATTTTGCTTGCAATTTCGTTAAACAGTTTTTAACATTCAAAAGTATCGACATATTATACATTTCTTATTTTGCTTATTTCTCTCATTTCTCCATATAATCGTTATGGAGAAATGAGAGAAGTTGGAGAAATAAGAAGTGTATAACATGTCGATACTTTTGAATGTTAAAAACTGTATCTCTAGACGATTTTTTTCAACTCGTGCGCCAGGACACATACATCGTGTGCGATAATAGTACATTACTATACCAGTGAAGGAATTTGATATCTAGTAACTAGATGAGTAAAAGAATCCGATGGTTTCAGCCCGAGTATAACACCGCGTTTTACTTTGCACATTCCCTCCATTCCCTCCATTCCCTCTCTATTAAAGACAAGTGTCTATAGAACGATAATATCGCATTTACTCCCATAGTACAAAACTTTTTATCTTTAAATATCTCTTTTCGGAAAATTATGTACCACATTTCGGTTCGATTCCAAATCGTCAAAATAAATGACAAGATGTTCGACCACTGTTTCGATCCGAGAGAAAATTTAGGATGTGTTTCAACGTTTTGCATTAAAAAGATTTTGGTTCAGAGAAATCATAAAAAAACGAATAGTTCCCCGCCTAAATGTAGGCTACAAATTTGCAAAGAGTTCATTGCTCTTGATATATAGGCCATGGCGACATGACAGTGGTAGTCAATGCAGTGCTATATCGAACAATATACTGAATAGCTCACAAAAAAGTCTAGCGAATCATACAGCGAACGACATCTCAAATGTCTCACTGTCATTTTTTTCAGAGAATGTCATTGTGAATTTGCAATGACACAATAAAATTCTCAGAAAAATTTGACAGTGAGACATTTGAGATGTCGTTCACTGTAGTTGAAATAGAGATTTTAGGCAGAGTTACATAATCTACTATTACTCACCAATCACTCGGGAAATTAGATTTTAGGCTGAGGTCTCCTCACACGAAAACAATTTACTCGATCTTCTACTATACCTTGATCGATCGATTAAAATGACATATTGTGCTTACATCAAGCGTACCTACATGATACAGCATTTTAATTGATCGCATTCCAATCACAAATTTTTAACGATATTCTTCCATTAATGAGTCATAAACCGTTGTTCATAAGACATCAAGGTTAAAAACCAATAGCATATTGCATAATGTTACAACCGCAAAGCGAACGACACATGTATCCAAAACTGAACTGGATGGAGAAAGAAGAATTTATTGTTAGCCATAGCCAGAGATAAATAAAAATGTTTTTTGCGCCAATTTCTAATAACTTAATAAGTCGAAGCAAACATAACCAGCAAACAAAACGGTGTAATGTGAAAGTTGAATAAAAATTTATTGTTTTATCGTCCAAGGCATTAATTTAGTATTCGAGCACGATTTGAACCTTGCGAGACTAATCAATATGTTATAATCAAACATTTTTGTTTGCATTGTAAGACGAAAAAAAAACATTGAAACGAGATCGAACATCTTTTACCCGGCTGTACTTATACATAATGTAATGTGTGGTCCACCGACAATTACAACGAATGGCAAATAAAAATTGGTAATTGCGTTACATAATTTTTATTCATTGTTGAAGAGGAATGTTGAATATAAATTTTATATTAAAAGAGCCATGCCACTACATAACAACGTAGGCATCTAGGGTTTTTGAGTGACAAAATAATCAAATTAATGTTACGACCGGTGAGGTATGTATACAATTAACTGAGTTTGTTTTTAGATTTATTGTAATGAAGATAAATATCCAAAAACGACATCGTTACGCAAAAAATGGATTCATTTAGGAATTAAGTCTTTCACATTTGATGCTTTCATTTATGGATTAGCCATGAATTGACTGCTAAAATTTCTTCTTCATTTCACCATTATAATCGTGATTATCCCGTAGTCGTTGTTAGCTTTTGTATGGACTGTTAATCGACAATAGAATAACTTTTCTGTGCAAAAAAAAAACTTCGTAATTTAGTAAGGTCATGACGAAATAGTAATTTATGCAACACGTTGCGAAAGTGGTAGTTTTTGCCGCATCTCTTGACAAAAACTACCACTTTCACAACGTGTTGCATACAACGTTTTCTGCAACAAGCTGCGAAAAATGAACTGTTGAAATGCAAAACATACCCAAAACATAAATGTTTTCAAATCGAATATGTTAATGATCCTGACTGTGAGAGTGTTTGCGTTAAAATTGAACTTCAACCATGCCCGCTAGTGATATATTTAGCATATGTGAATGATCCAGCGAAGCCGAACCTCTTGCTTAAACATTATGACTTGATCCGCCAGGTTATAGTAAAGGAAACCGATAGCAGAGTGGTTGTGATAGGGGATTTCAATCTACACGACATTGAATGGAATTTCGATGATACCGACACGTTTTTACTACCGCAAAACATCGCATCTCACACCGAATCAGTATATTTTCAAGCAGCATCAGAATTCCTACAGAAAGTTCACGACTTGCCGATGTTTCAGTTGTCGAATCTGAAGAATATTTCAATGAACGTTCTCGATCTAGTGTTTGTAAACGGGACCGGTGATATGCATGTGTCCAAGGCTCCTGTTTCAGTCACATTAAACACGGAAATAGACCATTTTCATGTACCAATAGAGTTGGCATTCGAATATATAACGGTAGAAGAGGTTCGATCGACAGACGATTTCATCGAAGTATTTTCATATAAATCGGCAAACTATGAACGTATATTGCAACAATTGGAGTCAATAAATTTTGCAGCAATCTTCGATCGAATGGACGTGGAAGAAGCCTTTGACTATTTCTTCGAGCTGCTGAATCGTATGATAATCGAAAATGTTCCAAAAGTGCGTATAAAAAGAAACAGTTACAGACCGAAGTGGTGGACTCGAGAGTGGCAGCAGAAAAAGAACAAAAGAGACAAAACATTTAAGAGAAAACCAAAGAATGCAATGACGTCCGAGTATGCAGAAGCACTGATTGAGTTTAATGAATTGAATGAAAGGTTGAACAAAGACTACATTAACCAGGTGCAACAAAATATCATAGAGGATCCTTCAGAATTCTGGTCGTATGCAAAGTTTAAAAAGAAAAGTTCATCGTATCCAAGAGAAATGTTGTTTAATGCAAGAAAGTCGGATCAACCAGAAGAAATTGTGGAAATGTTTGCTGATTTCTTCGAAGGACTGTATGACAAAGACGAACTTCCAGTCGTATTCGACGAAGTGTATGGAGAAGAATCTGATGACGTATGGGATGTTGATTTAACGATGTCCGATATTGACAAAGCTATCCGTGAATTAGATGCCAAAAGTGGTGCTGGTCCTGACGATATTTCGCCAATCTTCATAAAGAGCTGTGTGGATGGCTTAGTGTGGCCATTGTGGATATTGCATAGAAAACAAATGGAACTGGGAAATATCTCATCAAAACTGAAAATTTCAAAAGTGGTTCCTGTGTATAAGAAGAAAGGAAAGAAAAATGACGTGAAAAACTATCGCATTACCGCAATCAGTTCGATTGTATTGAAAATCTACGAGAGAGCAATTCAACCAAAGCTTTTAGGAGGCATTAGTCCCTATATCACGAACGCTCAACATGGCTTCAGACCGAGACGTTCGGTTGAGACGAATTTACTCAACCTGTCAGTAGCAGCACATGGCGCATTTTCCAAGAAACAACAGCTCGACGTTTATTATGGTGATTTCGAAAATGCATTCGACAAAGTCTGGCATCGGAAGTTGATAAGAAAGATGAAATTGTTTCGTATTGGAAAGAAAACAGCGAGATGGCTATTCGAATTTGTTCACAATCGGAAGTTTTTCGTTAAAATTGGTAACACCACTTCCAGAACATATACAGCAACGTCAGGGGTCCCAGCAGGAAGTGTTATCGGTCCAACGTTGTTTCTGATTTTCATAAACGACATTGTGGAATGTGTCCAGTACTCACTTCCGCTGTTGTTTGCGGACGATATAAAATTGGCATTGGAAATAGGTTCGACGGCTGATTCAAGACTTTTTCAAACCGAAATCAATAATGTCCTGAGCTGGAGCAAAAGGAACAGGCTTCCATTTAATTTGGGTAAATGCGAAGTTATCACCATTGCACGAATAAACGATCCATTCTACGTCACGTATTTCATGGGCGATCACGTCATCGAACGAAAGCAAGAAGTTCGAGATCTTGGAATTCCAGTCGACCCACAGTTTTCACTCATTGCGCATATGGAACGGTGTATAACCAGGGCTAGACAATCAATGGGATACATTAAAACAATTTCGAAAGGACAATTTGGTACGAGTGCGTTGGTGGTTCTGTACAAATCATACGTTCGGTCAAAGTTAGAGTTTGCATCGGTGATCTGGGATCCTTATCAACAAAACTACAGTGATGATATCGAATCAGTGCAAAAACAGTTTGTTATGCATGCGCTTGGAGACACGAATCGTATTCCACCTTTTCGACTGGCACCTTACACAGAGCGATGCGAGAAACTTGGGTTGCAAAAGTTATCAATTCGAAGGAAAATTACAACAGCAGTGATGGCGTACGATTTGTTTCACAAAAGAATAAATGATTCGAATATTGAAGCGAGACTAATCAGAAGGACACAGCATCGCTTGTTGCGAAATGAAAGGCCTCTAGCTGAAGCGATTTATGGAAACAACTATGGACACAATCAACCTTTGGCGAAAATCATCAGATCGGTAAACGAATTCAGTGATATATTATGGATGGACAGGAGTGATTTTAAGGCGGAATTAAAACAAAGACTTAAAGAAGATAGAATTGTTGATCAGTGAAAGTTTTGATATTTTGATTCTTATGATTAACGTAACTGAATGTGATATTTTGTGACTGATAGTTGGTTTAAGATTTATGTATTTTACTTTTATGTTATCTTGTATGCAGCCAATTTTTTGGCGGTGAATAAATAAATTACCATTTAGGAATTAAGTCTTTCACATTTGATGCTTTCATTTATGGATTAGCCATGAATTGACTGCTAAAATTTCTTCTTCATTTCACCATTATAATCGTGATTATCCCGTAGTCGTTGTTAGCTTTTGTATGGACTGTTAATCGACAATAGAATAACTTTTCTGTGCAAAAAAAAACTTCGTAATTTAGTAAGGTCATGACGAAATAGTAATTTATGCAACACGTTGCGAAAGTGGTAGTTTTTGCCGCATCTCTTGACAAAAACTACCACTTTCACAACGTGTTGCATACAACGTTTTCTGCAACAAGCTGCGAAAAATGAACTGTTGAAATGCAAAACATACCCTGCCTTTAACACCATGTCTATTGTTCTTTTATTTATTAGTTCTCCTATGTTTCCAAACTTTCAACTGACACTGTACATTCTACTGTATGAACGATCAAGTAGACTGCATTTACATGTGTACGCTTCAAAAATTGGTTCACTGCGATTAAATATCTCAATATGGTTCGAGGTGTTGATATAATCATTGGATTTTGGTGTCGGGGGTTCGAAATTTGGTCAGGGCAGAATTTTTATTTGCGGTTGATGGTTCAGAAGGAGCGGTAAAAAGTAAATTCATTTCACCACTAGTGGCGAAAAGTAAAGCATAGATAAAAAAAGACCCTTCGATCGCCACCCAAATCACGCATGAAAACGTTCAGTTTTCGCAGCGCAGCTGCAGAAAAATATTTGCAATCTACTTTCGTTGGAATTTTTTCGCTTCCAAGCGCGGTACGGTGAAAATATTTCTTTAAAAGTGGTATGCACTCCAAGAAATTAAAGAAATTAAATGGAAACAAGGATAATGCAAATATGTCCTTATGATTCGCTATTATGTGCACATGCATAAAACTACGACAGCTACATTCAGAGTATTTTGACCAATAAATTAATGTTGTGACGTTG
The DNA here is from genome assembly GCF_014529535.1 of Bradysia coprophila. Lineage (NCBI taxonomy): Eukaryota > Metazoa > Arthropoda > Insecta > Diptera > Sciaridae > Bradysia > Bradysia coprophila. The sequence goes on along the minus strand of NC_050735.1, from coordinate 1,040,657 downwards.
CAATTGCTAACAAATTTCGGCGCAGTTCACAATTGCGCTTTTCTTTCTCAAGAATTCAGATATTTGATAACAGAGATGGTGTTACGACACAAATTATCAAATTCTCTGAAAGAATTGCAACAGGTGGCATTACGGCCTTTGTAGTGGATTTTTTTGAAATTTTGGCATGGAAACAGTACTTAGTACATTCTTTCAAAGTATTGCTTAAAACGTTGTATGCAACACGATTATTGGTATTTTATCACCTCGGGTTGACGTTGACAATCAAAATTATTGGCTGATCAATGGGTCAAAGAGTATGACACTGTCACTCTCGTCACCCTTCTTTTTTTTACAAATAATTCTGTATTTAAGCCCCAATTGATTTCAATGCGAAATTTCAAAATATTTTAGAAATAATGAGGTGAGCGTTAATCAATCATATTTCCATAAAGAGCTGTTTTGATCGCAAAACAAAAATATGAAACAATACGGACACGCTAAATTTTGCAAAAAAAAACCGTAACGGTGTCGCATAAAAAATGACTTTATAATTAAAAACGATTCAAAAGTCTAATTGAATATTGTTATGGCTCTTTAAAAGCTTCATTATTTTAAATCAATCACGTATATATGAACAATAATGAACTATGTGAACAATATAGATTTTATTCTTTCCCATAAGACCGTGGAACACACGACTCCGAGTGGCATTATACATTATCATGCACGTTACATTAAAAATATTATAACTTTTTTCAAATGTTTCAAAATAATTTTTTTCGCGACTGGTATGTAGGAAAGGTAAATGTAAGATGCTCAGACGTTTTTCGTTTTATTTATCTGGAAAAACGTTACGATACACAATCAGTTACAACGTCATAAGATTCTGAAAGATACTCGTATCTTATAATTTTAAAATTTGGTATCAAGAAACCATCATATCCAAATGTCAAAGTGACGTTTACGAATTTTATTTGCATAGGTCATCTTCAAGATACGGTACTTTCAGACGTAACCTCACTTTTGTTTCGTTAAATGTTTGGTTCATTCATTCATTTGTATGAGATTTTTTAACGTGGATGGAATTTCAAACGGCCTTGAAGATGATCTATACCAGAGAGTTAGAACGTGGGTGGCAGCTGGCACTTATGGGAGAGTAAGCGAGAGAATTTCAGACAAAATTGATTTCATTTTCTATCAAAGCTGGCAGCTGTCATTCACATGTTCCTTCTATCTTGTCACAGACGTACCAGCTTATCATTTCTATGATATAAACATTCGTAAGGTATATTTGACAGATGGTAAAGTTTGATTCCAAATAACCTGTTAATAAACGCTTGTATCAAAGTCTTAGACCCACTACCAAAATAATCAATGCTTTCTGTCATTCTGTCTTACTCTCCCTGAAAATAATTCCAAACGCTAGAAATTATTCTAAACACGAGAAGTAGCGGATTTGGTGACTCACGTGAAGTAGCAGATTCGGTGACTCGCGTGAAGTAGCGGATTCGGTGGCTACACATGAAGTAGCAGATTCGGTGGCTACACGAGAAGTAGCGGATTTAGTGACTATACAGTAGCACGTGTATACCGTTACTGAATACAATAATAAGAATGTCAGAGTCGTGCGAGCCGTGTAAGTTTGACAGAGTCAATCGGTGTGCATTTTTTTTTTAAATATTGTAAGAGCATTATGCTGAAATGAATTTCATTTAACGATAATTAAGAATAATTAATTGTGAAAATAAATTATAGCGAAGGACCGCAGATCAATTTCAAAATTATTTTTTGCAAATATGAATTTCAGCCAAAAATTGGACCATATTGTGCTCCAGTTCGTGTTCGAATGAAATTCGGAAATTTTCATTTTAACCGTAATAAGAATCAAAACGTTTCGTAAACGCATTGAGAACACACTCTTTTTTCTGTATTGTTTAGATTTATGATTCCACATTGTTATGTGGTGGAGGTGCGATTTTTGTTTTGTTGTTTTTTTATTGTAAATTTTAGTCATTAAGTAACATACTGTGTGTTGTTGCTCGTGAACTTTGTGAATGGAATGGGTCATTATATGGAGGAGTTTCCGAATTTCTGCGTATATCCATAGGTATATACAATCTAACATATATATCAGCGGGCGAAAGAAAAATGTGTGAGTCGAAAAGTACATTAAGAGATTTTTGGTGATGTTTGTGTTGTTGGTGTCGAAAGTATTTTTTTTATATCACGAAGATAATGTTTATTTATGTGTTAATTAACAGGCAAACGGAAACGAAAATCATCATCTTATGCAATTCTATAAAGTTAAATTGATTTAATTTATTCTTTCTCTCTGCCTCTGACACTGTCTTTCAATGCTTTTTTTCTTCATTCAATTTAATTTCATAAAAAAAATAATTTTTGTTTGCAATAAACAACATTGTAGGAGTACTTCTTATATTGAAGGGAAACAATTCACCGTTAATGTTCAATCGCACCGTCATCAGTGGATTTATGTATACCTACTCGCGACGACGTTGCGATCAACTATTTATTATTACACGAGAATTATGTAACTTTTTTCTTTACGCACACGTACAATTCTTGATTCATAAAAAGACAAATTTTGACTTCAAAAAGTGACATGACATATCGTCCCGAAAATGGTTATTGAATTTAATTGTTCAATTCGATGAATCGCAAGCAGAGAATTATATAGAGACTAAATGAAAGGCGGACGAAGCACATTTTCACGAAGTCACGTTATTTGTTTGTTATGCGTAACAGATTACAATCTCTGTTTGGGGAAATAGAGTTAAATGACTAGAATACACCAGAAGAGTTACTAGCACCTTATGCCGCAAAAGCCGGTGATTCTTAATCTCGATAAGCATATCACCAGTTGAGTCTAGTACTCCTTTTGACCACGGGTCAGAAATCTATCATAGCATACAAGCAATACTTGCAGAACAATTAGCATTCCAGGAGAACATTTTCAATGACACAACACTCAGAACACACCTGATCCATTTTAATTTGTTTAGTATTAGACTGGTAAATTAAACTAGTTTGGGAGAAGAGCCGCATTAAATTTTAGCGATGACTTTAAAGAAGCAATACTTCAGTTAATTGATTTTTGCTCGCTCGCTCCGCTTGCATTCCCAACCAATTTTGAAGTTACTATTATTACTAAATTATAAAATTTCATTAACTGAAGCGAATATCGTCAACGAAGGAACGAAAGTTTTTCTGCTTTCCACTTTTGTATGTGAGAACATTTGTAGCGACTTACTCTCGGACTTACTCGGAGAACACTTGTAAGATTTCTGACCCATGCTGTTGACTTAGAAATTTTCAACCGATTCCTTCAACAACAAAATCTTGTACTTCATTAGCTGTAGAGAGATACTACGGAAGGTGCGACGCGTAGCGGAACAAATTTCGTCACTAAAGAAGTTCAAATTGCACATTGAAAGCAATGACTTCTGCTGATCGTGAAAATCGTCAATAGAAAGTCATTGTTGAAGAGACTGACCTTCGTTCCATTCCATTAAGTAAGTTGTTGATGTACTCGTTTCCATTAGGTTTTGTTGCTCGTGTTCTCCTGGGTTCAGAGAACCTATATTCTAGCTCAATAATGATGGTTCGCCTGAAGTGGATAATAATTCTGAATAATAAAACTGGAACGAAAGGTAGTGTACTCTCCAGTGGCCTGTTTGGGGAAATCGTTTTTTTTTTTTTGAAGTTCTAGGAATATTGGACCTCTCTTTGAAATACTAGAATCTAATTGGGTTTCAAATGAAAGATTTTGTATGGGCACGGGTGAGTCAGGATCTCTCAACCTTTAACTTGTCGAAATGATGCTCCACCATTGCGCTACCGTGGACATTTACGTTTCTGAAAATCCTACAAATCTACTGGAAATCTACTACAAAGAATTAAATTTCCCAACCCTGATAGACGCCGCTACATTATCCGGACCAGAAACCCCGTCCTAATTTTCACTATAACAGATCTCCGATAATTATTGTCATAACATTGAGATAAAAAAATCGTTTATCACCAAAGGCCTTTTTACCTTCTGAAAAGGTTGACTTCTCTCAACGCATGCCATTCAACATAAGGGGCCATTCACAAATTACGCACGCACCAAATTCGAAATTTCAGACTCCCCCTCCCCCCTTGCACGCGAAAATGTATGGAGAAAATTTCAAAAATGTATGAAGCGTACGCTTTTGTCAAACCCCCCTCCCCCCTTAAGAGCGTGCGTAATTTGTGAATGGCCCCTAATGCAAAATATATTCCGTAAGGAAAAAGCCATATACCTCCATCAGCAATTACACTTCTCAGATGATTGTTACAATCACACAAACGACTCGAATCGTTTCGTGATTATGTTTGTGTGCCTTAATTAAATAATGGTTTTTCTTTAAAAAAAAAAAGAAAGAAAAAAACTCGATTGTTTCGGAGTGTGTATATGTTGCGGCCAGATATTTAATGCAACCTAATTACAAAATGGCAATAATCACGAAAATTTTGTGAATCGTCCCAAAGTGATTGACGACTCAACTGAAATATAGCTCTGTGTGTCTTCTCTATGATGACTTCTACATAGCAAAAATTTCGAACAAATTTTTTTCGTTTTTTTTTTGTTTCATCTCGACATTTTGCGTTGTCCATCAATTGGGGTCTTTAAATTGTTAATTATTTATGCATAATATCGTGAGAATAATTATATTGTTACACTGATGTTGGTTCTGTACGAAATTGTGAAGACGACGGATACAATTTATGGTGTTGCAGCATCGTTCAGACTTTTAGTGGAATGATTGTGTGTTATGTGGCACAAAACAAATGACTCGTAAAATATCATTATGTCATTCGAATTATATATTTTAATGAAATAATATTTATTCGAATTGAACATTTAAAAAGTAGTTTTTCGCAGCATAATATTTAAGTGTTTTAGTGCAGATTTTACATGGCGACGTGAAGTGCTCTCTGCTCTTTTCCATTATGCATACCAAACACACAACGGTGATATACTTTAACGAACAAATAATTTACTTTTTGCCATTTTATTTGATGTTTTCATAGTCGTATTAATGGGAAATGATGTTTGATTTGCTGGTTTTTATTCATTCAGAAATGAAATTATTAAATTGTGAGTTATAGCGATGTATCCGGCCTTATTCCCATTCCCACACGGTTTGCTCATCGATTTCAAACCGATAAACAATCTGTTGCTTAAAATATCTAAGTAAGTACTCTGTGGCAATACTAACAAAAAACCGTGCACTCAATGGCATGTCATGTCGTAAATAGAAACCAGGAAATCTTCAAAGGTTTGAATATACAGAGAACGACGATTTCAAACCAGTCAGTAGAGCGATTGTTGTGGCTCGAAATATCTACTTCTTACTCTGAAGCAACACTTGCAAGAGCCGTGCACTCAATGGAGAGACGTGTTGCAAAAATTAAAACCAGGAACTCTTTAAAGGTTTAAAGATACAGAGAACAACGATTTGAAACCAATAATAGACCGACCGTTGTTGCTCGAAATATGTACTTCTCACTCTGAAGCAATGTTTACAAAAACCGTGCACTCAATGGCCCAAAATGTTGCAAAACAAAATACAAAAAATCTTCAAAGGTTTAAACATACAGAGAACGCAATTTCAAACCGATCAACAGTTCGGTACTCAAAACATCTACTTCTTACTCTGAAACAACACTAACAAAAACCATGCCCTCAATGGCCAGAGGTGTCTTAAAATTAAAATCTACTAAGGTTTGAAGATACAGAGCCGACGACTGTTGTTGCTCGAAACATCTAATTCTCACTCTGCAGCAATACTAACAAAAACTGTGCAATTAATGGCTTGCAACTTGCCTGACATGTCGCAATAATTATAACCAGGAAATCTTCAAACAAAGGTTTAAAGATACAGAGACGTCGATTTCAAACCCATCAACAGTCCGTTACTCAAAACATCTATACTTCTAACTCTGAAGCAACATACACTAACAAAAACCGTGCACTCAATGGCCAGACGTGTCGAAAAACCAGGAAATCGTCAAAGGTTTAAACATACAGAGGCGACAGATGCCCTTTTACAATTTTATTATCTATCAAGCTACGGCACCGACAATCATAAATTATCTTGAACATATTGAAACACAAAACAGCGAACCAAAGAAGAAGAAAAATTGGGTCGCATTCAGGTTCTCGTGACCTATAACAATAACATATATATTTATACTCGTGTGGCTCGAGTGATTATGTAATGTTTATAATAAAATACTGTGAAGAACAACAATAACTTAAAAAAAAACGAAAACAGCAACAGAAATTTTTCAATAAATAAAAACAATATCAACCAAATATAGTCTGCAAGAATCACGTATAATACACGTATAAAAGAGATGCTTCGCTTCTCTTTTGAATCATCATACTACTTCTCACAACAGTTCTTCTTCCATCCAAGATATAGACGAACATGCAATGCATATATATATACAACTAAACATTTTTATAACATAAAAATGCTGTGATTGCGATATTCTTATTAGGTTCGTACGTATATATCGCATTTATTATTTTTAAACAAGCAATAATGAACAAAATTTAATTCTTCCAAACGAATTTACATTTTAAATCAAAAAGTAAATCTTAATAAGTAAGTTAGTGTCCCACTACTTTGCATTGAATCCATTGTTAATGTCTACATGAATGATCATTTCTTCGTATAACCATAATTAGTCGGGTATGTTAGGGATTTTCGACTAAATTGGCCCAGCTCTAGTTTTTACAAACGAAATATTATTTATAATCTCACTGAAGGTACAATTTACTAAAGGGCATGAAACCACAGAGAAATGCAAAGAATTCAAACGCTGAAGGTAATGCGTAAACACCCACAAAAACTCACGGAACCCTAGTTTCGGATGAATATAATTTTTATAACGTTAGCCACAAGTCAAATTCAATTTGTTACATTGCAACACATGAAAAGACTCAATACTAACCAACCCAGTTCTAACAACATTATTACGCCAAACGTCACGGATGCAACATGTCAAATCTTATATTCACTGGATTCCGTAAAGTTCGTGATCTGCTGAGCGTTTGCGTCACATTCAGTGTTTATATGCTTTGAAATGAAAGCTCAAAATTTGTGTAATTCTATTATATTTTCCCACATTCTCCCAAATTCTTCCACTGTGTCCTAGATTTCCTTTAAAATATTTTCGGGAAAATTTGGGAAAACAGCGAAAATGTTATCTTACAAATAGTCCCTGGTCCCTGCATTTCTTACATTTCGTCATAAAATTACTAAGTATATGACAGCGCCCTATTTTTTGTGAATCAATCTCATAGATAGATTTCATAGATTTCACCAGAAAATAGAGCGCAAAAAAATAGTACTAAAAAATCTGTGGCGCCAACAAGTTTTCTTCTACTACTTTTGGCATTTCAAAGGCATTTTCATACAAATGAATGAATGAATGAAACATTTGATGAAACTTAAGAGAGGTTACTTCCGAAAGTACCGATCTTGAAGGTGATATATACTCATCTCAGGTAGAATACCCACGGTTTAACAAATATTCAAATCTGATCGTTAATTGTAGTGGCAGTTACTGCTATTGACGATCCAAGTATATTAATAAATTGAAGTAATGGCATATCACGTCCGTGCTTCCAAATTTTATATATTAACGAGTTGGACGTACTGTGCTTCACATATGTGAAGTAGTTAGTCGTCCGCTATGCGGATGGGACGTTCGTCGAAATACCAACGACGAACCTCATTCACATTGGTCCTGAAAGACTGGACTGGTTACCCAAAAGCCCAACGGAGGCGTTGAATGACAAACATTTGTTGAAAGTCATTCGTTTTCTTACAAAAGATCAAAAAACTCTTCGTGCATCGCCCGAATGATCATACGGCCTGTCCAGGCCTGACGAAACGTCAAAGCAAACGACATTTTTAACATTTGCCACTATCAGTGTTCAATAAGGGAAACGACCTTGTCTACCTTTAGCGAAAGATGAAGAAAATGTAAGAATTTTTGACGTCCGATTTTCTAAAGATTATTTTTACTTACAATTCGCTAATTGTGTACAACAGTAGCCTCCTTATATTGAGAGTATTTTTGTAAAACTTTCGGTGCTGTCAACATTTTCATTTCTGAACATCTAGTGATAAAACACCTTCATTCGAATCAAACAAACAAACTGATACCACCAACAAACCCGACTAATAAGTGCTCTGACATAGTATTACCGTAGCGAGGTAAATAACACACCACGCGAGCGAATGCAACTTGAAATCTTTTTTATATTTTTCTTCTTAAAATAACAGTTTCGAATTTTAAGATGAAATTTAGTGTTTCGAAGCTCCTCGACGAACGAAGATCGAAATCGTATAATTGTTTCCTCGCAACGTCAAACGGACCATGCACATAAAATCGTATCGGATTATTACTAATAACAGAGAGTGTGCAATAAAATTGTGGTAATAAACACTATTAAGCATAAAGATCAATTTTTGAGCATATGTCGTACAAATATCTGCATTCCTTTTCCGATAGGTGTGTTATATGGATTTTGTGTGCCTTTTTCTCGTAAATGATTCGAAAGAACTTCAACGATTTCGGTGTGTAGCAATTTAAGATCACTGGAGATTAAGTGTATTTAACAGCGAACTATTATTTTGTTCATGATCGGAATCGTAAAGATCAGTTTGAATATGTATACGATTACCGCTTAAAGAAGGCGCTGGGAGGTGCGGGAATCGTGGTTTTACAGAAAATGAAAAGCATTTCTCTAAAACAATATATAATTGAGGTAAAAAATGTCTTGCAGATTGTTCACATATTTCGAAACATGGTTTCTATTCGAACGAAAACATAACACCACTGCACTCACGAAACATTTATTCGAAAATGATCACATCAACATTGATTTTTTAATACAAATCCTAGAAGTTGAAATCATGTGTGCATTGACTTTTCATACACACGAAATTATTCTGTGAGATCTTTTATTGTAAGTTGCCAACATTGCTTCGAAAAAGTGAAACAAAACAAAACAAATCAAAACAAAACAAATCAAAACAAATCAAAACAAAACATGTTTCGGCCACTTGGCAACAAATTACAAGATCTGTTTTAAGGATTAATATTTGGATTTCGTTAATTATTCTTTTATGGTAGCTTAATTATGATTGGACTTAGAGGTAAACAAAGTGAAACATAAAAATATTGTAAGTATTAGGTCGCGAAACAGCACAAATTAAATTTGTTTTCCGTAGATTTCCCACGGAAAAACAATTTGTTTTTAGCTGTTTCGAAGCAATTTAAATTAAAAAATTTAAAATTTTACTTTGTTTACCTCTAAGTTCAATCTCAATGATGCTACCTGGAAAGAGTGATAATCGAAATCCATGTATTAATCTTTAAAACAGATCTTGTAATTTGTTGCCAAGTGGCCGAAACATGATTTGTTTTGTTTTGTTTTGATTTGTTTCGTTTTGATTTGTTTTGTTTTATTTTGATTTGTTTCGTTTTGTTTCATTTTTTGAAACAAGCATGGTTTACAAAAAAGTCATAGAACAATTCCATGTAATGTTTGCACAGTGTACTCTTGCGAACTTAAATGAAAATAAATCAATGTGATTATTTTTGAATGGATAATTGGTATGGTAAGTGCAATATAGTGTACGTTTTTGATTCAAATAGAAATTCTTCTTCGAAAAGATTAATCGAATTGCGAAGACTTTTTTATCTCAAATTATTTTGTTACACAGAAATGCGTTTCATTTCGCTATCAAACCATGATTACCGCACCTCCCTGTATGTTTTTCAAGAGAAGCATATGATGTGTTGTGATGGTTATCTAGAGACAATATTTTAATTTAAAAAATTATTACGTTTTTATGAGGTTTTTGTTGTGATGCTGTTGTGGTTGGAAATGAAAAAATATTTTTTTTGAAATATTTTATTCGAAGACAATAAAAATTGAATTATTGATGTACCGTACATCCACCTCCGTTTCCAATTTTTAATGTTAAAGTAAAATATTAATGGCGCTTAACAATTGCTTTAAATGGTTTTGTCGTTAATTATTCGCGCTAATATCGTCATAAATTTTGCCGAACCAGAGGGTCATAACATGAAACATTTTTCAATAAAACCGAGTCATGATTTTTCATTGTAGTTCATAAATCTATTCTTCCTTTTGTCTTTTTCTTTTCGTAATTATCGTAGAGTATTTGCAGAATCGGAAATTCTAATTGGAGGGTACTTTGCATAAAAGATTGTTTGATGATCGAATTTTCCTTGGCCTATTGACGATATTTCGAATTTTTTCCAATTCTCTTTTCAGTTTGATATTTTATTAATATCGAAAATTCACACCTCAACTGTACTTATTGTCGTTGTCTATTAAAAGACGTTTCTTTTTTGTTGTTGATGCAAAAATTAAAGAATAATTTCAACTCAACATACTTATTGTAATTATAAATAACTGTACTCGGTCTACTATTGACAAATCTAAGGCACATTTGCATAAATGCTAATAAAATAGAAATGCTAATCATTAATTGATGTGATCACAAATTTGCAGTTTTTTGTTTGCGCGAAATATCTTTCATTAATTACTTAGATGGCAAAAAATGACGAAAAGAAATTTGATTTTTTTTTTGTGTTTTTCGTTCTCAATTCGTTTACTGCGTGTTTGGTTTTCTTGTCGAGGGGAAATACCTCAGATGTGAATTGACAGATTCGAGTTCCGATATAGTTCTCCATGCGCAGAAAAATCACTTTGGTATTTTATTTGATACGAAGAATGGATGGAATTTTCTTCGGTGTTGTATTGCTGGTGGGATGATTAGAATCTCTCTCAAGTGTCCAATTGATATTTTAATCAAAGGACTGAATCTTTGTCGAGTGGAAATCTTCTGAGCAATTTCTCGCATAGAATGAAAATGTTTATAGATACGTCGTAACATAACAGCTTCGTAAGAATTTTGGCTAAATCGTGATACGAAGCGTTTTGTCGGCGTAAAATTCGATTTACCCGAACATGTAGCAAATTTTACTCTTATTTCACTTTTCCAGGTTCACAAAAGATTCAGTTTTTAGGTTGAGCCCCCATGCAGGAATGATTAGATCAATAGAAACTCCAATCATTCCCGATTTAGATAAAAATAATTTATTCAGATTTCAGTTTTGCTTCTTATTGCTTCAACCCATCGTTCTACAATGAATTCTCTTCACATGTTATTCGATACCATGCAATTGTTATACATCAACTGACCGAAATAATCGAGTTTACTTTACCGATTACGCCAAGCCGTGACATTTATTACTATGACATCGAGGATGGGATAATGATCAACGTCCTCTTAAATATGAAATGAGAAACAAAATGATTTTTTTTTCTTTGGACCCGGCGAGAATCTATCTTAGAATACAGGGAATATTATTGGTAAATTCATTTACCGAATTTACTGATATTTGCCGAATATCCAAATTGAATAAAAATTGTCGAAATTTATCAAAATTTGTAGAAATTTTACCGAAAGTTACCAAAGTTTACCGAAAATGTACCAAAATTTATCGAATTATTTGTTTTGGCAGAGTCTTGAACACTCCAGTAAAGAATGTTCATAGCGAGGTTCATAGCTCAGCTATTGCGTTACCAATTCTTTAAAAGGGTTGATAAAAACAGGAATGCTCTTACTTAACGTTAAAAATTGAGTTGAATCCCAAGTACCTGAAATGTTTTCTTCATCCTTCAATCCGTTAATTTTCATTAATCAATGTATCCCTTGCTAGAATATTTCGGAAATTAATTTCATTCTTCTGTCCTTTCAAACCCTTCACATCTGAATCGTATTTATATTCCATTATATGTTATCACAAGAACCTAAACCACTTTCGATGGAGAAAAAAAAAATCTGCGACACGTGTTGCCCAAATTAAAATGTTAGACCCACAATCTTCAACGTTCAATATATTCATAAATTAATATTCCTGATCGTTATCGATTACTTGATTGTTAAATTAACGATTAATTAATTAGTGTGAGAATACGAAATACAATTACCCACCAGTGTGGTACGCGAGTATGATCAGATTGTGGTTAAGTAGAGATATTTCTAAAATTTGTGGTGTTGTTCCATTGGATAAATTTGATTAAAATCTTATTTTCGTTACAAGATTTGATTGTTTGACATAAGCTGACAATATGGACCCTTCGACGAAAATATCAATGCAAAAAAATCTTGTTGCTCAATTTATTCAGACAAGAAAAAAAATTGCTTAAATTATAAAACAATAAAATTCTGATTGTAAAAAATTATGCAAATCTTTATTTCGTCTAAACGACATTGTGTAGATCTGAGAAGATATTTTCTAAAATACATCCCAAGTATTATGCATAATGCTTAACTAATATACACCATGCTTGATTTTTTGAATGATATAACTGCCTCCATCCACAACGTAATAGGTAACATAATGTCTAATGTCTAAGAGTTAGAAGAAAAAAAAATACGAAAACGAAACTTGAATTTTTGGCATTTGATACAAACCAGGCATAGTTCAAATATTTAATTTGAACTTATAATCAATGAGTTGCACTTTTAAATTTATTTTTATTGTGATCGAGAATATAGTGATGTTTGAGAAATATAAATAAATTCCAATCGAATACAAAAAAGCAAAAACTCAACCGAATAAAATTGACAATCAAAGAAGAAATTGTTCCAAATCCATCAAGTGCAATTGAGTGACAAAAATAAAATAAAATAAATAAAAGTGAAAATGTGGAGGATTTGCATATTAATCTATGGACTTATACTATCGACGTTTGGTGATGCAGAAATAGGATCGGTAAGTTATGGTTTATATTGTAGATTTATTATGTCTTCTGTACCATTCATTTGAACATTAACGTTTAGTCATCTCGTCAATATAATGAATATCAGTTCTATTACTTCTTTTGATCTGCATCCGACAAGACTAGTGTGTGGAAACGTTGATTTGTTTCAATTCTCTTCTTGTGTTCAACCAACGAATATTGTCGACATGAAATGTATTAATCTCAAAGTACTAGACTTAGTAAAGGTTAACCATGTGCGCGTCTTAAATTCAAACTCAAGTCAGAGAATTGATAATAGGTGCCAACTGTTTTCTCTCTGAATCAAATACTTCAACTTCTAAGTCAATCAAGTAAGAGTGTGGGATGAGCGAATTTGGGGAATTTCCCTTTAAAAAAATCTATTACTTCATTTGCTTTTAACAATTTTTTAACAATTTTCTATGAAAGCTCAGTGTTTGGGTGACGAGAGGGAAGTAGCTGTCCGTAATTCGTAAAAGGTTAACTTGCATGAAAATCTGAAAGGCTATGAATTTTCGGCTGATTTATAGTGACATGTTCAAAGCAATCAATGAATCTCAGGTGTAATTTTTATTAGTTATTCAGATATGAAAGACAAAAAATTGTCGAGTCTTTTTTGTCGTTTTTGCACTATTATCCGTGGAGTATATGTGTATTGTCGTTGCTTCTATTGAACATTGATGCCATCTAATACAGAAGAATTTCCATTAAGTCAACATCGGTGTTCGACATCTCAGCATCTTTTTTGTTGACCCATCCATATACCATTCCTTTCGATAGAAATGATCCATTTAAAGCTTTTAAAATAAAGAAATATTTTTTACTTGGTGCAAGCAATCAAATAACAGACATATGCCATTTACAATTCGGCTCAACATCAAGATAGGTGCAATTTTGTAAAAAAAAATATAACCAAAACCATTTAAATTGTGATGTTGCAAAAAAAAAAATTACGCTTTTTTTGTGGATGTTAGACATGTGTCTATTCGTGTTATTTGCCACTTAAATAACAAGCATATTAACTTGATGTATAGTTTTTTGCTTTGTTTTTAACTATAGGTACAATCAAACATCAACCTGTTCAGTTGAAAAACGCATTCCGTATCTATATTCATTCATATAAATCAATAACATTGAATTGATTCTACTGATTTATTTATTTGCTATAAAATTATGAGATACTAGCACGGCGAAATGGTCAATAATTGGTGTCAGAAATATATAGATTCATAGCAAGACATTCGACCACTGTTTTGATATAAGAGAAAATCAGGTACGTCTTTCGGCGTTTTGCATTAATATTCAGTTTAAAATACACAGAGAAAAATCCTGGATTAAACTGAAATCTTTTTTGTAAAATGAAAGCAAAATAAAATGATCGAGTCTGGTTTTTGACAATTAAATTTCAATTGTCAAAAACCAGACTCGATCATTTTATTTTGCTTTTACCTTACATTAAAAGAGGGGTCGAATAATTTTTGTGGGTTCACTCTAAATCTTTCCAAAGGTCACTTAATCTTTAAAGATTACGAAAGATGTAATTAAAATCTTTTCAAAGCCTAAGGTCGACGTTTCTATATTTCAAAAAAAAGAAAATAGGCTTTGCTTACGATTGGACGAATGATATATCTAGTGAGAAAAGTGCAGCACTTTCTCTCCCGTGGGATGAAACTAGGAATTTTCTCACTGGAACTGTCGCTTTGTTTATGTTTTCAAATATATTATGATGAATTGATATTTCTTGTTATGTGGAGATAAACTGTAAATTACACATATGAAAAACTTTGTGTTCACCTCTGGAAGAAATCATTTTTTTTAACTCAAGCGAAATTGCGGCCCTCGCCTCGCTCTGGTCACAAACATCGCTCTTTTTTCGGAATTTCCTATTTTCTTCTTCTTCTTCTTTTTCAGCCTGTTTCTGTCCACTGCTGGACGTAGGCCTCTACAATTCTCTTTATACCATTATTCCATCTCTCTGGTGGTTTACCTTTAGGTCGTGTTTTAGGTGGTCTCCAGTTCATGATCTTTTTGGTCCAACGTTCGTCCGTCCTTCTTGCAATATGTCCCGCCCAGCTCCACTTTAAAGATGCTATTCTTTACATGACATCAACGACTGTTGTTTGTTGTCGAATCCATTGATTTGTCATTCTATCTCTGAGCGTAATTCCAAGCATACTCCGTTCCATGGCTCTTTGTGCCACTCTTAATTTATTTTCGGAAGCTTTTGTTAACGTTAACGTTTCCGCTCCATATGTGAGCACAGGAAGGACACACGTATCGAACACTTTACGTTTCAGACTATTGTAGCCGTCAAGGCATTAACTTTGGTCCATTATTCTCATCATCTGTTCTTAAAAATCGTAATGTACAGAGAAGAGAGATTGCGAAATCACAGAACTGAATAAAAAGTGATGTTGAAAATCAACCATCAAATTAAAGCGTAATCTTTGAAAAACATCCAAAAGTTTCTAATCTTTCGGAAGGCTAACAGTTTTATCCAGGACGTTTGTTTGAGCATTAGGCCATGGTGAAGCTGATACTGATATGAATAATATACTATTTTCCACATGAACAGCTCTAGCGAATCATAGTTGAAATGAAAAACATTTGTATCATCGATGATTGATTGGATTTCCTTCATAAATACATTGTCGTATATTACACAACCATATCATTTATCAAATCTAAATTCGATTTAAGTTAATTCTATCCTAATAAGACCTGTTGAACTGTTTGAACCTATATTAAATGTATGTGGCATTAGGTCATATTGTAAGCTATAAACTGCAAAACGGAATGACTATCTTAATTTGCCAAGCACCATTAGACGCGTGTAAAAGTCACAATAATTTGGCAATTTCATGTGTACATTGAAAACTTAATTTAAATTTCTTATACAACAGCTTCAGCTACATACAACTGTTGCAAGATCAACTTGTAACAAAAAGAAAAGAAAAACAGAATGATTTTGTTTTTTGCAACACATCAACAAATTTATGGTTGCAACTTAAATATTCCGTTTTGTAATTATTTCTTTTTCCATGAGATATATATTCTCCTTATCTCAGAGGTACTTGTTTTAAATTCTTATTGTTTCGCTAATGTGTGACGAAGCTGTTGTGTTTCGTTTTTTTTTTACTTTTCATCTCTTCTCGCGGGTAAATTAATGTTTGAATTGATTGTAAATGTCGTTTACAATTGATGGAAGTGCACTATTGCGTGCGTGCGAATATTTTACCTATTACAATTTCATGTGCTAAAAATTAATTAATTTTTATATATTCTGTAAAAAGATCGTGAGTAAGTGCGCTTAAATCACGTTTTATTGTTGTTCAAATCACCGTTGATGATAAAATTTGTATTCTAAAGCATTAGATTGAAATGTATAAATAATGCGATTGCTCGGATAATTCGTCTACAATTTTTTTCTTGTTCTCTTGACCTAATAAACGCGAGGTCTTTCGTTAATATACAACTCGATACAGAGCAAAGAAAATATATTGTAACGGGAATCAGTCGCCTGTAAATCGACGACATTAGCACAATTCTCAATGACGAAAATTAATCGTTCGGTTTCAGTTGCTTAGACTATTTACCCTAATTAATTCACGTGGGGAAAACTCAATGGAAATTGATACCAAATATTTGATCAAAGTATATAGAATTGTCAGAAAAATGTGCAAATAAGAGGAATGACATAAGATGTAGTCGTTTGCCCTCTAAGAAGTTTGAAGGATTCTGTTAGCATTTGGTGGCTTTGCAACCGTTGCAATCCGTACTTCCAAGGACGTTTCAAACTAAAATTATTTTCTAGAAGAAAGTTACAGGGTTATGGGCTACATTTTGCAGACGATTATGTGTCTTCTGTTGTCGGCAGTGATAATGAAAATAGGAAACCTCGCCTATGAAAAATGATATTATTTAGCGAGGTACATCACAGTCACTTGAGATGAACAAACAAAAGAAGAAAGGTATCCGGATGTCATATTTTCGGCTGTTTATCGTCTAATTTTTTGAAGTTAATATTTGCCACTCGACCTCAGCTTGTAGTACTCGACCTCAGCTTTCCAACGAACCCATACACGCCCGTGTCCTCGCAACCTAACGGAAATGAAATCCAGACTACAAAACCCCATTTTTCGACTTTTGGCCACTTACAAACAGCCAGGTATGGAAGATCAAAAATATCTGAGACTGGTTTTGGGGCCTAGGCCTAACTAGGCATATATAAAAAAGTCCCGGAAATAGCGCCGATTTCCGTCAGTCAAAATTCAAAAGAATACCTCGATATCATGTCTGGAGCGATAGCGGAGGACTTGACGCAGTCTAATCCCCAAATAAAGAACGAAGACAATTTTTTTCATGCGCGTCAATCATGTCCGGAGCGATAGCGGGGACTTGACGCAGTCTAATCCCCAAATAAAGAACGAAGAAATTTTTTTGAGACGCGTCAACTATGTATAGCCGAACATTTCAGTGTCTACCCTTTGGAATTTATCACCACAAAACCTATTCCATCATATTCTCGCTTTAAATACGAACAAAACGAGCTATCACTCGACTATGTAGGTTTAAAATTACCGGAGATATATCGTCACTTTTATTACTAAATACACCATATTGACTTATTCCAAACAATCAAAATCTTTCAACTTACTCTGTATGTTTCTATCTATCTATCTGTCGACGGGCTATCTCGGAGAGTAGTCAACCAATCTCCATGAAACTTTGCAGGAACCTTAGTCAGGTCATTAGAACTAAAGTTTCATTCATCATTATCCCAGGGAAAATCAGAGGTTCGTGTAATTAATTAATTAATTTTAGGAACAATTTCTCTCATATAAAAATGTTCAGCCATTTTGTGATTGTGTTGCTATGAATGTTGTGAAGTTGGTTGTATTTTGGTCGAAATATCAAAATTCAAAGTTTTTCATGGCAAGCAGTTGGAAAAATTTGGAAAACTAAGCCAGCTTGCTTGAACTAATTGGGCGTACAATTTAATTTTTGCGTAGCGAAACTGAAATCGTCAACTCTAACGATATCATTCATTTTAGAAATTGTACTACAAAGACTGCGTCACACTTTTCGTAGAGATTTTGTTGGGATGATAACTACCACAAGATGATGAGATGTTCATTGTTACGATATGGAATAAGTTTTTGTGACAAAACGTTTAGGTGGACTTTCCATGTAATAGTGACATGATCATGTCTCAGACAATTATTTATTAAATTAGCCCGTTCGATCATCTTCTTTAATTTGTTTCTATTGTTTACCTTTTACCTTTATTCGTCTAGCTCCAATATGTGATACAAGTAGCTATATAGCACTCTCTTACAGTGCTATGAAGTAGCAAATTGGATATCGTCTTGCTAAAGTAATGGTATTGTAATTTAGATATATTTGATCATCATCATTATGTTGAAGATAACCCAATTGACTCAAACGAACTTGAAATTCGAATTTTGTTTTGAAGTTGCCATTAAGATCATTTTAGATGTAATTTCAGATTGTGTTAAAATTGCCATAAATTTATCAGAATATTTGACTTAAATTATATTTCTGTAAGTTGGATGTCCATTAAAGATAAATGCGATTCAAAATTGCCACTTTTTTCTCTTTAAATAATTCCGATTAAATGATGTCATTGCCAGTTACGCCGATTTCATTGTTGTAACTATAAATAACGAAAATCGATTTATTTTAAAGAGTTTTTTGTTTTGCGAAATGAACAAATTGAAAATCTATGTCATATACGAACGTTATAGAGATAACTATCTGACGAGCACCTACTTGTATGTATGAACAAAGCGAGTGCATATGGTGTGTCTTAAGATGTTTGTCTACTTTGGTGTCAATACCGTCAATTGAAGTATCGGAAATCTGTGCGAATTAAGATGAAAATAATCGAAAATAGTCGATAGAATGCCGAATATGAAGGAAGAAACTGTTTGAGTTGGGGATAAAGACTAGATGAACCGGGTGGACAATGTCAATAACTTTGATAAGAAATTTATAATGCGTAAATTCCTTAATTACTTTTGTAAAATGATGACTTTGTCCACCCGTCTCATCTAGTCTTTTTCCCAACTTAAACAGTCTATCTTTTTTTGTAATAGATTAAGGTTTGCTCGTTTAGTTACATATGTGCCTATTATGTAGATGGTATTCAAGAGCAATAATGCAAAATTAAATTCACCGCACCACTAGACTTGAAGCAAACGAATGCAATATGTGTTCAACATAATGAAACGAAATTCACCTTAAAGTAAAGGTATACGTGGAAAACTGTGCACCTGCATAGGAGAATGATGTTTGGAAACTAAGAAGAAATGTAATAGAGTTTTCCCATATTTTAGTATATTCTGTCATAAAATTACTGCTGTCACTGCGCTTATTTTCATGTAAACCAACTTCATATGCCAATGAGCCAATGAGTATGTGTTTTTTTATGTAGGTGGAAGCACGGTATTTCGGTGGGTCTTAAAAGATTCTCTATGTTGGACACAATGCAGTGTCAAACATATGTCCAAGGTATTTAATTTGAGCTAAGTGAAGCCCTTTTGCACCACGCAACCCGTGTAACTTTCCAATTAAAAATTCTGAAATCTGTCAAAAACGTGCAAAAAAAACAAAAAACAAAATCCACTAGAACTAGAACGGTGGCGATCCACTAGTAAGTGGAAAATCCATGAACAAATTCCTCAAACTATGTATTACTTTTAGGGCTTATGGGACAAATGTGTTGGCCTCTAGAGGTTTCATAGTATGTACTTCATTCTCTGCAGCTTATTTTCATGTGAACCAAATTTAAATTATTTGTCATTACAGAACAAATGTCAACATATGAAGTTGGTTCACATGAAAATAAGCGCAGTTACAGCAGTAGTTTTATGACAGAATGTACTAAAATATGGACAAATGTTAGTACATTTCTTCTAAAATCAAAGGCGATTTATTTCCGTATTATTTGAATTTACAAATAGAATATTTCACTTAAGTCCTTCGAAGGCGGAATAGTTCCCAAAATCGATGCTACATTCCCCTTCTGGATAGCGATACTAATTCGTTGAATTAGATACGACGTCGTTTCTAAACATCATTCTCCTATATACTATTGGTACAGGCGTCACAATTTTTTTAGTATTTCAGTCTTTTCGCTCTATTTTCTGGTGCTGTAAAGAACGTATGAGCATTTTTATTTGTATGACCTCTGAAGCTAATTCATGTCTATATTTCACTTACGGTTACTGTATAGCACGAATATCTTCATTTTGAAAACAAATGGGCTCCTGTAAAATATGTTAACTGACTGAATAGTTGTTAGGACCGTTATCGGGCATGTTACATCTTCCGATCTAAGTATTTTCAGCAGATGAATACACAAAATCTTTCCCACTAATTTTAACACTCACTTTGTCAGATAAAGATCACATTAGCCAGACCTTGTATTTATCGTCGCTGACGGATGCTCTAAATAAAATTCCATCTCTCATCAACGGTAACTTTTTGGATGTACAGAAAAACCATGAAAACCAATTTGTATATTTGATGTGAGATGCGGAAATCGTACAATCCCAAAGTAAAAGGTTAAACAACTAGGCCCCACCTTTTGGGAGGGTCAGGTCCCTTGACTGACGGTTTTTTCAATATATTTTTGATTAATTTCATTGCAGAACTTCCGAAGCATCACTGATACAAATGCCTACATTTGATCCCAATTTATTTTTACATATGCTGTATTCCTAAGAAATTGTCAAATTTAGAACATTAATACATCGATTACTCTATACATGACAACAAAATTTGACAGAAGAAGTTCTTCAAGTAAGACCTAATGATCTTTGAGTTCTCATTTTTCTTATAAATTTGAAGCAAGATTTTCAATCAACCATAAATCGTAAATAAAATGCAACTCGTGTGAATTACGGCCCTCGCTCCGCTCTGGCCGCAAACTTCCCACTCGTATGAGGTATCTATTATTCTGTTTGATTGCCATTTTGTCAAATTTGAGAGTAGATGCGAAGTTTTGCGAATGTGGAACGATGAAAAAAGTGAAGAATAGACAAAACGTCTTTAAGTTACATTTCGTAGAAGGATGAATTCCCTAGGAAAGAACAAAACGCCATCTCGTTACATTTTGTAAAAGGATGAATTCCCTAGGAACGGACAAAACGCCTTCACCATACATTTTGTAAAAGGATGAATTCCATACGAACGGACAGAACGCCTTCTCATTACATTTCATAGAAGGATGAATTCTAGGAACGAACAAGACGCCTTCACTATACATTTCGTTAAAGGATTAATTGAATTCATTGAATTCCCTAGGAACGAACCGCCTTTGCTTTATATTTCCAAAATCGACAAAGTGTGAAGGAAAGACAAATTTTTTTTTTACTTTTTACTGATTTAGTGAAGAATATAATATCCCGTAAAAAAACACGACTCGTGAGAATTACGGCCCTCGCTTCGCTCTGGCCGCAAACTACACACTCGTATCGGAGTTGTAAAATATTTTGTTTGATTGTTGGAATAATGAATTTAAAGAAAATATTCAGAAATTAATTGAGAATGACTTATTATAATTATATTGCCTACAAAGAATGATGGTTTAACGTTTTTCATAAAATTTCCTACACTTTTCAATCATAGTGTGCTCATTTGATAGCAGGCATTTTTCTGCCGTAAGACATTGAGTAAAAAACATCTTTCTATGTTAGTCAACTATCGAATTTGTTAGTCAATTATCAAGTTGTTAGTCCAACTATCAGATTTGTTAGCAGTTCACTAACAAGAGTTGTTTACCGGTTAGAGGCTGCGCATTTACTGACGAAATTTTTCTTCTACATGTTTCATGCACATTATTGAAAACAAACTTAAGATGATTTGCTCATACTACGCAACAAAATCAAATTTCATCAAAGTAATCTTTTTCGATTGAGGCTATAATCAACAGTGTAAAATGCTGTTTTTCTGGGATAGCTTCCGGATCCTTCGTCCCACATAGCCCATCTTCGAACTTAGCCTCGGGATTTTAGTTCCACACATTTAAAAAAAAGATTCATCTAAATTGGTTCAAAATTACTCAAGTTATCGTGCCTTCAACGAAGAATTGTTACCCACATTTAACGTTTTTCATACCATTTCATACATTTTCAATCACAGTAAACTTTTTTGTCACCCACATATTTCGGTATTTTCTGGTGTAAGACCCTGACTTTCAGTCAAGGGAATAACAGAAAATAATTTAAATTTAAATATTGTTTCACTTCAGTGCTCTTAATGTCGTTATAATTGTAACATTATTGTATACGTACGTCGATGTATTCGCTCATGTAATAAGTTAATCAAAATTAGATGAGATTATTACTTCCACTTTTCTAATCTCTTCTAATACACAAGCTTACACTGAGCACATTAAAAAATGTTTTATAGCAACAAGTATACTTGCCGCATAACACGAACTCTATGTGTGGCATCTTTTTATTATTAACAGTCGATTTACAAACGTTCAACGCTATAATATAACGGTTGCACGAAATTAACGTTAGATTTATGCATCTCACCGATAATTACCTTTCTCTCATTTCCAGAATCCTCCGCCAATAGGCGCATTTCGAGTTTTCCCAAAGACAACGTTTCAATGTGCAGGAAGACCGGCTGGATATTATGCTGACATTGAGTCCGGTTGTCAGGTATGAAATGCGATTAAATAATTTCGCTGATCGAGTCAAATAAATTTATTCCAATTATTTCGTCTAGCTGTATCACATGTGCGATGGATTGGGTAGACAGTTCAGTTACTCGTGTCCGAATACAACATTGTTTCAGCAAAGAATGCTGATTTGCGATCACTGGTATATGGTGAATTGTTCGAAGGCAGAGAGCAATTACGATGCTAATTTATTGATTGGTAATTTTGTTAATTTATTTGTATGGTTTAATTGAATCGTCCAAATTACATATTTCTGTGTCGACTTTTGATCGTAGACCCTTGCCCCGAGGCACTTTGAGTTACTCATACCATTGTCTATCTTTGAGAAATTTTTTCTTGATTTTCTCGAATTTTCCTTAATTAGATAAAATCAGGAAAATCCAAAGAACTTCAAGAAAATTTTTCAATTTTCTGGAATTTTTCTTGATTGTCTCGAATTTTGAGAAACTCTCTTGATTTTTTCGAAAACATTTTCTCAACTCTAGGCGGTGCCTCATACCCCAGTATACAATTTCGCAGCAATCAAACTTTCCCAATATTCTCTCTCTCTCTTTCATTCACTAAAATTCATACACGCATACATTTGCTCATAGATTTGTTCCAAGGTCATTTCAAAATGTCAAATATCATCCACAAAAGGCAACTTATACTCAACTTTTAGGTTGACGAAAATTTTAACGAAAAATTTACAAAGAAATTTGTTGACGTTTGGGTTATGTTCATATCTGTGGATGAAATCGTTGTCGTTCGGGTTTACAGTTATTTGGAACAAACCTATAACTTTCGGTGATTCATTTCGAGTGTTTTCGTGTAATAGTACATTACGTCCTTGTTTGTAGATTTTTATTTATCCGAGAGGGAGGTTTGTAGGCAGAGCCGAAGGAGAGAACAAAAATCCCTCGTGACAAAATAACAATCTCCAAACAATTACGGAAGCTATTTTGCTTGCGAAGTCCTGCCAAAATGAAAATTATCGCAAGTGTCAACGGTGTGCCCCTTGGGTGCAAGTAAAACATTTCTCCTCCGACATTTGAGTTCTAGAAGAACAGTATAAAGAGTTTGTGCATATCACGGCCATCATACAACGTATGTAATCGAAATTGGTGTCGAAATGACCGTATTGCTCCCAAATGATTTTTTTAAAACTTGAAATACCCTCGTTAGACCTTTCTAGGGCTCAAAAGTAGAAATGTCTTGCGTTTCGGTTAGTGTAAATAATATGGCATCAAAGTGCCGTGGGGCACTGATCGCTCAATCTGGGTGTGAAAATGTTTAAGATTAAGAACTATCCTAACAACAACGTAACAAATCCAACAATGAACACCCAGTGTATTCGTATAACATATGCAGTTGATCCAACATCCAAACTAAAGTCTCGTCCGTAAATTCCAAACGTGTAAAGGTCCTGTCTTGAACTATTGTGAAAACTTATTTTAATGTTTGTCTCTGCGGAACCGCTAAAAAAATAATTTTTGTCTTGGTAAGATTTTAAGGCTCCGTCGAGTGTTTTACCAAAACCAGCACGTCCATCATTAATCTTCACTCTTTTAACATGCACCTGAGTAAAATAAATCAGTCAGGAGCGGTTCATTTTTGAAAATTGTATGCTAAAATGAACTCAAATGATCATAAATTGAATTAATTTCAAAATTCCTACTAAAACCAAGCGCTCATGCCTGGTTTACTTTACTCTGCCCTTGACCTAAGGTTATAAATGAAAAGTGCACTTGACTGGTTTGGATAAAATCCTTCATTCCACTTACACTGTTTGTTCGAAAAACATTTCGTTCACTCCCAGAGGCATAATTGATGAGTCCAACGTGTTTGGCATGTAGTTGTACTGATCGCCAGAAGGAAACGTACCGAAAATCTCCAATTTATGGAAATGATGTGCGAACTCAAGAGTTTCGTTTCTGGTGCCACATGTTGCTACATCATCGGATTGGCACGCAATAACTGCACATACTACAATACCGCCATCGGCCAAACCGCTAAATGTTCTCTTACCATGATAAACCGCAAAAGCGTATCTATAATGTGGCACAAATGCGGTAATTGTTTCAATGCTGTAAAGAAATGTGCAACAAAGGTCTCCATTACACCGTTCCAATGAGTGCGTTGAATTTGCATCCATTTGCACATTATCCTCAACTATTTATAGAGATTTTTATGGTGAACTGATATGACAAAATGAAACGAAAGGCTTACGGAAAGAAATTGAATACGGTTCGAGCTGATCCCGCCACAGATCCAACGATGCCATTTCATTCTTAGAATATCTGACTATTCGTTCGTTGACTTCAATATAGTCGCCGAGGCCTCGTTTCGGAACGGTTGCTGTGTACAACTTTGATGTATTCGCTCCTTCCATAACAGAAATCAGTGATCCCTTTCGTCCCGCATAGATTCCTGATCCGGTTGATGCGACGAGTGGATTATTTGATCCAGCCGCCAATAGATTAACATTGGTTGAATAAGCCCAATATTTCTGAAGTTGAACGGCCGTCAGGAATGGAAGCTCCGAATACCACATCGATGAGAACACTATGTCGGTGATGTTGTGCTCTCTGACCAGTTCTAGGGCTGGAGAACGGAACTGCAAGTCAAAGCAAATAAAATGTCCGAATCTAACGCCAAAATCGGTATCGAAATAGGCAAGTGATGGTTTGAACGGCTTATCCACTCTCTCCCCGAACAAATTAAACTTTCGATACCGCGATATGACTGTTCCGCTTCGATCGAACACGACATTTGTATTGTAATAACTGAATCCATCCTCCCGATCCGCACATTTCCTCGGATCCATTTGTGCGATCATGTCGGCATCAGGACACTTCGCTCTGGTCACCATATTGACGACAACATAACGTTTAAACGTCTTAGCAGCACACGAAATTTGTTTCAAAACATTTTCAGTTGGGAAAGTGTCGCTATCACACGGTGAAACTCGTTGCTCAACCTCTGGTATCTCAACAGCCGTCTCCAATTGATTTAAAGTCATTTCGGGGAAAACGATTATATCAAGATTGGCTGGTGCGTCGGTCATGATTTCCAAGTATTGATTCAGATTAGACTCTAACAAAGCTATCGGCTCAACATTTCGATTGTTACCGTAATTAAATTCCACAACACCGGCATCGTAGCTTGGTGATTCAGGTGTTGATGTCTAAAAATAGTTTTTTCTTAAAAAACGTCGCCGTAATTTTGTCGATGAATATACCGATATTACCATAGACGAGTTTATTAATAGCAAGAAAATGAAATCCGCGAGAAGAAGCATTTCAAGTTAGCACGATCACGACAGGTTGCTGACTACTGACTGTGTATTATACACCTGGTCAACATTGCTTGCTTGTGTATACTTTGATAAAATAAGTAATCGTATCTGGTAGACAACTGCAGTAAGGTGATAAGTTTCGGTTCATTTAAATTTTCGATAAGAAAAATTGTTGTTCATCCAACTTAGGCAACAATTCGACCATTTGGGAATGTACACAAATGTTGGCACTATCGATAGGTCTCGATGCCTTGCGTCCAAAACACGGATCCGTTGGTTCCAATGATGTCTGTGGTTCCGCCGCATCCGCTTCACATTACAATTTAAAAAGTAATGAGATCGGAAACTTATTGGTGCAGCAGGTATCTAAGGTGCCGCGAGTTCAAATAACCACTTCATAGCTCTCAACTATCGATCGTTAGTTGAAGAGGCAGACATGAGTAATTTTTGGCTTCCCTCGATATTGTACTAACGATGGGTAGGGAAGACCTTTGGGGTGGTTATTTGAGCTCACTGCACCATAGTTATCTTCTGCGTCAATAACTGTCCCGTTGCTATTACTTTTTTTGTGTGAAACAGCTTCACCAGAACCACAGAAGTCGTTGGGACCAACGAATGCGTGTGCACCTATTCAACGGACAATGACACAATTTCTGTTCAAAGCCCGTATTGCCCAGTGAATCGGTCAAAAATTCGTCCACAGAGTTGAGAGTCGACACAGAGAAAGCAATAAGAGATTATGCATTCAATCATAACTCACTAACAAATTTTCATTTTTATCAAACAAAAAAAGGTCAGCGAGACAAGCCATTCGTACCTGAAGGCGAAAATGATATCCGAACTCCTAGACCAGATCTTCTTGATAGACCCTACGCTCCTGATTATGAAGGTGAATCATTTCGCAATCAATACCAAGTAAGTTTGTTTATATCGCAGCACAGATCAAGGTCAATTTTAACACAAAAAAATTCAAAAATTCCAGAATTCGATAAATCAAATCGATTACAGTCAAGAGAATAAAAATGGTCCGAAACCAACATACGGCCCATACAATATGCCCGTTCAATGGAGTACACGTCACCCAAACTTTCCCATTTCCACCACCCCACCAACCCGGACCACTGAACTATTCAAGCCATTGCGATCGGCCATTCGTCGTCGGAATGATGTTGTGAATATTCCGGCGTCGAATAACGATCAATCGAAAATTCTTCTAGACTTGGGTGTGTCATCAAGCCAAGACAGTCGGCGCAGTCAACCCGAATCTAGCTTCGATAATTCTGTTAAGATTGAGCAACCGGAACGACCATCGCTTCAGTACACGCCACCGTATGTAAATCCAAGATACGATTTGAATTACACAGACTCTGACAGTACCACGGAAAGTAGTTACACTTCACCTTCAACTATATCCTCTGTTCAGTTCGTCAGCAGCACTAGTGCTGCTGCAACCACTTCGTCCAAAATATCTGTAGCAGCAAAGAGTACACAGGGAGTTATTACACCGAACAGCAAAAAGTCATCGAATAAGGACTACGAATTCTCGAAATCCAATAATCGCGGAGCTACGAAATTCAACCAAAATGTTAAAGACCGAACCAAAACTGTGTCAGAACAGAGTCGTATTTTAACGCGTCCGTCATCAGCGAACACCGATGGTATTCCTGTAGATTCAACAGCATTTCCACCAAACGATAGCGTTCCACCACCAGCATCAAGTTTTGTACCAATAGTCGAATTGTCTCATGGAATCCAAAAACCTGCCACTGATCTTATACCTCCCTATGAGTCGTTTCAATATTACGATGATGCAACGACACAAGGGCCACCAATCTATTTTGAATGGAAAATACCGGCCAGCGGTTTAGAGCCGCCAAAATTCGAGAGCCGATCAAACGATTATTCTGACAATGAAATTTCCACAACGGAAAGTTCTTCGTCGATATCTGTTCCGACCGAATCACTGCAACTGCCGATATTGAGAAATGTATCCGTTGTATTCCGCACGCCACCGAATCAACTGGAACCGCCAGTAGAGCAGGACGCTTTTACACGTTTCGCTCATAATCCGTTCCTAACGTCTGCCTTGGCTTCGCTTTCTTCGACAGAAAAATTAAAGGGCAAGTCTCCGACACCGCGATCAATATCAGCGTCAGAGGAAAAGTTACAAAATGCTGTCGTCGACGGAGGAAACGTGTTGAAAGATCCGAAAGACAATAATTACTTGGATCTGAAGAAATTGCTTCTAATACCTGACTACACATTCCCGTTGGAAGTGGACGGTCGACCCAGCTATCAGCAAGCAAATTCAGTGAATTCGTTTCAAATTCGAATTCCCGATAAAACGGACGATAAGCCATGGTATGGAGAGAATGCTGAATGTCCGGAATGTCATCCATCATTCTTAAAGCCGGGGACATGCGAACCGTGCATTAAAATCCGAAGATAGAAACAGGATCACGGGTGGTCCACTAAATAGGTAATTTAAGAAAAACTGTCCAGGATATTCCAAATCCCTAATTAGTTGAAATTGTTGCTACGATCTAGTAATAACATGTAAATTCAGCCCACAACTCTCTTTCTGGTCTCAAACACAAAGCCAAAGAAATACCTCTGTCTTTATGAAAAGTGAACCACTCTTTGCACGACAGCATTTCGACGCACTGTGTTGACCAGTCCCAATCGTCCTTTTTCATTTTGTAAATATTTAAATAAAAAAAATGTCTTTATTATGGTGAATTGAGTATACAAACTGCTCTGGATCAGAGTATCTATACGCATTAAACTGATCGAGCACGAGTCCAAGATCTGTGTAGTATTAAATTAGTTGTAAGAAGAAAGTGAAATTTCAATAAATTTTCTACTATTTTAACATAATTTGGTTTTATCTGATGGTTCGATATCCCGCCGGAATGAATGGTTTTATTTGAGCTTCAAAGAGATTGCGTTTATTGAATTTAAATAGCAAGGTAACATTTTTTACTCTACGTCGTAGAACAAGCTTCTCATTAAACTCTTATAAACCAGCATCAAGATCAATAGAATCCGTGGATGAGTCAAATAATTCATTTTTTAGATCTCAATAAAGTAATTATTTCTTGAAATTACTACAGCGTGTACTACATCTTAAGACGACACATATTTAGATTTACCAGAGTTTTAAAAGTCATCGATGTTACCAGTCAATTAAGTGCTTTACAGTCTATTGATTATGATATTTTCACGCAAAATTTGAATTCGTTAAGGTATATTCAAATTTTGTGCCAAAATATCAAGGAAATACCAAGATAGATATATGGGCCCATATATTTACTTTAGGAAATACTTAACAGCGTTCACCCCTGGCAAAATTCTAGCCTACATTTGTGCGCAAAAATATTCTTTTGATGATTTTTTTGAACGAAAATCTTTAATATTTTTGCGCGCTTAAAATTAACTGGGAATATTGATGACTTTTAAAACTCTTAAAAAATTGTCAAATGTCTTTATTGAGAATTAAATATGTAGGAACACTTTCCTGTCCTGAAATTGGAATTACCTTTTAAATTATCTATCACAATAACATATCGACATACTTTTGTATGCCGAGACAAACATACTTAACTTTGACTGCATCTCAAAACCGGACAATCCAACTTTTTCGACTGTTTTATATGCTATGTACTCTCTCAGAAAAACAACTGTAACAAATGAAGAAAAATATGTAATATGTAAATTTGGTGCAGGTGTCCAAAATTGAACTTAGAGCTTTTTAGTAGCTTTGGGTGAATTACATTTTTCTGGATACATCCTTTTCCGATCGTTTAACAGTTCTACAAGGTGAGTTTAATTTTGCTTCATACTGGAGCGTTCGCAAGTGTGTAATATTGTCACGAAACAGTCGAGGCTTTCCGAGACTGATAGTGACAAGTGTGTACTCTATTTTATCACATAAGAGAAAACAAGTCAACAACATAGACCTGAAGTATAATTTTTGACATCCGAATATCCGGACATCCGTACGTGATAAAACTTAATACGTAACTCTTTCGGCCTCCTCAATCGATTCGATACGTATGTAAATAACTATTACCACAGTCAAGTTACATCAAAGAATGAAGTATACTGAAAAAAATTGTGGCGTCTCTACAGGCCAACCGAGGTTTCCTATATTCACGAAATGTAATTAGAGTTGTTGTGTCGTAGCATACCGTGCTTGCTTATAGTCAGTTCTATTGATAAAGTACTACAATATAGTTGTGTTTTATGACGATTCCACCCGATACTACAGCAGTGAAGTTGGTTTTTAAAGAAATGTAGCGCTGGTATTAGTAGAGCTGGTATTAGTATGGTGTCAATGAAGCAACATGGATTTGTCAAAGGTCGGTCTACTTCAACGAACCTAATGGAGTTTGTCAGCCATGCAATAAATGTTATCGAATCTGGTTCACAACTCGATGTAATTTACACGGACTTCCAGAAAGCGTTCGACAGTGTTTCGCATTCGATTTTGGTTCAGAAGCTGATCAAACTTGGAATGGATCCCAATCTGGTTTGCTGGATCCGATCTTATCTCAGTGGTCGTTTCCAATACGTTAAAATGATGGGTCATGAGTCTCGGAAATTTGTTGTCAGCTCTGGTGTACCACAAGGCAGTCATCTCGGTCCATTGCTGTTTATATTGTTCATGGATGACGTCACAAAGACTTTTAAATCAATGCAACTGTTGTACGCGGATGACTTAAAATTATGTGGAAAAGTACGAAAGATTTCTGATGCCATTCAACTTCAAATGGACTTAGACGCTCTCTCCAACTGGTGTAAACAGAACCATTTGGATCTAAATATTGAGAAATGCAAGGTTATAACATTCTTCAGGATTCGCTCGCCGATTCATTTTCAATACTCGATCGATGGATATATTTTATTGTCTCGAGTGAAAGTTATACAAGATCTTGGTGTTTGGATGGACGAACGACTTACCTTTGATCGACATATTGAATTTATTACGTCTATGGCTTACTCAATGTTGGGATTTGTCAAGAGGATTTGTAAGCAGTTCACAAACATTCAGGCTCTTAAAAGTGTTTACTTTGCTCACGTTCGTTCGTACTTGGAATATGCTTCAGTCGTTTGGCACCCTCATATGATGAAGATAGAGGCAATCCAGAAAAAATTTCTGATGTAGAAGAATCTGGCGTAGAAGAATTAACTTGAACGTTCTATTCGTTTTTGATCTGTTGAGCGGCCGTCTACGTGCACCGTCATTAGCTTCGAAATTGAGAATTAATCATCCGAACAGGACTTCGGAGGCATGAGTTCCTTATTGTTGAGTACCACCGAACGGATTATGGCCAACATGAGCCTATAAACAGTATTGTGAGGATGTTCAACTGCTTCTCCCACACGTACAAACGTTCGATGTCAAGGGACATATTTCGGAACTGTGTTAGATCAGCGATGCTACCATCTGTGCTGCTGGATCAATTCAATCTCCACTCACTTGCCTCATCGCTCGATCAGGGTTGATGTCGTTAACCTCTTGATGTGTTTTCGTTTTCATTTTATTATCTTTTTGGAATTATTTTATTGTATTGTTTCTTGCTTGGAATGGTTGATTGTTTTAAAAAGAGAAAAAATTGTCGCTTATTGCGGTTGACGTAAGAATCAATAAATTAAATAAATAAAGAATTATTAAACTTGAAGCTTGTGCAGAATCAGCAACAGCTGAACTTCACCAACTAATCAACAAAGATACTCTACTTTTTAAATAAAAAAATGTCTTTATGATGGTTAATTGAGTAAATAAACTGCTATGGATCAGAGTAAACGCATTGAACTGATCGAGCACGAGTCCAAACGATCGGTGTAGTATAGATCAAGTCCGAGTAACTGTAAATCCGATCACTGACAGCTGCACTGTCATCCATAGAGAACCCTAACCTCAACTCTGTGAAGAAATTGAAATTATGAAGATGCCATTTTCCAGATCTACAAAAACGTTTAATTTAATAGATTTCCAATGTATAAAAGGTGAAATTTTGATTGTTTTTTGTATGGCATTATTTTACAAGAAAACCACGAAAACCATTACAACATTTGTAATGAATTAATGAATTTAGAATTATCAGAAAATGTAAAAATTTTTAATTTATGTCTTAGAAACCAACTTCACGCTTAATAAAAGAAGGAAATCGCGAAAAGACTTGATGGTCTCCTTTCATTGGCTGTTTACTGAAAGGTTTTTAAGATGTTGAACATGCTGTAGGCTCTGTTAATAATCTGTTGGAAATGAAGTTTATTTCCAACCAAAAATGAACTTTAAAATCATTCACTCACCGTCATAAAAGTTTCCAAGTTCATTGGATATATCAAGATCACCAACTGTTGTGGTTGCTACAACACTTCACCCATTATGAGCAATGAAAGTAGATAAGTAGGTATGGCCAGTCCATACAAGACGGAGCACATACGGATTTACATGGCGCCAACTCAAACGAATTCATTTCTAGTGGAAATTTACACAAGAAATGAGTTCGTTTGAGGTGGCGCCATGCAAATCCGTATGTGCTCCCTATCCATTTACTTTCATTGATTATGAGAACATATTTTTTACATGATTCAGTTTGCTCAATCCAATTTGACTCAAACAAGCAGTAAGACAGACGGTCACTCGCAACGGTTATTTCATTTGCCAGGTATGTACATAACCAAAAAAACGTCCAAAATTCCATAGAGCAGTTCAACCACAAAAAACTCTGTCTGAACAATATTTTGATTCGAACCCTAAATTTGTGATCAGACTTTGAGTTGAACATTTTTATTACTTTCGGTATTTTAATAATACTTACA
This sequence comes from Bradysia coprophila, assembly GCF_014529535.1. Lineage (NCBI taxonomy): Eukaryota > Metazoa > Arthropoda > Insecta > Diptera > Sciaridae > Bradysia > Bradysia coprophila. The sequence goes on along the minus strand of NC_050735.1, from coordinate 1,007,957 downwards.
AAGGCTAAACTATAAACTGCAACACAAATTATTATGCCACTGGTTGTGATTTGGGCCAGAAATAATGTTGAGAAACAGGATCTGAATCGTTCGATTATTCTGTTTTTGTCGAAAGAGAGTTTCGATAAAATTTGAAAATCTACTTCTGAATATGGGACATCATTACTCGTTCAAGTTTCGATGTGCTTTTACCAAAACAATTAAATTTTCGACGAATTGTTTACTGTGTTGTATCAAATTGTAGGTTTTCTGACCTAACACTTTTTTCATTCCCTTATGTTCCTTCTTGTTTTGCGCCTGATTTTTGGTCGTTGTCACTCCTAAGTTTTTCAATTTATTTCCCAACAATCGGTACTCCACAGAATAATTCAACATTATGTACCACACGAGTACAATAATAGAATTTACTGCGCAGTACAACAATACTGACAGCGATAGGAACAAGTACGCCAACCAATAAACAATTTGTGAATCGTTCCACGAGAAGCTAATAAAAAAGGGCAGCCCTCTGTCAGCGGAGAATATTGGAAGTTTTATAATAATGAGCAAGGCAGCAGTTATAAATATCGCCAAAGAATATGGACGTACGAAAGTCCTAAATTTGTTATTGTTCGTTCGCTCGTATTCTTCACTATTTCCAATTGAATGAACAACGATCGGATCATTTAAAAATGCGAGGATTTCTTGTTTCTTAAACAGGAGGTACAAAAGTTTCACGTATACGATCGAGGCCAAAATTGCATACTGTGATGAAAAAATAGATTCTTTTCGATCAGAACATAGAAAAGAATTAGTTGCAAAGAATACCGGGAACAAAGCACAGAAGAAAGTGTAGAATAATCTCTTTCTGATTCTGCGGTATTTGGATTCTTCGTGACTTTGCCACATTCCACTCAGGTAAAACATTTTATTGCCTGCCCCATGAGAAAATTGACTATTACACGGCTGTTTTGTTTACCCCCTGCGAAAGTGATCCATTACACTAGGGATATTTGGGGTTTATTTCAAGTTGACAGTTCTTTCAAGTAAAATTTGCCTTGCTTTTATTTTATCATTTTTGTTGAATGAATCGATCGATCGAAAAAGAATGTAAGAAATGTCGCTAAAATACCATTTTTTTTTATAAAAATATTGTCCGATGAACACAGTTATTTCAGAAAAACTAGTTACGCAAGTAATCTGGTTACAACATACTTTTAGAAGAATTCGCAACACAGAATTGTCGGCCATATTTATTGTAACAATAATTTTGATGTTCCGAAGTAACACTTTATGGCCACACATTTCGTTGTATTTTTCACTTGTAACACTAAATGCTTTTGCTTATATAGTACAAACACTACACTTTGTTGCACATTTTTTTGAAAACATTAAAAAGGACTAACAAAATAATTGCACAAACAATGCGTCTTCATCGATACTAACTGCGAAAAACTATTCAATGTCAACATGTCACCAACGCAATTGTAACTACTGTTGCGACAATACTAATGTAACACGAGTGCTGTTTTCGGGATCAATTTTTTAGGAGACGTATAGCGTGTGAGCCGATTTCGTCAGCACACTAGATTTGTTTGTAAACGTTTTATCGAAAGAACAGATTTATTTTTGTTTTGTTGGTGTTGGTTTATTGAGATACTGAATTTATGTAGAATTTCTGCAGAACAGCCGTGTAATAATAAATAATAATTTTCGCATGAGCAGGCAATAAACCAGAATACGTTGGATGCTGCGACGTAATTCATTGCTCTCGGACACAATTTTGTAGAACTCGCAAACTCACTCGTGTTTTTGAGCAACAAGCTTCGGTAACTGTTTTCTCGACAAGTGTAGTTGCATACCTCGCCTTCGGCTCGGATATGCAAACTCTACACTTGCCTCGAAAACAGTTACCGAAGCTTGTTGCTCAAAAACTTACTCGTGAGTTTGCTCGTATCACAAAATTGTGTCCTTGTGTAATGAATTACTTTCGCAGCATCCAACGTAATCTACTATTATAATTTGCTGGAGCGTTTTGTCCGCTTGAATTGAATACATTTTCTTTAAATTGTATTTATCGACCGTTTTAATGCTTTGCTAAATTTGTACTGGGTGGTATACGTATTTACACATTTTGATATACTCGAATGACAAGCCTTCTAATTAAATATTATTGACGTTGTACACTTGTTTAGTGCTGATTTGAGCCACGTAAAGTAAACGGTCATAGTGTTTAAATGTATGACACGGTGTGCCTGAACCAAATTTAAACAAAAATTTTTGCACCTCTGATTTTTCTTCTTATTTCTCTTTTTTGGGTCATAACAAACAACTTTTGTTCGAGGGGTAGGTTGGCGCAGCGGGCGCTTTTCGAAAAAATTCCGAAAACGTCATCTGAAGTCCATTATTTGGCCGTTTCCAGCACTTTTAATAACTGTTGTGGGCTAAATGACTTATTATATAAACTTTCGTAAGTCATCTGATCATTGAAAGTGATCAAGAATAATGTCTAATATTTATAAGAACTTACTAATTGCCACTAAATGTGACAATTATGATGGGATTCTTCGATATATGTGAGCAGCGCTCCAAAATTTCGGAGTAGCCATACGTAACAGCATTGTAGGACCAATCAGAGTTCAATATGACAACAGTTTCCTAATGTTAGTATCTTTTCGATGTCTTTGAGGTATATAAAAGCGATTCTCCATTTAAATTTTATATTTTTCGTTACGAAAGTGTCGGCTTTGGTGGTTTCGGTTTCACGGAGGTCCTTTAACTTAGCTACATTTTTTCTCTAGTGTTGCAATATTGGACACAAAGACGACTAGATAACATCACAAAATGTTTTAATATATTCGGAATGGCTAGAAAAATGTATGACAAAAAATGTCACTCGAATCTTCAAAAAATATAGACGGTACCGGCTTGCTAATAGTGAAAAAACGTAAGCGAATATAACTAATTTTCAATTTACAGTGGAATAACGTAGGTTATAAGTCATATTAATCCAGTTTTATACTAATTTCATATTTTCATAGTCGAAAGACTTAGAAAGAAAGAAAAATTAAATGACAAAAAATAAAAATTATTACATTTTTAGTTGTTTAAATATATTTTTTTATAATTTATTTAAAATTAGGTACATTCGACGACGATCAGTAAGCTGGTACCGTCTATATTTTTTGAAGATTCGAGTGACATTTTTTGTCATACATTTTTCTAGCCATTCCGAATATATTAAAACATTTTGTGATGTTATCTAGTCGTCTTTGTGTCCAATATTGCAACACTAAAGAAAAAATGTAGCTAAGTTAAAGGACCTCCGTGAAACCGAAACCACCAAAGCCGACACTTTCGTAACGAAAAATATAAAATTTAAATGGAGAATCGCTTTTATATACCTCAAAGACATCGAAAAGATACTAACATTAGGAAACTGTTGTCATATTGAACTCTGATTGGTCCTACAATGCTGTTACGTACGGCTACTCCGAAATTTTGGAGCGCTGCTCACATATATCGAAGAATCCCATCATAATTGTCACATTTAGTGGCAATTAGTAAGTTCTTATAACTATTAGACATTATTCTTGATCACTTTCAATGATCAGATGAATTACCAAAGTTTATATAATAAGTCATTTAGCCCACAACAGTTATTAAAAGTGCTGGAAACGGCCAAATAATGGACTTCAGATGACGTTTTCGGAATTTTTTCGAAAAGCGCCCGCTGCGCCAACCTACCCCTCGAACAAAAGTTGTTTGTTATGACCCAAAAAAGAGAAATAAGAAGAAAAATCAGAGGTGCAAAAATTTTTGTTTAAATTTGGTTCAGGCACACCGTGATGACGTAGTTCCATGATTTGATTTGAAACATTAGCAAACAGGTGAATCAACGCACTCAAATTTTGGAGTGCGTTGGGCGAATGCATTTATTAAATAAGGTATGCCAAAAGCCTTGTGTATTTTCCGACAATAACGATTTAAGACTCAAGAAGGAATTGCCGTTTCAGGTTAATCCTTCCTTTATTGCCTCAAACTGTTGAAAATTTGATCTCAGTCAACTGGTCATGCAACACTATTACCGAGGCAGATGTTTGCATCTTTAAACGCATATACTACGACGATTTCCGCTAGCAACATTTTTTAACGGGCGGAAACGGATTTGCTTCACAGTTTTTCACGCTCTATCGTCTCCAGCAAGTTTTATTCGTTCGCCATAGAAATTCGGGTGTCCGCTGATTTGGTTTTGGTTTTTTATACGTTGCCACACGTTATTGACAATTTCAAGATATTTTAATTGTACATATGTTTGACATTGCAATGTTGGCAAACACAACGAGCCAATCTTAATCTATTGATTGAATAAACAGCTATTGATCAGAGTAGGTGCAATTAACTGACCGAACACGAGTCCAAACGATCGGCGTAGCAATAAATTAGTTGTAAGAAGAAAGTGAAATTTAAGTAAATTTTCTACTATTTTAATAAAGTTTCGTTTAATCAGATGGTTCCACTGCCAACTGAATGGTTTAATTTAAATTTTATTAGCGAACAAGGCGAAAGCTTTTATTAAATTTAGAATTCAGAAAATCTACAATTAAGTCTATGTCGTGTAGCCAACTTCACGCTTAATAAAAGAAGTGAATCGAGATACGAAATATTAACCAGCAGACTTTATGGTCTCGTTTCATTGGCTGTTTACTGAAAGCTTTTTAAGATGTTGAACATGCTGTAGGCTCTGTTAATAATCTGTTGGAAATGAAGATGTTTATTTACAACCACAAATAAACTTAAAACTCATTCACTCACCGTCATAAAAGTTTCCACATTCATTGGATATATCAAGACCACCAACTGTTGTGGTTGCTTCAACACTTCGCCCATGATAACAACATATTTCTTACATGATTCAGTTTGCTCTATCCAATTTGACTCAAATAAGTAGTAAGATAGTCGGTCACTCGCCAGGGTAATATCGTTTGCCAAGTACATAACCAGAAAAATATCAAAAAATTCATAGAATAACACAGCAACATACAATTCTACTTGAAAAATATTTTTCATTGAAGCCTAAATTGAGATAAAACTTTGGCTAGAACAGCTTTTTGACTTTTGGTTCGGTAACAAAATACTCACAAAGGCCAAATTGTAGACAGAAACACAAATTATTATGCCACTGGTTGTGATTTGGGCCAGAAATAATGTTGAGAAACAGGATCTGAATCGTTCGATTGTTCTGTTTTTGTCGAAAGAGAGTTTCGATTAAATTTGAAATACTACTTCTGAATATGGGACATCATTACTCGTTCAAGTTTCGATGTGCTGTTACCAGAACTATTAAATTTTCGACGAATTGTTTACTTTGTTGTATCAAATTGTAGGTTTTCTGACCTAACATTTTTTTCGTGCCTTTCTCCTGCTTATTCTCGTTTTGAGCCTCATTTTTGATCGTTTTGCCCTCTAAGTTTTTCAATTTATCTCCCAACAATTGGTACTCCACAGAATAATTCAACATTATGTACCAAACTAATGGAGTCATAAAATTTACTACGCAGTACAACGCTATTGACAATGATAGGAACAAGTAAGTCAACCAATAGATAATTTCTGAATCATTCCAGGTGAAGCTGATAAAAACAGGCAATCCTTTATCGGTGGAGAATATTGGCAATTTTACAATAATGAGCAAGGCAGCAGTTAAACATAGCGTAAAAAAATATAGGCGAACCAATCCGATAAATTTTTTGATCTTTTTGTTTGTTTGCTGGTATTGTTCACGATTTTCAATGGAGTGAACAACTGTCGGATCATTTAAAAAATCGAAAATTTCTTGCTCCTTGAACAGAAGGTACAAAAATTTCAAGTATACAACCCATAGTAGAATTGCTATCTGTACAGAAAAAATCGATTCATTTCGATTGACGCATAGAACAGAATTGGTTGCAAAGAAAATCGGTAACAGAGCACCGAAGGAAGTGTAGAACAATTTCTTGCCGATTTTACGGTAATTGGGTTCTTCGTCACGCTGCCATATTCCACTCAGATAAAATATTTTTATGATTTTCTGGAATGTTTTGTCCGCTTGAATTGAATACATTTTCTTTGAATTCTATTATTGACCGTCACAATCGTTTGCTAAATTTATACTGATGTGGTGTATGTATACACACAATTCTCTAACAACATTAAAATAACGATTGTGGCTGGCGAGAGTTGTGGTATCCTTTGAATGACATGCCTTTCAATTATACAATACTTAATGTGGACTTTGTACACTTGAGTAGTGCTGATTTGAGCCACGTAAACCTTCACACTCAGATATGTACTCACGTACACATTCACACTCGTGCAATCATGACTCACTTACTTGACCAAGTATGTAACATTAACATACGATTAAGTATACATATGTGCATTGTATGATTGATTTTATATATATTCGCGAATTGTAACCCAAACGAAGTGATGGGTAAAAGCGAAAGTGTCTTAAATCAATCGTCCCAGAAAGGTCATTTTTGAAGCAAATGGCCGAAAATCCGAAAAAGCCTGTGTTAGAAAAATGGATTCATTTCGATCGGTGCTGATCGGTTTCAAATGCATTAGACGCAAAATTGGTAACAAAGCACCGAAAAAAGTGTAGAACAATTTCTTGCCGATCTTACTGGAATTAGATTCTCTGTCAATGAATGTCAAAGATAAAACACCTCCTTCAAATCTTTTGATGGTGGAATTGTGTCCAAAATCGATGCCACGGTTCCTTTTTGAATGGCGATATACTGATGCGTTGAATTAAACAGGATGTCTTACGTTTTTCATTTGTAGCCATCGGTGATTTTACTTCCAATTTTTTTAATTAAATCCAGCCCCAATTTTCCTATTACCCCTGACTTCTCCGATTCTCTGTCACATTGTCATATTCCAAATTGGTAACTGGACCGTTTTAACCGTTTGCTCAAAGCACCTAGCAGGGTAATAGAGGTTTTTACACGTCAAATAGAGTAGTTTTTTGATACCAATACTACCATTAGTAGCCTTAATGGTAATTTTGCATTGACATTATGAAAAAAAGGTATTCGCATACTTCGATTAAAGTACTACTTTATTTTTTTCTATTACCCTGCTAGGTGCTTTGGTTTGCTAAATTTATACTAGTGCTTTAGGTACACACACTTGGATTATGATATACTCGGACGACACGCCTTTTAGTTAAATGTATTGACTTAGTCAATGCGTAGTGCTGATTTGAGCCACGTAAAGGAAATGGCCAATGCGCAGGCGTTTATTAAATTTAGAATTACCAGAAAATGTACAATTTTTAAGTCTGTGTCATAGAATCAAGCGTGAAGGCTTAATAAAACAAGGGAATCGAGAAAAAAAAAACATTAACCAGCAGACTTTATGGTCTCGTTTCATTGCTTTTTCACTGAAAGCTTTTTAAGATGTTGAACATGCTGTATGCTCTGTTAATAATCTGTTGGAAATGAAGAAGTTTATTTACAACAATAAATCAACTTCAAAATCATTCACTCACCGTCATAAAAGTTTCCAAGTTCATTGGATATATCAATACCACCAACTGTTGTGGTTGCTTCAACACTTCGCCCATGATGAGAACATATTTCTTACATGATTCAGTTTGCTCTATCCAATTTGACTCAAATAAGCAGTAAGATAGTCGGTCACTCGCCAGGGTAATATCGTTTGCCAAGTACATAACCAGAAAAATATCGAAAATTCCATAGAGCAGTTCAACCACAAAAAACTCTGTTTGAACAATATTTTGATTCGAACCCTAAATTGAGATAAGACTACGAGCTGAACATTATTGTGATCTTCGGTATTTCAATAATACTCACAAAGGCTAAACTGTAAACTGCAACACAAATAGTTATGGCACTGGTTGTGATTTGACCCAAAAATAATGTTGTGAAACAGGACCTGAATCGCTCAATGGTTCTGTTTTGGAAAGAAAATCACATTTTAATTGGAAATCGATTTTCGATTCTGTACGAAGTCATACTCAGTCACGTTTCGATGAGCTTTGGCCAAAACAATTAAATTTTCGACGAATTCTTTACTTTGTTGTACCGAATTATAGGTTTTCTGGCTCAGCAATGTTTTCCTGATTTTCTTTTGTACCTCGTTTTTGTCATGATTTGTGACGATTCTCACTCCAATCGTTTCACTTTATTTCCCAACAATTGGTACTCCACAGAATAGTTCAACATTATGTACCAAACGAGAACAGTCATAAAATTTACTACGCAGTACAACTAGGGTTCCCATTTTTCAATTTTGAAAAAGAGGACATTTTGGCATCAAAAAAGAGGACAAAAAGAGGACGCCTTCACATTCAAAAAAGAGGAGGAAAATTTCTGACGCGGAATTACAGCGACTGTGCAACTATGTGCAACTATTGTGTAATTTACACCACAGTTCATGCTGCAAACAAAAAAATCAAAAATGTTCTTTGCAATATGCACTGAAATCTTCCTGATATTCTTTTGAATTTCTTCTCAGTGATAGCATCCACTTCATATTACCTGAATACAGACTTCGTTTTACCTTATCCTTGCGTGATCTTTGGTATCTCACACAATGCTAGACTGTTCTTGTAAAATGACTAACTTTTAATTTAATGTATGAAAGAATGAGGTGGTAAAGAATACGAGTGGAGCGAGCTAAAAAATTTTTGTGATCAAGAGTTCGTTGTATTACCTTTCAGATTTTATCTGACAACGAAGATTATTAGTTAGGGGCCGTTCATAAATTACGTAACGCAAATACCCGGGGGGGGGGTGTTGACCTGGCGTTACGGTCCATACATTTTTTTTAAAGTTCCATACATTTTAGCGTTACAGACCCGGGGGGGGGTCTGAAAATTATCAATTTTTGCGTTACGTAATTTATGAACGGCCCCTTAATGCCGCGCAGCGAAATTTTTTTGTTCTTTAGGTATGAGCTGCATCAAATTTACTTAAAAAAGAAAAAGACCTGAAAAAAGAGGACAAAGAGGACGTCTTCTTCAAAAAAGTGATGTTCTTAGAATGTTTGTAAAAAAGAAGAACGAGACGAAAAAAGAGGACATGTCCTCTAAAAAGAGGACGAATGGGAACCCTAAGTACAACACCATTGACAGCGATATGAACAAGTATGCCAACCAATAAACAATTTCTGAGTTATTCCACGAAAAACTGATAAATAAAGGCAATCCTTTGTCGGTAGAACATAATGGTAATTGTGTGACAATGAGCAAAGCAGCAGTAATAGCTATCGCCAAACAATATGGACGTACGCAACTTATAAATTTCTTCATTTTTTTGTTCGTTCGCTCGTATTCATCACGATTTTCGATTGAGTGAACAACGATAGGGTCATTCAAAAATTCTTGTTTTTTGAAGAGGAGGTGCAATAATTTCACGTATATAACCGCCGTTATAAATGCAGCCTGTACTGAGAAAATAGATTCGTTTCGATCGGCACATAGAAAAGAATTAATTTCAAGAAAAATTGGGAATAAAGCACCGAAAAAAGTGTAGAATAATCTCTTGCTGATTCTGCGGTATTTGGATTCTTCGTTGCTTTGCCATATTCCACTCAGGTAAAATATTTCTATAATTTGTTGGAGTGTTTTGCCTACTTGAAATGAATACATTTTCTTTAAATTGTATTTATCGACCGTTTTACCGCTTTGCTAAATTTGAACTGGGGTGGTGTACGTACTTACACATTTTGATACGCTCGAATGACAAGCCTTTTAATTAAATATTATAGTGACTTTGTACACTTGTTTAGATCCACTTAAAGCAAAGGGTCAAGGCGTTTAGAATGCTTAGATGTATGGCGTAGAATTTCGTCAATGTTGTGTAGATTGTTGCGTTGCGTAAGATCAATGATATGAAACATTAAGAAACAGGTGAATGCATTTATTGAATTGGAATTATCAGAAATAGTTATTTCTGCAACTGCGCTGCGAAAAGTGAACTTTTTCATGCCTACTTTGAATAGCATGATGGGGATTTTTCACTTGTTGCGAAAAGTCTTTTCGCAACTAGGGGTGAAATGTGAAAGAAATGTGAAATCCATTCAAGACAAACGCAGTCCTTTGCACACAAAATATCCGACTTCTTTGAAACATGTCCAAAGTTTTTACGTTTCAAAAATGCATGTAGAGTCGCGTACTTGCTGATATCCACATTCCGATTTAAGAATATCGTCGCCTTCAATTTCGAATACAAGCTCCACAATGTTGAGGGTTTCATGGCGTTGATTTTCTCGTTAAAATAACATTGCAAAACCTTCTCACACACAGGGTCTGTTTTCTTACTCTCGCACCATTCAACAAATTTTTTGTACACTCATTTTTCTTTTACAACACGACACAGATGATGCGTACCACTCGACTTCTAAGACTTATTTAAACGAAATGTCTTGCAGTAGTTTTATGATCATAGCCCTCTTTGATTGAATGATTGAAAAAGTTGCAAGTGTTTTTTGTTGCAGAAATATTTTCTTGTGGAGTTGTTGCAGTGTTTTCATTGCAAAGACGCGTATTAAGTGCAACTTTAGCTTATATTATCTAAAATTAATATACGCGAATATATCTTAAGATCATTTGGAGACTCAAGCGGTTTATATGGAAATTATATGATAGGAACAATTTTTCTGTAGAATTTGCATTTCAAAAGTTCACTTTTCGCGCTTGTTGCAGAAAACGTGTATGCAACACGTTGCATAAATAACTATTTTACCACCGAGTGACAAATGCGAAATGCTTTTTTAGGCACTAGAAGTGTCTCGCGAATCGCACACCTCATTTGTAACAATACACATCGTATGTCTAAAAAGCATTTTCCGGAATTTTTCAGAATCACATTCAGATTGTATTCCCTATAAACTAGACCCGGGCGCCGGTCGATATTTTTCGGCGGCGGCTGTAATTTTTTTTCTAAGTATCCGCGGCGGCTGAAATCGTCTGAGCCGATTTTTCAAAACTCGGCGGCGGCGTACGTCAAATTTTTTATCGGCGGCGGCGGCGCTTTAGGCGCAAAAACGGCGCTGAACGGAAAATGATTTGTAGAGAAAATTCGTTTCGATATTTTTATTTTAATTAAAAAAAATCCTTATACGAGGAAATGTTGGCTTTGCTTGGTGTTTATGCTACTAGTAAGCCCAATGCATTAAATGTAGAATCACACACAACACAATATAAAAATAAAATAATCAAAATTTTCCGCACTTTATATTTGGCTTGGTCGATAACTTTTGCTAACATTTTTGAAAATGTTAAAAAAATAATTAAAATAGTGCGACCTAATAAATCATCATGAAATTAAAGATACATTAACAAAATAAATACCTCAGCGCCACCATCTACCATCCACCTAATCAAAATTTTAGTGCAGTGGGTATTTACTACGCAAATATATAGCCATACGTTGATACGTTGTAGAAAAATAGCTATTTTCATAACAAGGTATTAAATTGGAGTGTTTTGCTCACTCGCTTCGCTCGTAACGGCAACACATCGTGTGCGCAAAACCCCCATTTATTACCGTGTTAGGAACAAGATTTTATCTACTGTAATGTCATAATCACCATAAAAAACTAATTTAAAAAATCAAACTGAAACATCAACACGCCATGACACAGTCAAACATTCATATTCCACACAAATAAATCTCGGATCTAGTACACTGCCAAGAATCTGCCAATTTTCAGTGAATAAATGTGAAATTATCGAAGTTCGCCGTGAATAAATGAGAAATTATCGAAGTTAGCCGTGCGCAAATGAAACATTATCGAAATTTTCAGTTCGTAAATTGACGTTCTGAGAATGACGTGTTTAAATCTTGCTCATTTTGATTCTAAAAGTGTCACCAAATTGTGAATATTATGACATTACAGTACATAAACTTTATTTATTCACGACAAGTATGACATAGTTAAAAGTAAACTTTTTGTCAACGTTGATAGTAACGACGACAATTGATTAACTCGGTTTGTTTGTTATTGTCGATCTTCTTTTTTCACTCACTCAAAAAATTTAGCTTTTTATGTAGACACATAAAATCGAAATATGAATAATATAAAAATTAACCGTAACTAATTTTGATTCAGAACTCAGGAGCCCGTACAGAAATTCTATTTTTTCGTCGCTCAGTGAACGCGCTTAATGAAATTGAATTTTGACAATAATATTAACAAAAAATTAACAAAATTTAACTAATTGATTTTCACTGTTTAAACACAGTGTCATCACTAAGAATTATTATTTTTCATCAACACGAAGATCGAAAACCGTTTTACATATAATGTCAAGTTTCACTGACAAGATAACTCTTCACGGACAAAACCGGACGTGTAGAATCTAACCTCATAGTTAACTTTGACTGTGTTGACTGAGCGAAAAAAGTTAACTTCAGTGAATGAAATACAATTCTTGTACGCGCCCCTGAGCTAAATATTCGACAACTGTCAACGGCTGGCGCCGGCGCCCGGGTCTACTATAAACGAGAACACAACAGTGAAAAAAAAACTTTCATCGAGTCGGAACAATCCTTTCGGAGTATCTCACACCGCACTGCTTCTAGCATGATAGCATGAATCGAGGGGTAATCTCTATCTCATATAATCCCATATAATCACCAAATAATCCCATATAATCCTTGTCATAAAATCAGTGATTTACCCCTCGGCATTAATAGCATTAAATTAGTTGTAAAAAGAAAGTAAAATTTTCTATTATTTTAACAAAATTTGATTTTGTCTGATGGTTCGACTGCCAATTGAATGGTTTGATTTAAGTTTTATTATTGCTGAACACTAGCCTGATTAAGTATTAAACATTGTTTAAACGAAAATTTTAAACTAATTATTCAATAAAGAATTAATAGGGCAATTCCCGATCCGAGTTTAAACTTTTATACTCGAGTATAAAGTTTAAAGTATAAAATTTTGACATTATTTGAATAAGAATCATCGAGCATGCAATTCAATCAATGTAGGCCATACTGATGTTTCTCTACTTGTCTTGAATACTTGAAGTAAACTAATCACTCACGCGTGTATCGGAAAGACAAGAATAGTAGGTTACAGTGCAAGCTGCGAAAATGATTCATTACATGGCATGGGGGAACAATTTTGAGATACGAGCAACTCACAAGTGTGTGTTTAAGCGCCAAGGTTTGAAAACTGTTATTTTGACAAGGGTAGAGTTTGCATATCCGAGCCGAAGGCGAGGTATGTAACTACCCTCGTCAAAATAACAGTTTTCAAACCGAGGCGCTTAAACACACACGCGTTAGTTGCGAGTTTCAAAATTGTTTCCCCAAGTAATGAATCATGGCAGCAGCTTTCACTGTATTCTATTTTATTGCTTGTCCAAGCGAAAATTGATTCTTACATATCAATTCCTTAACGCAGTAACAACGAATCTAGTATACCGCCGAACCCTCCAAAATTGGCTCACACGTCTACGAAGAAAAAAATCCCGAAAACAACACTAATGTTATGTTGGTATTGTTACAGCAGTAATCTCAATACACGTCACAACGGTCACAACAGTCGGCTTGTCACTGAATTGTTTTTCCGTTTCAGGATAATGCATTAATTTTGTTGTTTTCGTTATTTAGAATAAAAATTTTGCAGTGAAGTGAAGTGAATAATGTCTAACATAAGCAAAGTGTTTAGTGTTCTCGAATATAAGTGAAAAATACGCAACTAAAAGTGTTTGCCATGTGTTCATTACAAACATTGAATTTATTGCTGGAGCAAAAAATGGCTGACACTTTCAGTTTTGTGATTTTCTTTTCGAAATAATTCAAATGCTTTTGCGACATTCAACTCACGCCACTGGAAAATTTGTGTTCAAAAACACAAAACATCAATAATTATTTTCTTTTTTTCTGTTGGAAGGCATTAAATATTTCAGATGATGCATTCTCCTTCATCTGGCTGCACCCCGCGAAAACTCGTTTTACGTGAATGACTGTGCACCCCGCGAAAATAGAGATTCCTTGACGATAGTGTCACACAAATATCCCTCATGTAATCGACAATTTTCGCAGGGGCCAAATTGATATGTAAGAATCAATTTTCGCTTGGGGCAAGCAATAAATTGTTTTACTATGCTGGTGCATGTAATAAGGCTATTACATGTATAGGCAATAACCTTTACATCACTCGCATAGTAAAACGTCGTACTACACACGGAAAATAAAGTGATATCTCGTATCACGATGAGTAAAAGTACCTCGGGCTGCCGCCCTCGGATACTTTTTCTCATCTGGATACGAGATATCACTTTACTTCCCTTGCATAGTAATGTACTATTCCTGGGTAAATAAAATGCCGAAAAATCCAAATGGAAAACGTACACGAGTACGTACAAAGCCTGTAAGAAAGTTGACGAGCGAAGAATCATCAATGATGTTGAACTACATCTTGGACAAGATGAACGCGAATAAACCTTTCGAGGTAAAACATTAAAACTTTTCGTCTTTTCTCAACCAATTTTGGATTTGGTAAATATTTGCAGAAACCAACGGCCGAAATGTTTTATGACAAAATGATTCAAAGCCTCGAGTTGAAAGATGTATCATGGAAACAGCTAAAGGCAAAACTGCATTACTTTCGGGCGAAATTTGTGGAAATGAAAAAGTGGCTAGAAGGAACAGGGCAAGGTGTCGAATCAGGAACAATTGAGGACTACAAACGGAAGATATGTCCTTTCTACGATGAACTACATGGCATCTTTGCATCGAAAGCAAACATTACAATACCTTACCATTTCGATAGCCTTCAACCTGGTGGCTATTTATTTATTTAGCGTATGTGTTTATACAAAGGTCGGCTATACAAATATCACAGTTAAGAACTGTTCGTCAAGTATCACATTTATAACAATTAATCACAGAAATTACAGTTGTAGGTCCAGTCCGTTAAGCCATTCTCGTACTCCGGTCGTGACCTCGTGCACCTCCTCTATGTTATTCGAAAACGCTCTTGATGGGCACTCAGTAGCAATGTGTGTCATTGTCTGGTTCAAGGCGCCACAATCACAGCCCGGACTATCAGCTAGGCCCCAAATATGCATATGGTAATACCATATTATGCATATTATGGTATGCATGCACACTTGCCATGCCCAGTTCGAATACGATTCAGTGTTACCCATTCTTTTCTCGGCAGCGTGAAACCAGGAACTTGAGCCGTTGGGTCCGCAATAAGTCCGTTTCGATCCACATCACTGTTAAGCCACTCTTCACGCCATGCGTCAAAGTGATCAAAGCCAGTTTCGCACAGACTAGTCGCAGTTTTTAGTGCCGGTTTTCTGGAAACGAGTCTATCCGATCGGATCAGTTCCATGTCAAGGTGTATTGGAAGTCGCTGATTTTGTTGGATTTTCTCGAATTCTTTTACAAGCGAGTGTTGTCGCCTTATGTGTGGTGGCGCTATGTTTGAAAGTACTGGAAGCCACTCTTTCGGCGTAGACTTGACTGCTCCAGTAATCGTGCGAAGAGCGTCGTTGAGCTGAACATCAACTTTGTTGGTGTGTGTGCTATTTAGCCAAATCGGAGAGCAGTACTCTGCTACGGAGAAAACGAGTGCGATTGCTGATGTACGTAGAGTTTCAGCGCCAGCTCCTCATGAGGTTCCACAAAGCTTGTGGATTTTATTGTTCCGCGACTTGATTTTAGCTGCCGTATTTTCACAGTGTTTCCTGTGCGTGAGTGATCGGTCCATTGTATACCCGAGGTATTTCGGGTGGCTGTTGTGTCTCACTGTTTGTCTGCAGAAGGACAGTTTCAGCTCATAGTCCGCTCGTTGGTTATTTAGGTGGAAGGTGATAGACTCAGTTTTCTTTGGATTAGGCTTCAATCCCCATTTTTTGAAATATTTCTCAATAGTGAGAAGGTCTTTGTTGAGGGTTTCTTCACATTTTTGAAAGCTTTCCGATTGTGTCGCTATCGCGCTGTCGTCTGCGTACCCAAATTTCCGGCTTGTTGTTGCTGGCATGTCGCTGATGTACCAGTTAAAAAGGAGTGGAGCGAGCACCGAGCCTTGCGGAAGTCCATTGTCCAGAACAAATGTTTGGCTTTTCTCGTCGTTGATGTATACGACAAACTCTCTGTTGCTAAGCATCTCACTGATCAATGATATGAATGTATTGCACGGAATTACTTTGATGAGTTTGGACAGTAGTCCACACTTCCAAACGGTGTCATACGCAGACGATAGGTCGATGAAAACCACCGCTGTCTTTAGGCGCTTTTCAAAGCCGAATTCTATGTGTGATGTGAGTGCCAAGACTTGGTCACAGCAGCTCCTGTTTTCACGAAAACCAGCCTGTTCATCCGGTAGCTTTGCATCGATGACCGATCGTATTCTGTTATACAGTAGCCGCTCGAGCAGTTTATACATAACACTCAACATCGATTTCTGGAGGAATTTTTTGTGTCCTGATGACGTCACTGTAGAACCGAGACAGCCACAGTTTATCGTTCTCACTACTGTTCGTCACAAATTCTGGGAACATTTCATCAGGCCCTGCTGCCTTTCCAGTTTTCACGTTACAAATAGCGGTGTCGATATCTTCGATGTTGAAGGGACGGGAAAATTCGGTAAGGACTGATGCGTTTTTCCTAAGCAGGCGTAGGTTTCTTTTCACGTTCCTTTTCGTTTTCTTGTCGATCTTTGTCCTAGAAACTTTCATAATTCTATTCGCAATGGTTTTTGGCTTCATTTTCGGTTTTGACTTGGTTCCTGAGTTGCTAGCACCAACACGACGGAGGACAGACCAAGCTTTCCTACTTGAGTGCTTAAAGTCCATACTTTCAACTGAGTCCATCCATCGTTGCCTACGAGCATTGTCTAGTGATTGCAATAAGTCGTCAGCAATTTCAGTGTCACCACTCGCTTCGAATTCGTTGTAGAGCCTGGTGCTTTCTTGTGTCCAACAAGGAATATATTCTTTCCTATATCCACGGGGAATGCTTTTTCTGGCAGTTTGTTTAACGATTTTCGTGAATCTATTGTAGTTGCTAACCACCGGTTTTATCCATCTGACGTTGGCATCAAGACTACGAGTGAAAGCATTCCAGTCTCCTTTTCTAAAATTCCAACGCGGTTTCGGGATCGACTCGATGAGTGGGATCTTTATGCCAATCGTGATGAGCACCGGACGATGTTGACTGTGTGGGAAGTTACTGAGGACTTTCCTAGTAACATGTAGTGGCACTCCACGATCGTTTTTTGATACTATGCACAGGTCCACCTGGTGGTGGTGCTCCAAATATAAATGTAACGTTTGTCACTAATGACACTGCAACACTAAACGGCAACCACCGCGACCCGCTTGACGACAGCCACACAGCTGAATCGCTTGACGAAAACCATCCCACACCGATTGATGATAACCACAACCTCGAAAATGACATGGACGATTCCATTTTGCTGGCACATGCTATCGATATCAATTCACCTTTGGGAGGCTTCGTTATTGATTTGGATACTTTCATACCGTCCACTCAAAGTATTTCATCAACCGACAGCTGCAATTCGAGAGTCAGACGCATCAGCTCTGGACAATCGAAAATTGATGACGAGCCGAATATTGATGCAACTGCGAATGACATCGACACTGAGCAAGATGAACGAACTGAGAAAGATGAACGGGATGAACAGTCTGAACGAAATACTACACGCTTAGCTCGGTTTAAGCGTCAATTATCGGAACGTCCAGAACGTCCAACCGGAACGTCGGCAGAGAAGATTCCGTCGAATGCTGCAGCGCACATTTCCGATGCACATTTGAAAAGAGCACAGACATTACATGATCGGAATCAGATTGAATTACAGCGGGTGGACAACGAGAAAGCAGAGATTGATCTACACGGAGAGAGGTTTCAATTAGAAAAGCGCATTTTATTGCAGCAGCTGAATATAACCGAAAAGGAGGCCGATAACAAAGACCATGAATTTGCGTTGAGAGAAAAGGAACAGCACGACAAAATTGAGTTCCGAAAGCAAAAAATTGAATTGAAACGTAAGAAGTTGGAACTGAAGGAGAAGGAGAACGAGATTGCGTTTCAGTTAAAGTTAAAAGAACTGGAAAAGACTGAACGACTCGAGAAATTGAAAATGGAACTTGACCACAAGCTGCAGCTTGAACTTTCCCAACAAAAATGATCCAATTGGAAACGACGTGTTGATCGCATTGCATTTATTAATAAGAACGGTTTGTTCGTTTGATCCTTGATCACATTGCATTTGTGAATAAAAAGATTTTTTTCGTTTGAATATTATTCCACAAGAAGTTTCACTGGACCAGCAACTGTTCATTTAGAACGTTGAAAATTGCAATTCTTTTCAGCTTACATCGTCATCATTTCCCTCGGCATCAGAATCTTCACTGCTCGGTTGAAAGGTACTGTTAATAAATTCGAGGTCTTCGTCGTCGTAGTGCGGTAGCAATACATTGTGCAAAATGCAGCACACTCTAATCCATGTACACGCGAGCTCGTGAGATCGAGCATCAGTGATGCGAATGCTCAAACTTTTCAAACTAGGGAATTTCTCTTTCATAATCCCAAACACATGTTCAATACGGACTCGGTACGTACTAAAATATCTGTTGAAGTCTCGCCTGGATTTTGCTGTTAACTGTTTTGAATTTTTCCTGAATGGTGTTATGACTGTGCTCGACAATTTGTATGCAGAAACTGCAGCAATCCATTGTGGTTCTGATATGTATGTAGTTGGATTGGTGGCGATCAAACAATTATTAAAAATTCGTGCATCATGCACACTGCCAGGATAACCAATATCAATGTGCCGTAGCCTCTTCATGTAGTCGCAAGTCCCTTGCAATTTCAGGGAATACTTCTTACTTTTAGATAAATAAACGTCCCCGTCTAACTTTGGTCTTTCGGCCAGTACAATTTCTGTTCCATCCGTATATAAAATGCAATGTGGAAGCTCATCAATTGTCGCTGCAACAATGTCGATTCTTTCCTCTGCAGACGGCCAGTTTAAATGTGTTCGCTCCAGAGATAATATTGCCTTGAACACTCGCTTTGTGACTCTATCAATAGTACCGCCATCGCCGACCCCAAACAAACATGAAATTTTAAAAATCTTTGCCCCATCACCGTTCGATCCTAATCTGTACAAAGTTAGGGCTAGTTGAAAAGCAACCGTAAACTGCTTGTCTGAATTCGGACCATTAAAGCATTCATGGTCGCTTATGGAATTCAAAATTATGTCGAACTGACTACGACTGCAACGAACCAACCGTCTGAACCTTCCTTCATCATATAAAGGAAAGGTAACTTCATACCAGGAAAGATTCTTAGGCACAGTCGATACATGAGTACCGAAACATTGGAACCACTTCCAAATCGTTCATCAAATCTTCCAAAACCTCATCGATTTCTTCATCTTAAAGTTAAAGTTAATGCTTGCATTCTGTTGGAAATGAAGAGGTTTATTTCCAACCAAAAATGAACTTAAAAAGTCATTCACTCACCGTCATAAAAGTTTCCGAGTTCATTGGATATATCAAGACCACCTGTTGTGGTGCTTCAACACTTCGCCCATGATAAGAACATATTTCTTACATGATTCAGTTTGTTCTATCCAATTTGACTCAAATAAGCAGTAAGATAGTCGGTCAATCGCGATTGTAATGTTGTTTGCGAGGTATATAACCATAATAGCATCAGTAGAGCAGTTCAACAACATAGAATTCTGCTTTTACAAAATTTGGTTCGTTGAATAAATTGAGATGAGACTTCGGCAAGAACAGTTTTTTTAAACTGTCTGTATCAATATGCTCACAAAGATGAAATTGTATACAGAAACACAAATTATTATGCCGCTGGTTGTGATTTGGGCCAGAAATAATGTTGAGAAACAGGATCCTGAATCGCTCGATTGTTCTGTCGAAAGAATTTTTAAATTTAATTGAAAATCAATTTTTTCTATGACACGTCATTTACTCATTCAAGTTTCGATGTGCCAGAACAATTCAATTTTCGACAAATTTCGACGAATTGTATAGGTTTTCAGCTTCATCAGTACTTCTTTCCTGATTTTCTTTTGTTTGTCGTTTTTGTTGTAATCCCGTTCTGATTCAACAAAATGGACCATGAGTACCAACAGCTATTTTTCACACATTAATAAAACAATATTTTTATGTGAAGTGATTGTCTCTTTATTGACAGTTAAATGGATTTTAGAATTTATTAAAATAAGTGTAGCGTGGTAATGGTATCCATTCAATAAACTCTTAAAAGATGTGACTGATGACTGCATTTGTAGAATTCGAACTATCAGAAAAGGTAACAATTTTTGCTTCTGCCCTAGGCCGGTCGTTCTCGTTTCATTGTCTGTTCACTAAAACTGTTTCAAAATGTTGAACATGCTGTAGGCTCCATTAATAATCTGTTTGTGCGATGAAAGAATGCACAATTGAAGAAAATGTCACATACAAAACCTGTCATTCACCCGCATAAAAGTTTCTAAGTTCATTGGATATATCATGACGACGGTCAGTTGTTGCGGTTGCTTCAACACTTCTGACATGATAAGAAAATATTTTTTGCATGATTCTGTCTGTTCAATCCAATTTGATTCATATAAGCAGAAAGATAGTCGATCACTCGCAACGGTAATGTCGTTTGCCAGGTACATCACCAAAAAAACGTCAAAAATTCAATAGACCAAAGTTGCAACATGCATTTCAGTTTGAAAGATATTTTGGATCGAAGCCTAAAATTGACATATGACAGGAACATCGTGTAAGGACATGACTTTCGGGGTTTCCGTAGAACTCACAAAAGCTAAGCTGTAAACCGAAGCACAAATAGCAATGCCACTGGTTATGATTTGGGCCAAAAATATTGTTGCGAAAAACGATCTGAATCGCTCGATTTTTCTGGGTTTAGATAAAAAAATAAATAATTTTTTTTGTCAGTCACACTTACGTTGAGTCATACTCGGTCAAGCTGCGATGTGATTTTATTGAAACAGTTATATCTTCATGGAACATACTGCGTTGTGGTAACGCGACGTTTTTCTTGGTCTTGACCACTTTCTTAATGGTTTGTTTTCGCACTCCCAATTTTCTCAATTTATTTCCCAGCAATTCATACTCGGTGGAATAATTCAGCATTATGTACCAAATTAAGGGTGTAATAAGGTTAGCTATGGGGTACAAGACAGCTGACAATGACATGTACAAATACGCCAACCAATAAACAATTTCTGAATCGTTCCACGAAAAACTGATGAAAAAAGGTAGACCTTTATCGGCGGAGAATATTGGCAGTTTTACAATAATGAGCAAAGCACCAGTTATAAATAGCGCCAATAAATATATACGCACGAATCCCATAAATTTTTCGATAGTTTTATTCGTAGTTCGTAGCTCGTATTCTTCACGATTTTCAATTGAGTGAGCAACAGTCTGATCGGTCTGATCATATAAAAATTCTAGGATTTCTTGTTTCTTGAATATGAGGTACAACAGTTTCACGTATATAACCGACGCCATTATTGCAATTTGTGCTGAAAAAATAGATTCACTTTGATCGGCACATAGGAAAGCATTAGTTGCAAGAAAAATTGGGAACAAAGCAACGAAAAAAGTGTAAAACAATTTCTTCCCGATATTACGAGCGTTTGATTCTTCATCCCTTTGCCATATTCCAATCTGGTAAAACATATTTAGAATTTGCTGGAACGTTTTGTCCGTTTGAATCGAAAACATTTTCTCTATATTATAGACCGTTACGACCCTTTGCTAAATTTATACTGGTGCACAGAAACACGATTGCCTGCCTCTCTAACAGCACTATTGTGAGTAGTGATTGAATGACATGCCCTTTAATAATTAAACAATATTGACTTTTTCGTGTACCCATATGTCAAGTACAGCTTTGTGCCATGTGGCACACGAAGTAGAATGTGTAATCCATCGATAAATATAGAAGGGACAGTAATCATCGTCTACCAAGTTATCTCAATCGATGCGCTTCCATCAACATTGAACCAATGTGGCGTAGAAGAATTAACTTGAACGTTATATTCGTTTTTGACCTGATGATAAGTGGCCATCTACGAACACCTTCATTAGCTTGGAAATTGAGAATCAATCATTCAAACATTCCTTATTCTTGATTACCACAGAACGGATTATGGTAGGTATGAGCCTATAAACAGTATTGTGAGGATGTTCAACTGCTTCTCCCAGCTGTAAGATCGTTCGATGCCAAGTGACATATTCCGGTATTACTGCGTTAGATTGTTAGATCAACAAAGCTGCTGTCTGCGCTGCTGGATCAATGAGGGATGTGACCTACCCCTAACTAAAGGTGTTATCGTAAAGTGACTGCGCGTTTCCGCTAAAACGTAATTTTTAAGATTACCGCCGACATTTTATTTCTACTGGGTCATCTCTTTTGAACTTCACATCACACCAAACGACAATATTGTAGTTTATTTACATGATTGGTCAATGTAAATTTTTCGTAATTTGGGTGGTTTTGACGAATATTTTAAGTCAACCGTTGATTGCACTGTTAAAAAAAGGCTGATGCTATTCGCACCCGCGTGCGAATAGCCATTCCTTATTGTAATTGACTATTCGCACGTGCGTGCGAATAGCCATTCCACACTGTAGAAGACTATTCGAACGCGCGTGCGAATAGCCATTTCACATTGGATTTAACTATTCGCACACGCGTGCGAATAGCTAAGTCTACGAGTACTGGCTATTCGCACGCGAAATCGAGCGCCCATGAAAAATACGAATATGATTTTCGCGCGAAAATCATATTCGTATTTTTCATGGGCGCTCGATTTCGCCTGCGAATAGCCAGTACTCGTAAAACTGATAGATCAACAAACGGAAATGTAAGAATGTCTTCATTTATACACAGACAAGTGTCGAAACAGTAATTCATGCAACAAGTTGCGAAAAGAGGTTTCGCAACGTGTTAGATACAAGGTTGTTTGAAAACACAGAACTACATTCGCCATACATTTAACCATATGTACGAAAAATTACGTGATGGTTAGAGTTGTTGCTTCGTGAGCAATTGGTTTTAGTGTCATGTGTTCAAAATTTGTTCAGAACAGAATTATTATTTACCATTAATGGCTCAAAAGGAGTGATAAAAAGTGTGCGATTAAAAGTAAACTTGAGCATTAAAAAGATTCTTCAGTCACCACCCAAAACAATCGTCCAGATAATCATGTTGATCATGCCAAGCCAATGCAAAATGGACTATATAGAACTTTGTCCGATTTTAATGATTTTTTTTTTCAATATTGAACTTTAAGTCATTTCGATATTGTCAGCATTAAAATGTTCCAAAACGTTTTTCGGTTTATTCTACCAAAAAATGGTTTGTTCCAAAGTGGAACACGAACAATGAATGTGCCAATATGAAAAATAATGTATACATACCAACTTGTGTTAAATTTCGTAGGAGGCTAAATTAGTTAGTATCAACAAACGCGTTTACATTTTCTCGATGGAAAAATTCCCAAAGATCGAACGAAACGCTTTGTCGTTACATTAAGTCGTTAAAAGGAAAAATTCCCTAGGCATTTTTATTGTGACCCCTTTCGATATTTTTACTTTACTTATATTGAATTAATAAAAAAAAATCCATCTTTAATGTAACGTAAGTTTTGGATATTTCGAGTTATAATTCTGATCTCAAAATATTTTTATATGTATTTTGAATGAATTTACACTAAAGACATATTAAATTGAAGTTTTCAGCCAATAAATAACGCTATAACGACAAAATGGAATCGTTTTGATTTGAGATTAAATGTGGATGCGTGCGAATAAACAAACCCAATGTAAAATGGCTATTCGCACGCGCGTGCGAATAGTCAGGTTCAATGTGAAATAGTCTGGTACAGTGTGGAATGGCTATTCGCACGCGCGTGCGAATAGTCAAAACCAAAGTGTAATGGCTATTCGCACGCGCGTGCGAATAGCCACAGTGTTAAAAAAACACAAGTAGCACATTTCCGCACAAAATCTGAATTAAATCACATCGAAATCACCGAAATTATTACAATTTTCACAGTCGTAACTAAATTTTTGTGTTGGTGGATTTTACGTTTCAAAAACAATACTCATGTTAAGATTAACGACTTTGACGACGATTTTCTTCGTTAAGCCATATTTGACTAAGTTCAGAGTGGATGTGATTTGGGTGTGAAATTTAGTGGGAAGTGCTATTTTCATCGATTTTCTTTTTGTAAAATCTTTTAAATGAGACAATATTTTGAGAATGCCCGACGTACCAGTTTCTTATTTTTCGTGTTTCTACTGATATGTGACAAAAAATCGCGAAAAAAATCGATCCGTCCCTCCCTTATTCAATCTCCACTCACTTGCCTCATCGCTTGATCTTTGTTGATCGTTTGTCATGTACTTGTTGTTGTGTTTTCGTCAAGGGCCCTCTCAACAGAACAAACTGAAGAATTAAGCCCAATTCAGAGTCGTCCGTTTAGTTCATCCGTGTACTTGAAAGATGTGTTCAAACAATAGAATGTAGGCGGAGTTTATGTAAACGGATGAACATTTGTTGTAAACTCTTCTAAACGGGTGAATTTTTTTTAGACTGAAAGCACCTTTTTCAATTTTTCATTTGTATATTTGACAGCTCGCTCTCTCACGGCTCTCACGGAGTACTTTTTGTTGAGTGCCGTGAGAGAGCAATCTGTCAAATAAAAAAAAAATTGAAAAAATTCAATTTTGTCTCTCACGCACGGAGTACTTTTTTGGTAAGAGGAAAATAAGCATTATCTCGTCTTCATAAATCGTAATTTCATGTCAAAAATATTAATTTACCAAACAAAATGTAACACTTCAGAGTTTCTTGAGTCATCTTCTTTTGTGTACATCACGCGAAGAAACTATTTTGAAGAAACAAATGTACTAGCTTTGCAAACATCACATTGCAATTCTTTCCCGTCTCGCCTTTTGCTCTGGATACAAACTTTCCCCTCGTGAGTAAGCAAATTTTCCCGCAAGTATGTAACCGTAATGCTGAAAACAAACGATGCATTCAAAACGCGTTTTGGTCCTTGTTTTCATGACGAAATTGTCGCAACTGTCAAATAAAGTTAGAAATTTCTCTATCGAAAATTGCGATTGCTGCATCTGTCAATGAAAACTAGGACCAAAACACGTTTTCAATGTCTCGTTTGTTTTCAGCATAACATTTCAGCGGACCGCAAACGTCACATTCTCTCGCCAGATGTGAGAGAGCCACATTTGTCAATAGGTGAATTCCTTTCATTCCGATTGAAAAACTAACTATGTTGTCGGTTTTCTGAGATCGTTCGCTACACACTGGCAGTTTGTTTGACCAAAGTCCGTCGAGGTAAAATTTAATTATTTTCAGGTGACGGATGTCAAAGTTATGCTATTTATACGCAATATATTCGTATATCGAATGTAAGAAAAATGAAAGGGATTCCCCTAACGTATAGTGGTTGAATCATAGAGTTATAGTGTAACTCTATGGGTTGAATTCGGTGTATATGACGAGTCTGTGTCATAGATAATGAAAAGGTCAGGCGTGTATGAAATGAAACAGGACATTTGATATTTTTGACGTTACGCTTTGGCAACGGACCATCAAGGATCATATGAGTCAGTATTATGGTATGTAGTGTGTTTGTGGACATATAATTTGAAATGAAACACTGATGCGCAGGTGGGACACGAACCCACAATCTTCACCTTATCGGGGTTATGATCTCTCTGAATCTAACCTATTGAGGTACCGTGCACACTTTCCATTTCAATTTTTGTAGAGTCACACACCTCTATGTAGTCTATGTATCTAGACTAGCTAGAGTCACATTTGTCAATCTTTTTCGTTTACAGTGGCATCACTTTATGTTCCGACTCACGTCGGAGCTAAAGTGCAATTTATGTATTATTTCTGTAGACTGATAGAAAGCCCCTACGCCAGGGCAATGTCATACGAGGATATAATATAATATACTCTCGCGCAAAGTCGTGCAATCATGCTAGCAAACTCACTTACTTGACCATATGAGCAGTGCCGCCTTTTCCATATGGGCCAAATGGGCAAATGCCGGTGGCGCCCGAAATGGAGCGAAAAAATTGCGGCCCAGGTCCTTAAAAAATTTAGCTTTACTAAATTGGCGCCTATTTTTCCAATGGCGCCCAAAAGCTAAAAGCGGCACTGAGAAAGATAGCATACGGTCCACTGGCTGAAAAATCGTTGACAAATGTGTGGAAGTACAGTCCACAGTTACCAATTTACATTCTAATCTGATTGGCATTGTTGCTAAAATCGATATGGCCGACATTTTTAATTCTTATTGGTTTTCGGTTATTTAGCCAAAGGAATGTAAATTAGCTTTTCAATTCTGTTTTTTTTTGTTTTCAAAACCAATTTCTGAAATTGGACGGAATTTTACGGAATTTTTGACACCCTCTCCCCCTCCGATTCTCTGGTCACATTGTCATATTCCAAATTGGTAACTGCACCGTTTTAACCGTT
Source organism: Bradysia coprophila (assembly GCF_014529535.1). NCBI lineage: Eukaryota > Metazoa > Arthropoda > Insecta > Diptera > Sciaridae > Bradysia > Bradysia coprophila. The sequence goes on along the minus strand of NC_050735.1, from coordinate 981,399 downwards.
TGCTAAATTTCTACTAGTGCTTTAGGTACACACACTTGGTTCTTTAAGAACCTTAAAATAACGATTGTGGCGATGACTATGATATATACTCGGATGACAAGCCTTTTAGTTAAATGTATTGACTTTGTCAATACGTACGTAAACTGGTTTAGTCTTCAGTGCTGATTTGAGCCACGTAAAAGAAACGGTCAGTGCGCAGGTGTTTAGAATAAGTAGATGTATGACGAATAAATTCTTTAATGTTGTGTATTTGTGTATTAAAAGTCTCCATTGGCCTGTAGAGGCACCAAATACTATTCAGTGCTATACATTCTTTACTCTCTGTTTGCTGGTAAAATAATTCACTCCGGTAAAAGAGAGAGAGAAAGAGTGAGTCAAACGCACGTATTCATTGCAATGGTAAGTTTATTACGGATAGTTCAAAAATTGCTGTTGTTTTACTCAATTACTTGACTACCAGAAAGTGGATTCGACCGATCGATAATGTTTTCCTTGTTAATTTTATCACTGTTCAGCGCTGTAATGCTAGCATGGAAGGGTTGTAGCATATTTTGAGCGTCTCCAAGGAATGCCGTCTTCTTGCCCTTTTCGATAATGCCGACGCTAGGTCCTGTTTGTTTAAATAAGCCCAAAAGAAAGAGTCGCATTAACAACATGTTGTCAAAATTGGTATTTTAATGGATTACCAATCCAAGCGATGAACACATCACGGTAGGTTGTTTTTGATGTGCCTTCTTCTTGTATTCCTCCTACACGAATCAATACGTACTGGATCTGGTCAGCTAATTTTACCAAACAAAAATTGGATCATTGGTTTGATTACGCTACAAGATTAACGATGAAATTTCAACAGAAATACGTTTATCTTCTTTTCAAACCTGAATGGTCTTTTCTATGTTTCACATGCTTATGCAGGGTAAAGTGCACTTAGTAAAGTGTTTGTGACAGCGAAAATGCACTTACCGTTATTAAGCAATTGCTTGTAACTTATTGCTTAGGTATGCGTGATTGCCCCATTCGCCCTCGTCTTGTTCCGCAAATCTCACGCTTTCCAAAACAACAAACTTACAAGCAAGGACGTAATCACATAGTATACTATTACTTTTCTTATAGTTGCCAATGCTGTGTTTTACCGAGACTGCTACAAGAATAAGTCTTACCTTCTAAATGGGGAACCACATCATCTGGTCCGCCCTCTCCTCCTGCTGCAAAATGCACCGTGCTATCGCTAACGTAATTAAGCAAAAGCCTTGTGGATTCAAGAAAGAAAAATCGATTCAAATTAAAACTTTGGTTCAAACTCTGACAACACGGAACTTACCATCCTGATTCTGAATTAGTATTGAACAGTGCCGCCTGAGCTTCTCTAAGTTCTGACTCATTGTCCAAACGTAAGTACTATAACACAGTGAAAGTATGTAAATTGAATTCATTATTTTTGGATCATGGTAAAGTTATGGGAATGGGGGACTGAAGTTTCAATAATTTCGATAGACAACATTATTCTAAGCAAAAAATTATTCTACACTATCGTAAAATTATAAACATTTATATTTTTAATTAATTGTTTTCTGATTTTCAAAGATCAGTCAAACATAAAAAAGACTATACGTCTCTATATGCCTCTCTTTTCTTCTCATGTCATTTTTTCTTAATTCTCTCACGAAAAAGGTATGCTTTTGGGTTGAATTTGGGTCGTAGTCGTAATTGAAATATAAATTAAAAGTAAAAAACTTGAAATTTCGGCAATAGTGTAGAACAATTTTTTGTTTACAATAACATTCTTAATCTAAATACAAAAAATGTCAAAAGTTCAATGTCCCATTGCCATACGAGTACTTACCGCGTCAGCGATTCCTACAGCGACGGCAAAAATAAAAATGATATTCACTACTTTGCTTCTCATTGTGGTCTGAAATGTTAGTTGTTACTGTTAGAGAGCGACTGAATTGAAGACGATTTATATTCACGGTTTTTAAGTTCGCAATGGTAGATTTAACCAGTTTTAACCGCTATTATTATCAGACTCGCAAAACATGTTTAAGCGCGTTGAAGTGGAAAAATACTGCTTTTAAATTCCCTATTTTATTTATCTTGCGTCTATATTTTGCATTCTTTGGTTCTCGTTCTCCAAAGATTTTATAATACGGAAGTGTATATTGTATATGCTGCGCGGTGCTATCTGGTTGCAATAAAAAAAATATTAATTTCTTGTCTTCTTTAGTGAGGACTAAATTTGTAAAGTAAAACCTGCCTAAGTTGAAGACCTCAAGGGTCTACATTGGTCAAATTAGTTGCAAGTTGCAAGTTTAGCTTTTTATTTGTCCACTTTGCAAAAAAAAAAATTTCATGGGGACTGAGAAAAACGGTCAACATACAGGGGGTGGTCAACCTAGGCAGGTCATAGTGTAAAAAAAACAGTTTGCAAATAATCTTAAGGTGGACTATTTTCACAGTATACCAATAGTCTTAAGAGAAATCAACACAATGCTATGTTGTAATCCGAAATTTTTTGCACGAAAATAATATATTTTCGATAATAAGTTTGTATCAGTGTCCTTTCTGAAAAAAGTTGGACCATTTTTTTTGTGTCAAAATGTGTTACCTTTGAGTAAAAATTAAAAATTAATCTTTGTTGTGATGTCACCTAATACAAGAAAACGCAATTTAGTTGATGAAAATTGGCACAAATTCTGTGTTTTCTCGTAGTAGCCTACAGCACCACAAACATCTATCATTGTTACTCAAAGCCAACCCTTCTTGACACAAAACGATGGTCCAACTTTTTCCTTTCTGCGGATACGAAGTTATCATCAAAAATATATTATAAATATATGATCCTGCGATGATCCGTGGTCGTAACGTTAAAAATATCGAATGTCCTGTTTAATGTTCATGCACGCCCGACCATTTCAGTATCTATGAGACAGACGAGTCATATACACCGAATTCAATAACTATATATAAATGTGACTCTACAAAAATTGAAATGGAAAATATGCACTTCAGCTCAATTGGTTAGAGCATCACCCCGGCAAGGTGAAAATTGTGGGTTTGTGTTCCACCTGTGCATAAAAAAAAATAATCGTGCGTCAAAAAACGCATGAGAGTGTAAAATGTTTCGCGAATTCTTCCTAACTTTTACTTATAAGTCGGTATGCCAAGTTTCAAGTCTCTAGGATTTTTCGCCCGGGCTCCTAGAGAGAGAGACAAACAAACGAACCAACAATAGTGGGTTACAGTGCATGCTGCGAAAATGATTCATTACATGAGGGAACAATTCAGCAGTTACTGAAGCTTGTCGCTCAACAACACACTAGTGCGGTTGCTCTTATCTCCAAATTGTTTCCGAATTAAGGAATCATGGCAGCATCATGCACTGCATTCTATTTTATTGCTTGCCAATGCGAAAATTTATTCTTACATATCAATTTCTTAACGCAGAAACAAAAACTTCTACTATTATACCTATCCGTTGACAAAACCAAGAATACAAAACAACATAATGCAAACGAATCTAGTATACCGCCGAAATCGGCTCTCACTTCTACAAAAAAAGATCCCGAAAACAACACAACGTCACGTTGGTATTGTGAAAAAAGCAATCTCAATAGATAGCAACAATTGGTGGCATGTGTGGCATGTGTGGCATGTTGTCATTGAATTGTTTTTCGTTTAATGATAATGCATTAATCCACGCCATTAGTCGTATAAATTTATATGTCAGAGAGAGCTTTTTTCTCCTTTGTTACGATCTGTCAGTTTTTCTATTTTGCGATTTAGTATGGAAATGAAAACTAAAATTGAGATATCTTTGCTGTTTTAAGTGGTTTTTCATATTTTTTTGGACCAACATGTTTTGAAATGTGTTTGGAATCGATTGGCATCAACGGAAAGCTTAGACAATGTATGTTACGACTAGCATGTTAGGTTCACATTAAGCGTCATCAGTACCAGCCCAGACCGGTCTAAAGTTCACACAGATTTTGAAAATTTTTATTGCAAATTTTTGCATACATATATCAATGAATCTAAGCAAACTAGACATGACCCGAAAGTACTTAAGCTCAGCTTTCCAACGAGCCCACTCTCACCCGTAACGATCATTTATAACGGCCAAAAAATTCGGATAAAAAACACTATTTTCCCAACTTCGGAGATCTTCCACCAGTAACCAGGTGTGGCTCGAGACTGTGTGAGGCCTGTTTTGAGGTCTACTGGCAAACACCTTCCAAAGCATGTATATATCAATCGCCCAAAACCACTTGCGTCACACCTCCAGCAAGTCCTGTCATCCACTTAAAAAGAACTGATATCGGTGTAGGTGGCGCTTACAGATTCGACACGCAAAAAGATATGCGTCACAAATGGCAGCTGATGAGGAAAGTACGCCGGACTGGCGTCACGGCTCTTCACTAACGTAGGGCCATGATTATTCGTAGAGACCGTGACTTCAATTTAGAATAGGGTTATTGTACTAGAAGCGAGTTGTAGCCGAACGAAGTGAGATACGTAAAATGTATTTCATGAACATGATTCATCTAGTGAAAACTAATAATCTTTGATAAATGCTACAGTCAGAGGCAACGAAATTTCAGCACGAATTTGCTCCAGCTGATTCTTCCGTTTTTTTGCAATTTTCAATTCTTCACTGAAACTGTTTCAATATGTTGAACATGCTGTAGGCTCCTTTAATAATCTGTTAACAATGGAAAAGTTCCATTGATTAAAAGTTTACATACAAATTCTTTCACTCACCCGCATAAAAGTTTCCAAGTTCATTGGATATATCAAGACCACCAACTGTTGTGGTTGCTTCAACACTTCGCCCATGATCAGAACATATTTCTTACATGATTCAGTTTGCTCAATCCAATTTGACTGAAATAAGCAGTAAGATAATCGGTCACTCGCATCGGTAATGTCGTTTGCCAGGTACATAACCATAAAAATATCAAAAATTCCATAGCACAAGATGCAACAATACATTTCTGTCTGAACAATATTTTGGTTGGACGCCTAAGGTAAGATAGGACTACAATTTTAGCCTTATTATGACATTTAGTATTTTAATATCATCCTCACAAAGCCTAAACTGTAAACTGCAACACAAATAATAATGCCACTGGTTATGATTTGGGCCATAAATAATGTTGAAAAACAGGATCTAAATCGCTGGACTGTTCTGTGTTAGTTGAAAGAGAGTGTTTTAATCGGAAATCAATTTTTGAATGTGAAATGTCATTACTCGATCATGTTTCGGTGTGATTTAACCACAATGATTAAATTTTCCACAAATTTGTTACTTTGTGGTACCGAATTGAAGGTTTTCTCGCTCAGCTCCTGTTCCCTGTTTTTCTTTTGTTTTTCGTTTTTATCCTGATTTTTTATTGTTGTTACCGTTGGTCCCCCCACGTTTTTCAATTTATTTCCCAGCAATTCGTACTCGATGGAATAATTCAACATTATGTACCAAATTAGTGCAGTAATATAGTTTACAACGCTGTACAACACTACTGACAACGATACGAACAAGTACGCCAACCAATAAACCATTTCTGAATTATTCCACGAAAAGCTAATGAAAACTGGCAATCCTTTATCGGTTGAGAATGTCGGCAGTTTTATAAGAATGAGCAGGGCAGCAGTTATAGATATTGAGAGAAAATAGGGCCGCACAAATCCGATAAATTTTTTTATCTTTTTGTTCGCTCGCTCATATTCTTCACGATTTTCGATTGAGTGGACCACGATCTGATCATTTAAGAAAGCCAGGATTTCAGGTTTCTTGAAGAGAAGGTACAAAGATTTGACGTATATAACCGTCGTCATAATTACAGCCTGAACCGAAAAAATCGATTCATTTCGATCGTCACATAGAAAAACATTTGTCACATAAAAAATTGGTAACAAAGCGCCGAACGAAGTGTAGAATATTTTCTTGCCAATTTTCCGGTAATTTGGTTCTTCGTCATTTTGCCATATTCCAATTTGGTAAAAGATTTTTGTAAATTGCTGCAGCGTTTTGTCCACTTTAATTGAATACATTTTCTTTGAATTTTATTATCGATCCTCACAATCCTTTGCTACACTGGTGGAGTAGGCACATATTTGATTCTCTCTACACTAAAGTAACAATTCCTCACCACAATCGTTCTTGAATGACAAGCCTTTTAATTAAGTAATTACGATGTTGTACACTTGTTGAGTGCTGATTTGAGCTAAGTTAAGAAAATGGTCTAGGTACGGAGCATACATTCATTTCATGTGGGATAGTTAATAAATCATTAATTATTCAACATTTTTATTGATTGTGAACGTCCAAGTAAAAGCTGGCGACAGTCCATCGGATAACTTAATCTCGTCTTCTTACATCGAAATTTAATGTCAAAAATATTAATTTGCCACGCACGTGTTACCTTCTTCAGAGCTTCTTGAGTTATCTTCTTTTGTAGGTATGTTCATCACGCACGCTTAGAAAGAAATAAATTTGCAAACATCACATTGCAATCCTTTCCCGCCTCGCCTTCGGATCAGGATATAAACCTTCCCCCCGGTGAGTAAACAGGGTAATAGAGGATTTACCACGTCAAATAGAGTAGTATTTTGATACCAGCCTTAATGGTAATTTTGCAATGACATTAAGAAAAAGAGGTATGGGAAAATTCGCATACTTATGAAGGAATCATAAAGTTGATTTTATAAATTTTCAAACACTTTATTTAAATTTTATTATAAATGTTCACACGAGTTTAAATTCACCTATGAAAACTCGAAACGCCTGGAGATTCATCAGTGGAGAAAGGTGTTTAAATTGGCTGATGAAACCCAAGCAGATAGTAGGGAATATCTCTGGATTTAAATCTGCTTCTTCATGATTGTTTGGAATTCAATCATTCTTCCAAAACCGGGCAGGGACTCTATCTAAATGGTATCATTGGCTAGAATCATATCTGCACCTCGTCATATATATTCTGGCAGGTCTGTATTCAATCCTATTTCCCCTATTGTATAACATTCGAAGAGATTGGAATGCCGATGAGCAGATGTCTTTTAATGATATTTTCGACTCTCCTATACATTCCAAATAGACATATTTAATTGATTCCTATGAGATAGAAATGTTAGAACATCAATATGAAAACCGTTTAACGTTTGTAATGAATACGCCTTGAAGAAGACTTAGAGACCTTGTTAAAGTTCCGTTTGAGCTTATAATAATGTTAGGGTGAATTCACACCTCTACACATAGATTAAATTACTACTCTATTTTTTTCTATTACCCTGCTAGGTGCGTTGCGCAGGTACGAAACATACTATTTCATTCAGACGGACCACAAACGTCACATTCACTCACCAGATGTGAGAGAGTCACATTTGTCACTATGGAAATTCATTTAATTTTTCTTATATTCGATATACGACGCTCGTATCAGCGTATCGAGTATAATTGAATATTTGACATATAAATATCAAACCTTTGACATCCGTCAACCGTTGCCGGGCTACTGAGTGTTGGAATATCCAGAATTGCAGCAGGATTGAATAAAAGAATTAGAGTTCAATCTGAATAGCTTTTATTTCAACCAAATAATTTAGTGACTTGAGTGACGAAAGGCTTTTATCGAATGAATATTTTCCAGAATGAATTTTGACCGATTACTTGATTGAATACTTCAACACTGAGATCGCTACAAATTGGCAGTTTGTTTGACCAAAATCCGGCAAGGAAATTATTTTATTATTTTCAGGTGACGGTTGTCAAAGTTAAGCTATTTATACGGAATATATTCAAATAGACTCGATATGCTGGATATACGAGTGTAAATCGAGTATAAGAAAAATGAAAGGAATGTACCTAATGTATAAAGTGATTGAATTCGGTGTATATGATGGGTCTGTATAGACAATGAAATGGTCGGGGTTGTACGAAATGAAATAGGACATTCGATATCTTTAATGTTACGCTTTGCCAATGGACCATTAGATGATCATATAAGTCAGTGTGATGGTATGTGTTGGCGCCGAGAATTCAAGTTTCAATTCGGAGACGTTTCCATCAAAGATTGATGATCAAACACCGTTTGATCGGTTGGACCGGCCAAAGACGAATAGACTGATACAAGGACGGAAGAGAGCATTTTGTTTGCGCATTTGATCGAATAAGAATTAGTTGAAATCGTTCGCTCAACGTAATTGAAGAATCCATTAGTTATCGTAGATTTGAAGAAGAATTTTATTGTTACACGAATTGAGCATACATGAAGAGGCGATTGACGGGCCGTGCAATTGTTTTAGTAAAGTCTATTTTACTCAGGGCAATCATTCGAGCTAGGTTTATTTGCCAATTACTTTACATATTTAGATCTCGAGTATTCTCTATTCATCAATCTGAGTTCCAACAAGGGATAAGCTGGACACGATCTGTGTTGAGGTAATTGAGCCAGTCTGGAGACTGGAGCGAGTTCAAATTTGTGTTTTTGTGCCGTTGAAAGAAGAGCAGTGTTGCCCAGAAGGACGTGTGTAAAGGAGCTTTTATTGAAATTAGAACGTTACGATTTCGTAACAAAATGGTAGAGACGCCATCTTAGAAAGACAATGCTAAACGCGTGATCGATATTAGCGCGTGTGAAGATACAACCAGCTCAGAATAGTTAGAAATATTCATGCGACTTTCGGTTTTTCTTAGTTCCACACGTTCCTCACATTTCATATGTTAGTATTATTCGATATATACTCGGATTTGCCGCTTTAACGGGTATCGGGTAATCTGGCACACGGTGCCAAAAGAACGCACTTTTAAACTACGTAAAAGGTGAACTCGCACGCGCAAGGTTGTTGCCGCAAATAATTTTTAGCCATGTCATCGACTTAATGACTCCTTTTACATAATTTTGGTATCGAAAAATCGTGTGCGAGTTCACCTTTTACGTAGTTGAAAAAGGCGTTCTTTTAGCACTGTGTGCCAAATTACACCACGCCCTCGCACGAGCCGGAGGTGACTTAGCATAAGTTAGGAACAACGTTTTCTTTATCGTGAGTCGGACACGAGCAACGAAGTCGCGATATTTCAACACTAGATAGAGAAATTGGCTTTACAATTCTGTTTTTTTCTTTTCAAAACTAATTTCTGAAACATGTTTGCATTACCGTGCATTCCATTCAAGTTACAACCGTAGTAAAATTAAGTTTGTTTCAGTTGTCAAGAATTCAGAGTTTCCATAGGGGATAGGCAACAAAGCATTTATTACTTGGTGACACTAATTACTACTTGTATTCTATGTCGTAGAACAAACTTCATGTTCTCGTTTCACTGTCTTTTTACTGAAAGCTTTTTAAGATGTTGAACATGCTGTAGGCTCTGTTAATAATCTGATGGAAATGAAGAAGTTTGTTTACAACAATAAATCAACTTCAAAACTATGCACTCACCGTCATAAAAGTCTCCAAGTTCATTGGATATATCAAGACCACCAACTCTAGTGGTTGCTTCAACGCTTCGCCCATGATCAGAACATATTTCTTACATGATTCAGTTTGCTCAATCCAATTTGACTCGAACAAGCAGTAAGATAATTGGTCACTCGCATCGGTAATGCCATTTGCGAGGTACATAACCAGGAAAATATCAAAAACTCCATAGAGCAGTTCAACAACATAAAATTCTGTTTGTAAAATATTTTCGTTCGAAGACTAAATTGAGACGAGACTTCGCATAGAACAGTTTAAAGATTTTCGGCAAAGCACCTAGCAGGGTAATAGAAGAAAATGAAGTAGCCTTTCTTATACCTTTTTTTCATAATGTCATTACAAAATTACCATTAGGGTTGCTAATGGTATTATTGGTATCAAAATACTACTCTATTTGTAGAACCTCTATTACCCTGCTAGGTGCTTTGCTTTCGGTAACAATATACTCACAAAGGCTAAATTGTAAACAGAAACACAAATAGTAATACCGCTGGTTGTGATTTGGGCCAGAAATAATGTTGAGAAGCATGATCTGAATTGTTCGATTGTTCTGTTTAGGAATGAAATTCACCAGTTTATTTAAAAATCGATTTTCGAATGAAGGAAGTTATACTCCGTCATGTTTCGATGAGCTTTTACCAAAACGATTAAGTTTTCGACGAATTTTTTACTTTGTGGTACCGAATTGATGGTTTTCTGTTTCAGTTCTGGTTTCCCGATTTTCTTTTCTTTTTCGTTTTTGTTCTGATTTTTCGCTATAGTCACTCCTAAGTTTCTCAACCTATTCCCCAACAGTTGGTACTCCACAGAATAATTCAGCATTATGTACCAAATTATCGCATTACTAAAATTTATTACACAGTACAGCACCGTTGACAGAGATAGGAACAAGTACGCCAACCAATAAACAACTTCTGAATCGTTCCAAGTGAAACTAATAAAAAAGGGCAGCCCTTTGTCAGCGGAGAATATTGGCAGTTCTATAATAATGAGCGAAGCAGCAGTTAAACATATCGCCAAAAAATATGGACGTACGAAAGTCATAAATTTCTTTATCTTTTTGCTCATTCGCTCATATTCTTCACGTGTTTCAATTGAATGAACAACGATCGGATCATATAAAAATGCAAGGATTTCCGGTTTCTTGAAGAGAAGGTACAAAGATTTGACGTATATGACCGACGCCAAAATTACAGCCTGTGTTGAAAAAATCATTTCATTTCGATCGGCACATAGAAATGAATTAGTTGCAAAAAAGGATGGACAGAAAGCAGCAAAAAAAGTGTAGAATAATCTCTTGCTGATTCTGCGGTATTTGGATTCTTCGTTACTTTGCCATATTCCACTCAGGTAAAATAATTTTAGAATTTGCTGGAGCGTTTTGCCTCCTTGAATTGAATACATTTTCCATAAATTGTATTTATCGACCGTTTTTATGCTTCTCTAAATTTGAACTGGGGTGGTGTATGTACTTACACATTTTGAAATGCTCGAATGACAGGCTTTTCATTTAATATTATTGACGTTGTACATTTGTTCAACGCTGATTTGAGCCACGTGAAGCAAACGGTCAAGGCAATTGGAATGCCTAGATGTATGACGTAGAATTTCCTCAATTTTGTGTTTATTGCAGCATGATGTTAAATCAATAATTTGATTTGAAACATTTAGGGCATTTAGGTGAATGCATTTATTGATTTGGAATTATTAAAAATAGTTATTTTTGTCATCGAGTGATAATAGTATGTTGTAGTAATATTGTAGTATATCTCATTACAATACTTGTAACACTTTGTAATTTTGGACATGAATTTATCCATGACTATTCGATTGATCAAATTTAATATTCAGTTGTCCAGCTGTCTAGAATTCTGTTTGATTGCCTTTTTGTTACATCAGAGTAGATGCGAAGTATGTTTTGTGAATATGAAACGAGGACTTTTTCGCAAAATACAAAAATGCGATAGATGTTCTTCTCTTACCCTTTTGTACAAAAAAATTCATCTTATATTGCCTGCAAAAATTTAACTTTTTTATTAAAATTTCTTACACTTTTTAATTAAAGTGGGCTCACTTGATAACAATCACTTTGATGGTGTAAGATGTAGTTGTAAAGGGAGTAGAAAACTACCTACTTAATAAATCATAGTCAACTATCAAATTTGATAGTCAACTATCAACTTGTTGGTCAAGGACAATTATCAAGTTTTCAACTATCAAGTTGTCAACTCTAAAGATGTTAGTAGTTTACTAGCAAGAGATGTTTACACGTTAAAAGCTGCGCATCGAATGATGAAATTATTCTTCCAACTATTAACGTTTTTCATAGCATGTCATAGAATTATTAGAAAATATTAAATTTTTTACTCTATGTCGCGTCGTAGAACCAAGTCACACTTAATAAAAGAAGGGAATCGAGATGACCAAACATGAACCAGCAGACTTTAAAGCAGAGGTCTGCAAGGTTAACTGTTTCACTGCATTTTTCGTAGTTTTCTCTAAAACCATATTAATTTGACTTAACTCAGAACCATAGATTATTAGTTTTTACGAAAACTAGCATATTTTTGGTGAATTTTAATACCATAGTTTTGTAGTCATAAATAAAACTAAGTTTTTTTTGTATTTAAAATAACTGTAAATAGCGTGGTTCTCCTTATTACCATTTTTTAATGGTCTACAATTTAACTATTTTTTATGTTGATAATAATGAATTTAATGAAAAATCTGGAATTTTTCGTTGTTTTTTTTTGAAAAGTTGAGTCAAATTGAATGAAATTTGGTTAAGAATAAAACCAATCTTTTTTTGGTTTTAACTTTCACGACAAAAGATGTAGTATCCAAGGTTACCATAAAAATGTGGTTGACGATTACACTAAAAATGTAGCTAGTACTATCTTAAAGCAAAATATTTTTAGTTATGTCAATCACTAAATTTTAATTTTCAAAATTCGGTAATATATTGAACTATGCATCCATGCAGTACAATTTAAAAACATTTTCAAATCTGAAAAAAACAGTGAAACAGTTAACCTTGCAGACCTCTGCTTTAAAGTCTCGTTTCATTGGCATTTTACTGAAAGCTTTTCAAGATGTTGAACATGCTGTAGGCTCTGTTAATAATCTGTTGGAAATGAAGAAGTTTATTTGTTGCAAATGAACTTCGTAGTCATTTGCTCACCGTCATAAAAGTTTCCAAGTTCATTGGATATATCAAGACCGCCAACTGTTGTGGCTGCTTCAACACTTCGCCCATGATGAGAACATATTTCTTACATGATTCAGTTTGCTCTATCCAATTTGACTCAAATAAGCAGTAAGATAGTCGGTCACTCGCCAGGGTGATGTCATTTGCGAGGTACATAACCAGAAAAATATCAAAAATTCCATAGAGCAGTTCAACCACATAAAATTCCGTTTTTACAAAATTTTGGTTCGAAGCCTAAATTGAGATGAGACTTCGGCTATAACCGTTTTTTTACTGTCGGTAACAAAATACTCACAAAGGCCAAGTTATAAACAGAAACACAAATTATTATGCCACTGGTTGTGATTTGGGCCAGAAATAATGTTGAGAAACAGGATCTGAATCGTTCGACTGTTCTGTTTTCGTCGAAAGAGAGTTTCGATTAAATTTGAAAATCAACTTTTGAATATGACACGTCATTACTCGTTTAAGTTTCGATGTGCTTTTACCAGAACTATTAAATTTTCGACGAATTGTTTACTTTGTTGTATCAAATTGTAGGTTGTCAGGCTCAACACTTTTTTACTAATTTTCTTTTGTGTTTCGTTTCTGTCCCGAATATTGTTGGTTGTCACTCCTTTCAATTTATTAAATTTATTTCCCAACAATTGGTACTCCACAGAATAATTCAACATTATGTACCAAACTAGTGGAGTCATCCAATTTACTACGCAGTACAACACTACTGACAATGAGACGAGAATGTAAGTGAACCAATAGATAATTTGTGAATCATTCCAGGAGAAGCTTATAAAAGCAGGCAATCCTTTATCGGCGGAGAAAATTGGTAATTTTACAGTAATGAGCAAAACAGCAGTCGTAAGTAGCGTAAAAAAATATGGACGAACGAATCCGATAAATTTTTGGATCTTTTTGTTCGCTTGCTGGTATTCATCACGATTTTCAATTGAGTGAACGACTATCGGATCATTCAAAAATTCGATAATTTCTTGCTCCTTGAACAGAAGGTACAAAAATTTCACGTATACAACCCATAGTAGAATGACCATCTGGCCAGAAAAAATCGATTCATTTCGATCAACACATAGATAGCCGTTAGTTGCAAAGATAATCGGGAACAGAGCACCAAACAACGTGTAGAATAATTTCTTGCCAATTTTACGGTAATTAGGTTCTTCGTCACGTTGCCATATTCCAATTTGGTAAAATAATTTTAGAATTTGCTGGAATATTTTGTCCACTTGAATTGAATACATTTTCTTTGAATTATATTATCGACCCTCACAATCCTTTGCTAAGTTTATACTGATGTGGTGTACGTATGCACAAAATTGATTCTTGAAAATAACGATTGTGGCTGGCTAGAGTTGTACTGAGTATATCGCGTATATTCTGAGTATTAATAAAATTGTTGTATTGCTTGGTCAGTAATTCAACATTGACAAAGTGTTGTATTGCTTTGACTTGACCAGAATTGTTGAAAAAAAAATTCTTTTATTCAACGAAGGGCGAACGAAACGTGTTACCGTTTACGATTCGTGACGAAACGTTTTACCGTTTACAATCATAATGCGGACGAACAACAGGACAAAACAATGCTGATTTCGGCGTATCACGTCATCATCAGTGCACCTATGTCTTGTGATGACTATGTGCATATCATATCCATATGGTCAAGTTAAAGCAATACAACACTTTGCCAATGTTGAATTACTGACCAAGCAATACAACAATTTTATTAATAATTGTATCGATGCTTTTTGAAGTTTGGCATCGCAGCTGTGGGTGGCGCCACGGCTGCCATACTCTGCGCGGTTTGAGTAACAATTTATTTATTGTCACTAAAATTGCCGAAAAACAAATTGTCGGATGTGAGAGATCCACAAAAGCTGTATGTGAGAGATATAGCAGAAAAAACAAAACAAAGAGTTTTAACAAATGACGAAAAAGTGTATATAATGCTCGTACTATTGAAGTGATTGCTCACTTCAGTTTGTGTCGTGCTGATATGCACATAGTCATCGCAAGACATAGGTGCACTGATGATGACGTGATACGCCGAAATCAGCATTGTTTTGTCCTGTTGTTCGTCCGCATTATGATTGTGAACGGTAAAACGTTTCGTCACGAATCGTAAACGGTAACACGTTTCGTTCGCCCTTCGTTGAATAAAAGAAATTTTTTTCAACAATTCTGGTCAAGTCAAAGCAATACAACACTTTGTCAATTCTGAGCATATCCAGTATATCGAGTATATCTTCGTATATTCCGTATATCGAGTATAAGTCGCACGTGTTTGACAACAGCCACATGTAGAAAAATGAAATTTTTTACGTGATGGATTTCGATCAAACAAAGTGTCAGTGTGTTGCTTATGATCTCAGGAGTCTGGCAAGGTAATTAGTTTTTCAATCGGACTAATATCGGCTGAGCGATAAGACTTAAAATATTCATCAAAGCCACCAAAATGATGACAACACTGCATAGAGGTAGACTACCTAGAGGAATTATGACCCGAAATTCATTGAAAAATTATATCACACACAACACTAACACGAAAACGTCAACTTTGCTTTGCTTTGGACGTTATGAGTCCCTTTACTTTTGACATTAAGAGTCCCATCACAATATTTTTCGTTTTCTTTCGTTAAAAAGTATATGCAAATTTATGATTTTATTATTAACACTGTACACTCGGAGAATTTTGAAAACCGACACATTTTCCGTTTTGTGTTTTACTGGTTTTTTGTGAATTTTGCATGTACTTTTATATGGAGAAATCAGAAATTCAAGTAAAACACAGAAACAGAAAATGTGTCGGATTCCAACAAAAAATTGACCCAAAAAATTTGTGAAAGAAAATTTTACATAAAGAAATTTGCGTCACAAGTGGCAGACGATTCCATTTTCCTTACAATAGGTTCCTCAACATCTACCACTTGTGACGCAAATTTATTTTTGTAAAATTTTCTTTCACAAATTTTTTGGGTCAATTTTTTGTTGATAAAACTTTTGCGTACGGTGCACAATGCGTCACCCTCAGCGATATCAGTTATTTTCGAAGTAAGATAAAGAACTTGCGTCACATTTACACTTTAAGGGTTTTTTGGCTGATATCACCACTTTTGTAAGTATGTCAGTCTCAACAGACGGAAGTTAGGAAGTGCCAGAGGAATCATCTCTCAACCCAAAATTTAGTAACCAACCTTGGAACATCGAACTCATGTCGAAAATAACCGAAATCCATCGAAAAATCCGATTGTATGTATGTACAAAATTGATTCTTGAACAACATTAAAATAAGTAACGATTGTGGCTGACGAGAGTTGTGGTATCCTTTGAATGACATGCCTTTCAATTATACAATATTTAATATGGACTTTGTACACTTGATTAGTGCTGATTTGAGCCACGTAATAGCTATTTGCGTATGTGTCTCTGACAATTGATTTTAGGCAATTTTGCGAGTTGCGAAGGAAGTGAGACAGGTAATTTTATATACAGTAGGAAACTGTGGACGAAATAGTCATTTTTGGGAGCTAATTAACTACAACATAGTAAATGTTCTGGCGGAACGGACGGAACGGACTGTTAAGTGTTAAAGCTGACACATCCTGCTACCGCAATCTGTAAACAAACCCTTGTAACAGTTCTATTGCAACCGTAAAAGCGGCATCAGAAAAAACGCTACCAAAAATAAATTTAATTGACTGACTGAAAGTCAGGGTCGTCAATGTGTTACACCAGAAAATAGCGAAATTGTCTGAAATGATGATGGTCATATTGTTGTGAAAAACGCAGAGAAATGATAGCAGATGGCGTTGCGCCGGTGAAGCGGTAGCAACGCCCTGTGTTTTTTGTCACGACGATAACTGGAGTCCAACCAAAGTGAAAGAATCGTTTTTTTTTAAATAAATTCAATTAAATTTCGGAGGTCACATCAGAAGATCGGCTTTGTGGGCCTAAGGATCCGAAAGTTATTCCAGAAAACCAGGATTCCAAACAATCGAAAAATATCACTTTGATCTAATTTGATTGTGTCGGGTGGTAGATTTCATACCGCGAACAATCTCACTTGGTCTGTGGGTGATAACTTGGCCCACTTGGAGAATATAACAATTCTCTTTGTTAGAACTGCCATGTGTTCGTAGTCTCGAGGACGAACATTTAAGACCTCATTTATAGCGACCCAATAATCTGACCGCGGCCACCAAATCCTGTCTTAATGATGTTTAACCAATCCAAACGAATTGTCGACCAAATACTTCCGAAATTGAGATTCCAAACGACCGAAGTAGAAACGGAGCGCAATGTGCGAAGTGTATTTTCAACTTGATCTACGTGGCCAATATTTCAACTCACGAAATCAATTTAATTAATGAATGGCAGTGAATATTGTACGGCAGCGAGGTAAAAGAATAAACTCAAACTTTTACGGATTTTATCGATTCTTTAATTATAGACTTGGATAAAATTAATATTCGAACCATTCACAACTACTCTTGTTACTCCGAAGTGGTTTGCTCGGAGTTTTAACGGAAAAAGAGGAAGATTTACAAACTTACAATCATTTTTATACCTTCGGTCCTGCAATGGTTCCGTTCGCGTATTAACTTTCATTTCGAAATGATTATACGGGAACAATTGTTAAATTGCTAAACGATGGCACTGATTCTTATATCTATAATTTGGCCGACAAAATGACCGGTATGATTTGAATGTTTCTTATTCTATTTAGTTGAGTTTGGTTATTTATGTGACTGGATCCTTCGTATTAAATTGGTTTTATTATTCTTAAATCTATTTACAATGTAATAGAATTCATGTAGCGTCTCAACACGTTACAAGAAACCTGTGCAGATTACACAAATTTACACAATCTGCAAAGGTATCACCCACAAACCAATTTTTCCTTTAAAGGGAACACATTTTTGCGTGCTTTAGTGGTTTTACATTTTCGAAAAAAGGTTTTGGTTCAGAGAAATCATCGAAAAACGAATATTTTTTCGCCTAAATGTAGGCAACAAATTTACAAAGGGGTGAGCGCTCTTAAGCTGAGCCGAATTAGAAGCGGTAGATGAGATTTTTTTTTCATAAATCTTCCTGATGCTACTTCAGCAACACAGTGCATACAAGAGATCCCTGAAATACCATTGAAAAATGATGGTATATCTTTATCTATAGTTACGTGCCGTATTTTTGGAGGTTCCGTCTTTTATATTTAAAGTGAACGCACTTCTTAACGGAAAAAATCTTATTCAAAGCAATAGCATTATTACCAACATTAAAATCTTAATTTTCATGAGACATGACAACTGCGCCGAGGATTCTTTTCTTGTTGCATTGGAGCCACCGATGGCACAAGCAAGTTACGTCGGATATGATTTTTGACATTCGATTTGACATTAAAACAACATCGCAAAAATAAAAACGAAACCGAGAATGTTATTTTGTTTTAAGTAAAACTTAGGACGACTAGAACATTTTGTGTGTGTTACTTGTGACTTGTAAGGAATAGAAAGTGATTTTAACAATATCCTAGCTGGAATGTGAGTCTCATTTATTTAAATTCAGCAGCAAACTGTTGTCTATCGCAATATCTTTATGAATGGGAGTGATGACATTGAAAGCAAATGTTTTATTTTCATATCACATATTTGTCAACACAAACATTCAAACATGCAACGAAGACAAAAAATTTCATTCATTCAAATGTTTGCTTATTATAATTTTTGGCAATTGTGTCATAACTGATTTCTGGCAGTATGAACTTAGACCAAACGAAAAATCAATTTTTGTTTTACTTTCACAGATATACGCGAACCAATCGGTAAAAATTCGCCCAAATGTTCGTCGAATAAGAAAAAAAAATTCACATGACACAATGACATCAATGAGACCATCGAAAACGACTTTATTGAAAGTCGTCATATTAGGGGATGGAGGAGTGGGTAAAAGTTGCCTGATGAATCGGTTTGTGACCAACGTATTCGATGAAAACAGTTTTCATACGATCGGCGTTGAGTTTCTGAACAAAGACATCGAAGTAGATGGGGAAAAGTACACGTTACAGGTCAGGACAAAAAAGAAAAGAAATTGAAATTGCTAACAGTGACTGGGACATTGAAATTGATTTCCTTACAGATTTGGGACACTGCTGGACAGGAACGTTTCAAGGTAAAAATAATGAATTCCTCTGATTTTTAGTCCTAGGCTCGGGGAATGCATTGCATATTGCATGCGATTAAAATTACTCCATCCGGCATGATTTCCTTGGCCAAACAGAATTGCCTGTCCCTAACCAATTTTTACCAATTCAGGCTCTGCGAACTCCTTTTTATCGAGGATCAGACATCTGCTTGTTAGCCTACGCTATCGATGATCTAGCCAGCTTCAAAGGACTGGCTCAATGGCGAGAAGAATTTATCAAATATGCCGACATTACGTCGAATCAATTCCCATTTATTGTGGTTGGAAACAAGGTACGATCGCCACCTCTGACGCCATAGAGTGTTATGATGAAAGAGAAAGAAATATTTTGACAGGTGCTCCAAGGCAAGTTATAATAAACTGGTCTTCGGTCCTCTCGCCCGCATCGTCAGATGTTGAAAGAGAAGCAAATACTTTGACAAGTATCCCACGGCAAGTTATAATTAACTGGTATTCGGTCGTCTCGCTCCGATCATAACACTCTATACGAAAATAAATGTCCCATTCAATTGACTGCTGATCAGTAACTGGAAATTTAATTTCCCCCCAGAACGATGTGTCGCCAGCCAATCGTGAAGTGACGTCGGAATCGGTTTCAATTTGGTGCCAAGAATACAACATATCCAGTTTCATCGAAACATCGGCCAAAATGTCAAAGAACATTGTCGAAGCTTTCAAATTGGCCGTGCAACAGTGGCAAGCGCTGGAAAAGTCAACGGAACGTGCTCTGCGCGCTCACGGTGAAACCATCGATCTGACACAGGGTGTAAATTTGCAACCGGCCGACCGGTCATGCTGCAGCAGCAATGTCACCAGCAATCCGAATAGTCCGCAAACGAGACGACACGAAGTGTTTAAGTGAATTGTGAATTTGGTCGGTTGCATGAAGAAGAAAAAACGGTTAATTTAACATCTCTGCACACGGTGAAAAAGATGCACACTCACGACACACCAATACTGTACCGGTTACCGGTTAAGGAGTGTTTTTCTGTTAGGTCGTAAAAATATTTTCTATTTATATACTCTCGTAATATTACACTTTATGTATACACCAAACCCATGGAATCAATGCTAATATCACTGAATCGGTAAAAAAAAATCGCTTTCTCAGTCGTCAGTGATGTTGAAACGAAGTCTGGTAATTTAGCGGCAATTAAAATGTCAAATTCGTAGGTTTTTACCACTTTTTCGATTGAAACAAACGATTCAAACATCAAAAGAGTTTGGAAGAATCATGACTGGTACACTGTTTAGGTTTACAGTCTTGATTCTTCCAAACTCTTTTGATGTTTGAATCGTTTGTTTCAATCGAAAAATTGGTAAAACCTACTAATTTGGCAAAGTTACTTTGTGGTACCATACAAACAAATTCACCAAAATCAACAATTTTTATGGTGTGGTGAATTTGTAGTATGAATCGTCGTGTGTCACCCGCGCATCTGCATCTCCAATGTTTACAGCCTTGGGAAGAATGTGGGGATCAAGGTTGTACATGACGAGGTAGCACCGATTGCTAGAGCTGCTATCGCAAAAAATCCACTGTGCGGTAATTTTCATACAAAATTGTAGCGAAATTTCGCTTCAGTTGAAATTTTGAACTAAAATGCAGGTTGAGTTACCGATAGTCATGTTTCTTTCGATACGGCCCAGTGAAGTACCGGCGATCGGCGTAACATCCTCTTGCGGAGGGATGAATTATTCCCATTGAAGCCAATTACTGAAAAGACATCATTACACGACGCTTTGAGCATTCAATGTTTTACCATTTCGTCAACATTTTACAGCGAATGAGATTTTATTGTTTAAGCTTTAAAATTCACTAAAAACCCGTAATTGCTGTGATTTTTACCAATGAGAAATAATTTTATAACCAACACGCAACTGCAGTGTGTGATTTTATGTACACTCCTTTTTATCAGAGAAATGATAACGGCGGCTGACACGTCGGCTGTATGCGAAAAGAGAATTTGCGGAGTCGGCGTGTGAGTTGCCGTTATCATTTCTCTGCTTTTTGTATAAACTGGATTGTCTTTTGCTATGCGAAATTAATGTAATTTTTTATTCCCAGACATGATTTAGATGCGTGTTTATGATATAATGCATTCCACAAAATTTTTTTAATGAAAATTATTGTAGTTAGAGCAACAAAAAGAAATATTAAAAATGAAAATGACTTTCGGTTGACTTTTGAATGAAACACTTATTGCGGGAGACGATTAATGAGAATAATGCAGAAACGTGTAAACTAGCCAGACTCATCAATAAAGATTACCGACGCTCTTGCGGGATTACCAACTACACTCAAAATTATGTGACAACACTTCCTCGTTTCCTCGAGTTTCTCACTCAACAGAGGGCGAGATCGTCGAAATCGTAAAACGGACGCCTTTTCTAGTGGAATTTTTATATGGTCCCTAGAAGCCACTTTCCTCGATACTAGTGTGGCCAGCCAGAGTTGATCGAAAACCGAAAGCATGTACTTGTCTTTATAGGAATGTCTCCAGCTACACGAAACATACAAGGTCTTGTGAGGTGCCATTAGAAAGGTAATTGCATGTGGTTCCCAGGCAAAAGGTCTCATATGTGGTGTAGAATTCACCTCTACGATGAGATATGAGCAGTTGAAAGTAGTGGTAAAAACGTGATAATTTCGACAAACTTCTAACGGTTCCTGTGCATCCGAAACGTATCGACACCAATAAACGGTTTTCCCTTGATGTGTCCGATTTTGGCAGGATGTTTTTCAAAAGAATTCGTCAGACAGCCTTCTTTGCACGGCATTTTCTCATAAAGATTTGACATACCATTTCTCCGAGTCAGTAGCCTCTAAGGTACTGAAAGAACAAGTTAAGACAACTCTGAGTTGATCACGAAGGCGGTGACGCACAAATTGCGTCAGCGGTTACAAAGTTTATATGAAAAAAGCAATTTAAGAAAAACAAAATTCCGAATTTTCCTAACAAACATTATCTTCAAGTTCATTTCACACACATTCTGTAGTGAGTGCGTGTATCAATTTTGGTGGCTGTCTTAATCTGTTCTTTCAGAACCTTGGTAGCCTCTCCGATAATATAGTACTCAAAGGAACGACATTTCCGATAGATTAGAAATAAAATTTACCTTGACGTTATCGCAACTATCTAAGCATTCAATATCACAATTACGCTCTACCGTTCTGCGTATGTAAGTAAATTAAAACAGAACTTGAGCGTCATTGATTGAGTAAATAAATAACATCGCACCAACTCATTTAGCGATTCGTTACAGAAACGAATCGATTTAAAAAGAAATGCGATCGGATATATTTTGTCGGCACCTGTTGTGTGTGCTATGAGAACAAAAAATATATTTTTTTCTTCATTGGAATCCAATTGACGCTATTGAATCGTCTTATCTGAATTAACAATTCAAATTAGAACAAAGCTAAGTAATACCCCGAAAACAAAACGAAAATTTTCTCTATTTATGAGAACCCTATCGAACCCTGTGATCACCGACGAATTTTAAGAACGATCTACCTTTGATTCACGAATTGTACGAGATTTGAATCGATTTATTGATAGTGAGACCTTTTGAAAAAAGGATGGTGTCGGCGTCAACCTTCGACATCTATTTTTACAGTGTTTGGGCTCGGACGAAAAATACGTCTCTGAAAACCGACGACTACCCTTTGGGTAAGCTACCTGTCTCTGAGAATTTTTCACGTATTTTCTTAAAACACCGAGAACACAAAGAAAATTCGAGAAAAAATCAGTCAAATTTTTTTTGACTTTCTAGAAATTTTCATGATTTTTGTTAAAATTTCCTCGATTTCCTCGAAAAATAAAATCTGAAATTCTCAAAGTTTGGGTAAACTGTTAAAATTATAAGATTTACAAGAGCGAACAATTTGTAAACCATGCTACTAAACACGATCTCTACACTACACAGCCAATAAAGAACTTCATAGCGTTGTCCTCACGGTGCGGAAAACAATTAGACAAAATCGTGTCCAACTAGGAATGAACAAAAGAAAAGACAAGAGACAATTTGGCTCGACATACAGTAGAGGAGGGTCACATCTTTGGTGTTTTGCCCTATTTCCTTGAAATCTGTTCCATTTTGATGGCTTACTTAACGAGTCCTAGTTCTATCGTCAGAATAATGACAAGCAAAGTAATTCGATTAGATGTAAAATTTAACCTTTCCTACAAAGGTCTCAAAAGGTAGGATACGAATGGAAAATGGCAACATAAAGTGCAAATCGTACCAGTGGCAAGAATGTGAGCTTTTTTAGCAGCGTTTACATGAGTGCTTTACGAAAAAGTTTAAATCGAAAAATTAGTTTTTTCATTTGAATTGCCATAAACCCTCAGAAATACAAAAATTTTCCTGAAAATCATTATTTATATGCCAGCAACGCTGAGTGACGTCAAAGTCAGCTTCGGTCTATTTGAGTGACGTCAAAGTCAGCTTCGGTGCGTTGTGCGTTGGTGCCAGCAATGCAGCTGTAAACCAGCCAAATTTAAATTTACCATCTGAGTCAGTTAGACGATTTTGAGGAAAGTCACTTTGCATTTTCTAGTCATAAGACAACAAAGTATCGTACTGTCTTGCTGGGAAATTTTTTGCTTACGCGTGTGGGATGCATTCCTCACCTTCGGCTCGAAATACAACAATGTCCCAGCAAGACAGTAATGTACTATCGTATAAAAACATCGACAAAAAAAACTAATTTGTCACTTAAATATGCGCGACTTTATTGTACAAAGTTGAGGAATGTGATCCGTCCACTTCACTAGTTCTCGTCATTTACAATTTTTTAAACAAATCGTTGTGAAACTGCTTTCGTTTAAACTTACATCAATGACAAACTTTTCATTTTTTTTTAAACAGACGGAACGCCGAATTAATGGTTTTTGCTGAAGCTATAAATGTTCAATGAAAGAACCTAAAATCCGGTTTTACATTACAAGTTGATCATCGAACATAATAATCGATTGGTTCAAAATATATTTCATAAAAATTGAGGGAGGTCAAACATTCAAACATTGTTTTTTTTTCTCTCGTTAAACTTAACTGTAGTCGTTGTAAATGATGATATTGTAAGTGAATTTGTGCGGGGTCTGTATTCATGAAATTATTTATAAAGAGCCTGTTTTGAATTTTTTTTCTAAAAATATTATTAGTGCAACCAAACCAGCCGAACATACTATATCGCAGTGAACTAAAATTTATCGATGGAATTGTTTACAAACTATTTTAGTTTGCGTGAGAATCGTAACATGTTCTATTTGTTGGTAACGTCTTGCGTTCTATTCCAAGTAAATTCGGCAGTACTTGAAGGCGATCGCGGCACAAGTAACATTCAAAGAAAGGGTGATCTAGTGTTTGTCCATGTGGTTAGTATTCGCCTAGTCGGTTGGCCTGTTGGTGTTGGTACTAAATTGTAATGGATTTTACCCTTAGTTTCTAAACTCTATTCTCCTATATTGCAACTATATATAGCAGTTCTCTATAAGCGTTACGAAGAAAGTGATTGAGCGAGGTTCGAAGGCAAGGTCAGTCAAACAATAGAAAATTGGCTTAATTTGATATTACTATCAACCCCGAACAATAGAAATTGACTGATAAAGACTTTACCCCAGGGGCACTTTTAAGCGTGTATTTTACACACTGTGTGTAAAAAATTTTAAGAAGTGTGTATTCTACACACTTTTATGTTTGCACAAAAAATGTCCAACTACACACTTTTGGGAAAAAGAAAAGACCGACTATGGAGACTATTCGCAGTTTCTGCAAAAAGTGCTTCATGGAGACTATTCGCAGTTCCTGCAAAAAGTGCTTCATGGAGACTATTCGCAGTAACTGCAAATAGTGTTTCATGGAGACTATTCGCAGTAACTGCAAATAGTGTTGCATGGAGACTACTATTCA